>NC_092125.1:231904356-232204481 GCF_043159975.1 Macaca nemestrina
TAATAATAATAATAATAATAAAGAAATAAAAAGAATTAAACTGTTATAAGGTTTTGAAGGAAATGGTAAAAGCAGTTTAAGCTACATTCCAAGGATGTGACTCATAATTTCTAAGGTAGCCATTAAAATAACATTAAGAGAAATATTACTTAACAAAGCTATAATAATAAAAGGGGGGAAAGTGGAATAAAAACACTTGGTTAAACCAAAAGAAGGCAAGAAAGAGTGACAAAAGAACAGACAGGACAAATAAAGACCAACAGCAAGATGACAGAGCTACGATGTAACACACCAGTGTGACATTAAACGTCAACGGACTAAATCCTTCATTTAAAACACAGCCATTTTCAGACTAGATTAAAAATAACTAACTTCTGCTTATAAGAGTCATTTCCAAAATATACAGAAAAGAAAGTAAAAGGATGAAAAAATTGAGCAAATAAACACTAAGTCCCCTTCCCTCCCTCCCATCACACACACACACACACACACACACACACACACAGAGCTGGTGTAGTCACGCTAACATCATACAGATCTACAGATCAGATGTTAATGACAATAATACTTTTCATCTTAAAGAGCAACATTTCATCATGATAAAAGCATTGATCAAAAGGAAGATATGGCCAGGCATGGTGGCTCACACCTGTAATCCTAGCACTTTGGGAGGCTAAGACGGGCGGATCACCTAAGGTCAGGGGTTCAAGACTAGCGTGGCCAACATAGCGAAACCCCGTCTCTACTATAAATACAAAAATTAATTGGGCTTGGTGGCACACACCTGTAATCCCAGCTACTCAGGAAGCTGAGGCAGGAGAATCACTTGAACCAGAGAGGCGGAGGTTGCAGTGAGCCGAGATCCTGCCACTGTACTCCAGCCTGGGTGACAGAGTGAGACTCCAAAAAAAAAGGGAAATAATAGGCTAATCTCTCTCATAAATACAGTTGCAAAAACAAACACAATAATAGCAAACTCAATCAAACAAAATACAAAAAGGCTAACACATCACGACCAAACAAGGCGCACTAAAGGAATGCCATAGGTCTACCATTAAAAGTCAATCCATAGAATTCATCGTATGAACAGAATAAAGGACAAAAGTTCTGTCACGTCAACAGATGAAGGAAAAAAAAGCATCTGAAAAAATCCAACGCCATTCATATTAACAACTTTCAACTGGAAATAAAATAGAATCTCTTTAATTTGTTGGTGGGGATTTACAAAGGAAAACAGTATTTCCACAAACAGCACCCTTAATGGTGGAATTCTTAAAGCTTTTCCCTGAAATCAGGCACAAGAGGATGTGGCTGTCACCACTTCTGTCCCACACTGTTTTGGAAGGATCAACAGTGCCAGGGTAACAAGGCAACAGCTGAAGGAAAGGTAGAAACAAACAGCCGGTCACTGACGAAATGGCGGTGCAGAGAGAGATTCCGGAGCAACCACAGACAAACTACGGGGACCAGGAGAGACCAAGACGAACGAGTTAATCACACTTCTTTACACATTGCTATAAATAAAAAGACAAAAAACCAAATTGTAAAAGTAATACTGTTTAAAATAGCATAAACATTGAACTACCAGGGAATCATCTGAACAAAAAATGTGGGTGACTGCTACACACAAGACTACAAAATATTATTGAAAGAATTTAAGGCCGGGCACGGTGGCTCGCACCTGTAATCCCAGCACTTCGGGAAGCTGAGGCAGAAGGGTCACTTGAGCCCAGGAGTTCAAGACTGGCTTGGGCAACATAGGGAGACCCTGTCTCTACAAAAAAATACCAAAATAGCTGGGCATGGTGGTGCACACCTGTAGTCCCAGCTACTTGGGAGGCTGAGGTGGGAGGATTGCTTGACCAGGAGGTCAAGGCTGCAGTGAGCCATGATCACACCACTTCACTCCAGCCTGGGCAAGAGTGAGGTCCTGTCCCTCTAGAACTCCCCCACCAAAAAGAAAAAAACCCAATCAAAGGCCTAAAGATAGGTCCATGGATTGGAATCCTCAGTATTGTAAAGACGCTAATCTCCCATACTGATCAGTAAATCCAAATGCAACCCAAATGTCTTATTGAGCTTTTGAAAATAAATAAGCCAATTGTGAATGGCCTATTAATTAACAAGCCCATGTGTATGGAAATGTAAAAAGCCAAGAACCACCAAGATAAACTTCAAAAATAAAAACCCCAAATCAGAGACTCCTAACACAAGTTACCAAAGGTGATTATAAAGCGCAACAGTACGACACGGGGGCAAAAAACGAAGGGGACAGATCAGCCCAGAAAGAGGCTCCACACGCAGCCGGGACGCAAAACCCCTCATTATAAACTGAGCTTCGGCTTTCTGTTCATCAGAAGACACCATCCATGGACCGGAAGGCGAGCCGCGGAGTGACAGAAGACGTTTGCAACACACATTATCAAAGCGCTTGTCTCTAAAACACAGTCCCCACGAACCAACAAAAAAAGACGGACAGCCCAGTGGCATTGCTTTTCGACAGCCCAATTTTGAAATGGGGCAAAAGACTGGAACAGGCACCATTATAAAGGAGGGTCCCCAATAACCCAGGAGCCTGGGAGAAGCAGCTCACCTCAGCTGTCACGAGGCCACAGCCTGGTGCCTTCCAGATCTGCTGTGTTGGCGACAACCCAGGGCTCTGACAGCCCACGTGCTGGAAGGAGGTGGGTCCAGGAATTCCCACACAACCCAGAGCGACTGTGCCATCAACACAGATTCAGCCTTTGTCTCAGTTTCCCTGCACGCAGCCCCTCTGCCCCTGGGAATCCTGGGGTGTGGTAGGAGCCTGTTTTTGCATGCTAATGAGATGATGGGGAGCCGGGAGCCCCCAGACAGCTCCAGGATATGGCCTGTCTTCAGCAGGACCAAGGAATGCCTAACAGGTTGGAACTTTTGATCCCACAGCCCACGGTCCAGAGACGAGACAGGAGAAGCCTCCACGAAAACCCCGCAATGCTGTGGTTTGGGGAGTGTCTGAGTTGGTGAATACACCAAGGTGCTGGCGGGCAGCGTGCCTGGAGAGGGCATGGAAGCTCTGCACCCCCCACACCTCAGCCGCCCGTGCAGCTCCTCCATGTGGCCGTACTTTCCAATAAACGGGTACACTAAGCAGAGCGTTTTCCTGCATTCTGGGAGCTAGTCTAACCCACCCCTGAGCCTCAGGAAGGGGTCATGGACATCCCCAATTCACAGCCAGTTGGTCAGAATCCAGGTAGTCACCTGGCACTTGCGGCTGGCTCTCAAGCAGGGGCAGTCTTGTGGGAACGAGGCCGTAATCTGCGGGGTCTGCACTAACGTCAGGTAGTTGATGTCAGAGCTGACATGGAAACACGGACACCGGCTGGCGTCAGAGTGGCTGTGGGTGCAGAAAATCCCACATAACTGGAGTCAGAAACGCAGTGCAAAGTGTGACCTGGTGCGGCCACGCGAGGGAAACGTCTGTTTCCCAGAAACTCCACTCCTGGGTGTGCCCACAGGAAGAACGCACCACGGGCAACAGAAGGCGCTCAGATGTCTGTGGCCAAAAGCCGGGACCCCGGTGCCTCACATGAGGAGGGTGGATACATAAGACGTGGAGAATTCAGCCAGCAGAGCAGCCCCGCGGTGGGGACAGACACGGCAGAACCGCACTCCACCCCATGGGAGAGCCCCACACAGGGGCCCGACTGAGCGGCCGCACTCAGGGTGGATGGCCCCAGATCCCAAGACAAAAGCTCAAAACAAGCAAAACTATCTGCAGGCACAGAGGCCGGGGACGGGCAGTTACGCCTAGGGTCACCTCGGGGGGTGTGGGGGCGGCCCCGCACCCAGGGGACAAGCTACACACGGATCAGCTATGTGACGTGGTGCAGTTTGCTTTGTAAAAACTCGTGGAGTTGAACACTCCAGATGTCATGTCTTAGCGAGTTTTGTTTCAATTTTAAAAAGTCAAGAGAGAAAAAGAAATCAGAGAATGGAGGCACCCAGACCGTAACATTCTTTCCATAAAGAAAAGATGAACCTCCCAATAGCGGGCAGCTCCACCTGCTGCATCTCAGCTTCTTCTTTTTCTTCTTTTTTTAAGACGGAGTCTCACTCTGTTGCCCAGGCTGGAATGCGGTGGCGTGATCTCGGCTCACTGCAACCTCCACCTCTCAGGCTCAAGCGATTCTCCTGCCTCAGCCTCCCGAGCAGCTGGGACTACAGGTGCCCATCACCACGCCTGGCTAATTTTTATATTTTTAGTAGAGACGGGGTTTCACCGTGTTAGCCAGGATGGTCTCAAACTCCTGACCTCATGATACGCCCGCCTCGGCCTCCCAAAGTGCTGGGATTACAGGCGTGAGCCATTCCACCCAGTCATCTTATTTTTTTCTTTGGCTTATTTTCTTTATTTGCTCTATAAACTTAACTTTCATGAGTCGAACTCAAAAGTCAACCTGCTGTTTGATTTTTTTTTTTTTTTTTTTTTTTTGAGACGGAGTCTTGCTCTGTCGCCCAGGCTGGAGTGCAGTGGCCGGATCTCAGCTCACTGCAAGCTCCGCCTCCTGGGTTCACGCCATTCTCCTGCCTCAGCCTCCCGTGTGGCTGGGACTACAGGCGGCCGCCACTGCGCCCGGCTAATTTTTTTTTTTGTATTTTTAGTAGAGACGGGGTTTCACCATGTTAGCCAGGAAGGTCTTGATCTCCTGACCTCGTGATCCGCCCGTCTCGGCCTCCCAAAGTGCTGGGATTACAGGCGTGAGCCACCGCGCCTGGCCTAATTATTTTTGTGAATTGTTTCAAATAAAACCTCTTCTGAGAAAGAATTAATGTCTACCATATTCCTTTTTTGTCCAACAAAATAAGTCATCTCTTCTGTTTCAAATGTTCCTTTCCTCACTGGACACTGTGCTTGGGCTACCTGTATTAACACAGATCCCTGGAGAGCACATTCTTAACACATTAGACAAACTCGCCCCTCATCCGGGGTCCCTCCTTCCGCGTCCTCCCAGGCCACGACGGAGCGTCCTCCTCAAGAAAGGCTGGGGTTGGGGGGGCAGGTCGCAGCCCTCTGCTATTTTTATCTCCTGAACATTCCAAACACTTTCAGAAACTTAATGCGCTCTGCCACACCCTCACCCACACGCCACACGCACCACATGTAGCACACACGCAACATGGCGCCCGCTCTCCCTCCCCCAGAGCCAGCCGCGTGGAGCCCTTGACGGGTGGCACCCAATCCCCAGGGCATGGATGTTGTGGGCTGGGCTCCCGCCCTCTCTGCACTTCCACACCATCATCTACCACCCCGCAAATGTGTGGGCACTGGGGTCCCTTCTCCCTGCCCCAACACCATTGCCTTGACCTTCCTCCTCCTTGGCCACACCACCCACCTGCCGTCCCTGGAGTCACCCCCACAAGGACTGGACCACAGCCTCTGCCCCAAGAGCCCCCTGTGCCCCAACTCTCGCCCACTCCCCACCATTCTCCCCTGCAGCTAGGCTGCCATCGGCTCTCAGAAACACCATTACTTCGTGCATCACGAAAAAAGACAAAAAATGTTGCCAACTCAACTGGGACACAGACCGGCAGGTTGCACCCCCATTCCAGGATGTCAGGATGACAGAAGTCCACCCCAGCTCCCTCAAGGTCCTGGTCACCTCTGACGAACGGGCCATCAGATGCTGCCTCCGTGCCACTTCCGAGTTCCTGGCTGATACCCTGGTCCTCACCTGCTGACTTCCACCTGCCCTGTGTCAGGAGCAAACTCGGGCAGAGAACATGAATGCCCCGGATGAGCCCCCCTCAAAGCCAAACATGGGGAGACATCAGGTAGAAGCAGCAGGAGCACATACTTGGCGATCCACAGGCAACCCACCGAAGAGGAAGTCACAGTCACCACAAATCACTGCTGAACGCGGGACCAGAGGGCAGGAAACGGGGTGGCTGCCTTTTTAAACCTTACATTAAAACCTTACATTAAAACCTTACATTAGGCCGGGCGCAGTGGCTCACGCCTGTAATCCCAGCACTTTGGGAGGCCAAGGTGGGCAGATCACAAGGTCAGGAGATCGAGACCATCCTGGCTAACACGGTGAAACCCCATCTCTACTACAAATAGAAAAAATTAGCCAGGCATGGTGGTGGGCGCCTGTAGTCCCAGCTACACGGGAGGCTGAGGCAGAAGAATGGTGTGAACCTGAGAGGCGAAGGTTGCAGTGAGCCAAGATAGCGCCACTGCACTCCAGCCTGGGTGACAGAGCAAGACTCCCTCTCAAAACAACATAACAATAAAAGAAAAGAAAAGAAAACCTTACATTAAAACACACACTCATGAATCGAGGAACTTGCTAGTGAGAACTGAGACCCTGGAGGCATCTGCTGGGCCCTGGCTGGTGCTGCAGGCCCTCAGGCAGCGCCTGGCTCCAGAGCAGGAGGCGCAGGCACCCAGGTGACCCAGCCAGCCTCGGCCAGCAGTGGGCGGGCCCTAGCCAAGCCACTGTCTTTCCTTCAGCTGATGACTCTAAGTCACAAACGTAAAGAAAACGGGGCCGGGTGCAGTGGCTCAGGCCTGTAACCCCAGCACTTTGGGAGGCTGAGGCAAGTGGATTGCCTAAGGTCAGGAGTTTGAGACCAGCCTGGCCAACATGGTGAAACCCTGTCTCAGCCGGGCGCTCACGCCTGTAATCCCAGCACTTTGGGAGGACGAGGTGGGCAGATCACAAGGTCAGGGGATCGAGACCATCCTGGCTAACACAGTGAAACCCCGTCTCTACTAAAAACACAAAAAATAAGCCGGGCGAGGTGGCGGGCGCCTGTAGTCCCAGCTACTTGGGAGGCTGAGGCAGGAGAATGCCATGAACCCGGGAGGCGGAGCTTACAGTGAGCCGAGATCGCACCACTGCACTCCAGCCTGGGCGACAGAGCAATACTCTGTCTCAAAAACAACAACAACAAAAAAAAACGGAACTGCAACTCCAGCAAGTTTCAAGGACCTTTTCCTTCTTCCTTTATCGAGTACTGTGATGATTACAAGCATCCAGTGAAGGAGGAGGAAACGTGTGGGATCCCATTCACCTCCGCTCCAAGTGGCAGCTGCACCCCACAGCCCCCCATGCTGGGACCCCAGCTGGGGGCTCTGGGTTAGACTGAGGGGGCCTCAGCGTGAAGCTGGCTGGTATTCACGGGGCAGGGGTTCCAGGCTGACCCCGCGCCCGAGGCTCGTTCATCCTCATTGCAACGGAGCGCGTCAGAGGTGCGCGGGCCGCCTCGCCGGCTGCTTCGGGTAGAAGCTGCACTGTGCCGTTTGAGGCGTCTGTGTCACTGGGGCAGGGGCCTCAGCCTTAACCCACGTAAGGATCATGTCTACACATAAACCCCAATGTGTTTTATGAGCAATTTAGGGGATTCGAAGCAAAGCCGGTTTTTTTGGCTTCTCGATGGACTCCTGGAACCCGTACCCTGTAACCCAGGCAGCGGTGAAGGAAGGAAGAGGGAAAAGCTCTGATGGAAACCACATTCTGCAACAATTTCCACTCAGTTTGGGAAACACTTGGACTTTGGGAGACGTTTTACAGCAGAGTCATGAAAATGACTTGTCCCAGGGAAACATCACCTAGAAGATAACTAAGGTGAAAGAAAGGGGCCAACTGTGAGGCTGGCACACGGCACTGCCCGTCCCGGGTCTTCTGAAAGGAAGCTGTGGTCCCCTCCCCAACACCCATCTCTCCCACATGGGTGAACATCCAGAAACCTGGTGGTGGACGGACGGTCGGTCAGCAGGCCGGACCCACAGATGCCTACGTACCTTCTGCACGTCCTCAGGCTGTAGGTCAAAGGGCAAGAAACAAGGGTGGAGCCAGGATGTGGGTGCTGCCCTCACCAGGACAGAGGGTCTGGCTGGCAGGAAGTCGAGGGTGCGGGCTGGAGGGTGAGGGTTCTGAGTCCAGGCGGGCAGCAGCCCCGCCAGTTCCTTATCCAGACCAGCTCCGACCTGAGAACCCCAACGATGGCAGGGGTGGTGCAGCAGGCAGGGAACAGCTCCTAATGCCAGGGGACCCAGCAACCAGTGTCCCCCCCATCAGGAAAGAGGCCCAGGCTCCCCTCCTCCCCCCGCCACAAACTCTTCCCTAATCCCAGCCCCTCCCTGTCCGCCTCTGAGTCCTGAGAACCAGCTTCTCCGGCAATGCCCAGACCACCAAGGTGTACCCCTCGTTGTGTGATCCCCTCTGGCCCCCTCGTCCTGCCCATCACTTCTTGGAGGCTCAGCCCCAGGCCTCCATGTTGCACCCCCCCGCCTGTCCCTGACAACCTGGGACCTTCCCTGTCTCTGCCCCAGACCTTCACGGTTGCCATGGGGTTCTCTCCCCGTCCCCCAAGTGGTCCAAAGACACCTTCTCTGCCTCTTCTTTTCCCACAGCACCCTCCTGAAGGCTCGGTAACCTCAGCTAAGCCCGAGTTAAGCCCAACACGCACAGCCAGCCCCAGAGCTCCCAGCACCCACCTCGGCTCCTCCTCGCCTTCCCCGCCGCAAAACCCACGGGTGCAGCAGGCCCTTGACTCTCCTTCCGCCTTCCACTCTGAGCCCTTGCCTCGCCGTGCTGTGCGAACTGGCCTGGGTCCCGCCCTCAGGGTGGGCACGGGGTGGGGTGGGGGAAGCTCAGGATGGCAGGCCTCGCACCCGAGGGGAAGGCCCCAGGGGCCATGCGCAAGCTTCCAGTCCCTTACCTTAAGGACCGGTCCCGGAGGGACTACACTGTCCCCCAGCCCCACCAGGCCCCGCAGAGAGTCCACTGTCACCAGCCCCTACAGGGACTCTACTCCCCGGTCACCAGCCCCACCCCAGCCCCGTTCACTCCACTGCTCCCCAGCTCCCTCAGGACCCAGCCCGCCCCACCCACACTCGCAGGGTTTCAGGCAGAGGCCCACGGTCACCAAGGCCAATCCAAACCCCCCATTCCCTGGGCCAGGGATGGTGTAAGGGTGGACAAGTGACCCAAGGGTGTCAAGGGCCCAGTGGACTCGGGGGACCTTGGTACCAGAGGAGTCTCTGTTTCCCCCATGAAGGTGCAACCCAGGGGCCACGGGGCTACCACGGGATCAGGAGCCCCCTGACCGGGGATGAAGCCTGAGTGAAAGAAGCTGGTGCTGGAGCTGCAGGGAGGGAAGCCAGGTCCTGCCTGCTCTGATCACGCCCAGGGACCCCGCTGGAGCCAGATTCAGCCCTGGCCATTCTGTCTCTTGCCTCTGGGATCCTCTTTGCTGGGACCCACTGGTTTTGGGTCCTTGGCTGTCCCCAGGGAGGGCCCCGATGAAATGCCCCATGCTGGCCGGCGCCTCCCCTTGCCCAGCCTGGGAGACACCGGACGTCCCCGGAGACGTCTCCCTCAACACCCCAGCCAATGGCCAAGTCTGGCAGTTCTGCTACTGGACATCTCTGGAGTTCACCCCACTGCCCTGAACCTCTCCGGCCGGGCCCCGGGATGATGGCTTTCCCGGGCGGCTCCCACCACCGACACCACAGAATCTGAGCGACGAGGCGCGGCCCACAGGCCCATAGCCTGGAACTCCGCTGCCTCCACAGGCTGGGCTGGAAAATGGGAAGAATGAGAGCCCGACCCCGTAGTAAATGGCGCGGACCCAGCACCGCCTTCCAGACACTGCAGTGGGCGTGAGTTGCCGCAACACCGTGTCCTCATCATGGCCGGGACTCTCCACATCCTGTGGACTCTCGCTGCGGCCGCTTGGCCCCGTGTGACCCTCTCTGCCCATGGCTGGACCCACACCTGGCTGCCTCTGCTTAGCTGTCCAGTGGAGCTCTGTCCAAGATTGCAATTAGCATGTTTAATATTCACGACCACATATGATCTCGGGACAGTTCAGTGAGGAAGACGGAGCAGGTATCGTGTGTACCACTTTACAGATGAGAAAACTGAGGCCACCAAGGTCAAGGGTCACCCCCCTAGAGACAGTCGGCTCCCCGGCTCCCCCCCACCCCATCGCCCCTGTGTGTCCGGCAGTGCCTCCGTCTGAGTGCCCTCTGCTGCCCTCACTCCAGGAATCCCTTCAGTGGAGGACAGAAACCTCCAGTGCCAAGCATCCAGAAGCACCCGTGGTCAGCTGTGCAAAACCCCAAGAGCCCCACGTCCAAGTCCCAGGACCCGAGGCTGTGTCACCTTCCATGGCATAGGGGACTTTGCAGACGATGGAGTGAAGGACGTGGGGATGGGGAGATGTTCCCGGATGACCTGGGTGGGCCCACGTCACTGCGGGGTCCTCACAAGAGGGATGGGGGGCAGCTGTGTCAGAGGTGGTGACGTGAGACGGAGGCCAAGACTGGGGTGACTCAGGGCTGTGCCAAGGGGCAGGCGGCTTCAGATGCTGGAGAAGGCGGGAAACGGGGTCTCCCCTGGAGCCTCCAGAAAGAACCCGCGCTGCTGTGCCTTGACTTTAGCCCAGTGAGATTCATCTGAATCTGCACCCTCCAGACGGCTGAGTTAACAAATGCGTGTTGCTTTAAGCCCCCCAGTGGCAGCCACTGTTACAGCGGCCGCAGGAAGTTCATCCACCTCCATCTGCCCAGGAAAGACGGACAGGCAGGGGTGGTGACCAGGGGGCAAATCAGACAGCCTCGCTCACAGCCCTGGGGACTCGAGGCCTGCTTCTCCCACGGTCACCAGGCCAACTACTCGAGAGTCCTGGGGACACGGCTGGAGAGAGAGAGGGGCTGCCGTCGGCTGTGCAAGCAGCAGGCTGGGGATGTCTCGGCTGTCATGCACACGGCCACGCGAGGCCAACCTCCTCCTTACAGCCAGCCCGGGACGGACCCGGACGGCACCCACTCGTGAGAGGACACAGCGGTGGCACCTCAGAGCCACCACGGCTCCACGCACCCAGGCTGTGCCTCTCACTCACCCAGAGGGGATGAGCATGTGGCCCGGCCTCCAGGAGCCACGGAGGTCAATGCACGGCTGCAGGGACAAGGGGCCACGCCCATCAGCCTGAAGGGGGCCAGGTGGGCTTCCTGGAGGAGGCGAGAATAGGTGAGTGGGCATGGGGAAAAGAGGCTGGGGGTCTGCGGGCGAGGAGGGCCTCACCATGCGCTCGGACCAGCACCCAGGAGGATCATGGCCCCACCCAGGGATCACACAGGGACTCAAATGAGGCATTTACCTGCCTTTGCCCTGAAGCTCTATTGAGAGTGCGGGCCCTGGGCTACCTGATCTCTCTATCCCCAGAACAGGCGTCCAACCACCCCGACTGGCCCAGGCCTAAGGCTGGCAGCACCCCACTGTGGCAGGCTCCCTTGACACTGCCAGGGGGCTCCCCGGACACTGCCGGGGTTGGGGGGCTCCCTCGACACTGCCCTGGGTGGAATCCCTGGACACTGCCAGGGTTGGGGGGCTCCCTCGACACTGCCAAGGTTGGGGGGCTCCCTCGACACTGCCCTGGGGGGAATCCCTGGACACTGCCGGGGTTGGGGGGCTCCCTCAACACTGCCAAGGTGGGGTGACTCCCTGGACACTGCCGAAGGGCCGGAAGAGAGGCAAGCCCGGGTGGAGGGGATCTCGGCAGTCCCAAGGACCCAAGGTCAGTGTTAAAAGAAGGCCTGCACTTCACAGGGCCTGTCCTCCCTCCCTGTGTTTCCTCTGGGGGTTCAGTGTGAGGGTAATCACCCCTTCACCCAGTCCCCGACTTGTAGGAACTGATCCCAAAAAAGCCCCAGCACAAAAGTAAAACGGGAGGTATCTGCACACGGCTTCCCACTGCAGCTCCATCTGTAGTTAAAAAAGATGGGACAGAGCCCCTACATGCACCATCAGTCAGCCCAGCCCGCCCGGCACGGGAGTGTGTGTGGCCATGGAAGGAGGACGACGTATCCACAGAGGGGTCTCAGGACATGTGACGTGCGGGAAAATGCAGGTCTGGAACAGGACCTGCCTCAGGAGAGGGAGGACACAATCCTGTCTCAGTGTTGCTTGGCCAGGGAGAGGGGCAGCCTCTGCACAGGAGCCCACAGAGCCACGGAAGGCAGCCAGCTGTTGGTGCAGGCAGCACTCACCATTACACAAATCACGAGACAGAGACCTGCACACACAGTGCTCCACGCCCCGGTCACAGACACAGAAGCCCGAGGAAACATCGGGGAGGCAGAGCGGCCCTGTGAGGCACAGGCCTTCTTTTAACTTTGATCTCAAAAGCAAGAACTCTCCTAAAAAATTGAGACAGTCGAGCCGGAGAAACGGCAACCCTGGCTGCATCTGGTGAAGTCAAGTGACTGTGCTAACGCTTTCTTCTGCTTTGGCCTGGTGACACGCACGGAGGTCCTCGCCCACCAGAGGGGCTTGCTGAGAGTCACAGGTATCGGCTGGGTTGCCAGGAGCCAGGCAGTGCGTGCACGAGGCTTCACTACGTAATTCTCTCTACTTCAGTCGGTTTGGCATTTTTCCGAATAAAAACTTTTCAAATACCAAGCAGCTCATTTCTGCCTTTTGATGTCTGGACGCCTTGGCTGGAGATCCACCTCCCTTCCCTGGCTCTGGGTCCGGCCCTGTCCTTCCCTGGCTCTAGGGGGGCTTTGTGTGCACAAGATGTCAGGCCACTCCATCAGCCACAGGGGGCTGGGGGGATGCCCCATCCAAGTCCTGGACGAGGCCCTCATCTCCCTACAATCCTGAGGACCCGTCTGGCACCCAGGAGACGTGGAAGGGCCACAGGCAAATGAGGTGACGCCATCCACGCACAGCACAAACGCAGGAGCCCCCTTATCCTCAGTGGGTGCTTCTCGTGGTCCCAGCATGTGTGTGTGGGGGGTGGGGCCTCATCCAGGCCTGGTGGGCAGCCCCTCCCACCCGAGACTGGAGAATAATTCTCCTCCAACAATGACAACGATGTGTCTGAACGTGACCTTCCCGGCACCACCTGGTCATCGCCCACAGCAGTTCCCAGTGGTATGCAGTAACCCTGCTCCTCCTGGCGGCTCTGAGACTACTTCACCCCAAATTCATTTTGCTTGGACATTTATTTGAAAAAACACCTGGCCAGGAGTGGCAGCTCGCGCCTGTAATCCCAGCACTTTGGGAGGCTGAGGTGGTAGGACCACTTGAGGTCAGGAGTTTGAGACCATCCTGGCCAACGTGGTGAAACCCCGTCCCTACTAAAAATACAAAAATTAGCTGGGTGTGGTGGCGGGCACCTGCAATCCCAGCCACTGGGGAGGCCAAGGCAAGAGAATCGCTTGAACCCAGGAGGCGAAGGTTGCAGTGAGCTGAGATCGCGCCACCGCACTCCAGCCCGGATGACAGAGTGAGACTGTCTCAAAAAATAAATAAATAAATGAGGCCTAACGTGACCCTTGGCCAAATGCCTAATGCACTTACTGCTACTGCCGGATGGGCCCCAGGCACCCTCATGACCAAGCCCCATTCTCAGGGCCTTTCAAGGGTTGTGTCTACAAACACCCCGCAGGCCCTCACCCTCGGGCAGGGACAAACCAGCCGCTGGGGTCACCTGCTGGCCTGCACAGGGCGCCAGAGCCGCCTCCTGACGAGCCGGTTTGGAGGGAACAGCATGGCTGTGACGCAGAGTCTTGTGCCTTCAAAGCCAAGGGGACGGGAAATTGCTCCATGGCACGACAGACGTGTGCTGTGATAAGGGGTTACTCTTCTCAACAATGTTGGCTATGGGAGCGTCCCTGAGAAGTCTGAACTCACAGGGGAGCTGTCACAGATCAAGGTCAACGAGCCAGGGTGGCTGTCGGGGTGAGGCCGGCCGCGCCCTCCCGAATAAAAGGCCTGGGTGCTGTGTAATGAGGTGCGAAGAATAAAGGCTACTCACCCTGAAAACTGCTCTTCTCTCTCCGAAGACAGCGCACACTCACCAGTCCCCGCTCACACCACAACACGCCGCGAGGAAGCGCCCTCCAGCTCTCCCTTTCGTGCTTGGCCCCGGGGTCAGCAGTGGGCCCCACAGGCCAGCCTGCTGCGTCCTGCCTGCTCGGCACCGAGCGATGTTCTGACCACCACTTACCAGGGCAGGCCCGGCCTCCCTCTCTCCTCCCAGTCCCCACCCACACCAGCTTCCCCTGGATGCTCCCTGCCTGGGCTCCACCCCAGGGCCCCATCACGGCCATTCCCTGCCACCTGGGACTGTCCCCTCCCAGCCTCCCCTCTTACGGCCCTTCCCACCATTCACGCCACTGGATGCCTCCAGGGCTCACCTGTCTGTCCCCTCACTCCTCTAGAGCACATACCCCTCGCAGACCGATGCTGCCGTCCTGGCCCCTGAACTGGACACAGAAGCCCTGAGGTTCAGGCCGCCTTCTTCCCCTGCAGCTCTGGGGCAAGCACTGGCGTCTATCCAACCACTGGCTGTAACCTCCCCTCAGCCCACGGGGCTGGGAGTCCAGGCTTTGGCCAAAGAAGTTGCAATCAAGAGTTGGACCCGATTTTTGATGTTCGACTGCTGGCGGTGTTTGAGGCGACCCGCTCCCCTCCCACCCACATTCCAATGAGGTGATGGGGGCCTGGGCTCTCTCCTTTGGCCCTGGGGAAAGTTCAAACCCTGTAAGCCCCAGCCCCTGCTCACCCTGCCTTGCCCCCAAACCACCATGGAAACCGAGGCAGTCTCCGTACCGGTGTGCTCAAGACCTTTCTGGACCAGCCTGGAAGACCCCCCTCCCCTGCCCTCCCCAGAGAGCCTCGTTATGTGGCAAGAAGCTCCCTGCCGTCTGTGCGGTGCTGTCATCTGTGTGGACACCTGAGCCAAATTTTAGGCAGGGGTCCATCCCGTCTCTTCAGGGTGACCGGCGATTACAAGTGAACAGCTGGTGTCCAGGCCAGGAGGTGTTTAAACGGGGGCGCTCTCCTCCCACTGCTGCCTCAGGTGCAGTGTGTCCCCAGAGACCACAGGAGCGTGTGCAGAAGGGAGCGGCCGGCACTCACCCCACCACCCCAGAGGCCCTTCCTTCCATCTACTTTGCTGTCCCTGTTTTCCCTTCTAGACAGTTTCTCTCTCTCTCTCTCTCTCTCTCTCTCTCTCTCTCTCTCTCTCACTCTCTCTCTCTCTGTGGCCCAGGCTGGAGTGCAGTGCTGCAATCACAGCACTACAGCCTCGACCTCCTGGGCTCAAGCGACCCTACCTTGTAGCTGGGCCCACAGACACGTGCCCAGCCTCATGCTTCTCTTCAAGGAAGCGGGGTTTGTGCTGATGAGGAAAAGTGCATGACCGTGTGACTGATGGAGCTTGGGGGTCTTCTTCAGGCTGGGGGGGGGCTTCTTCGGGCTGGGGGGGGCTTCTTCGGGCTGGGGGGTGGGCAGCTCTCCCTGAGGAGCCCTGCGTCCCCCTCCCAGGCCTTCCCAAGGCACACGCGCCACCGGATGTGCTGGCTGTTGAACCACCCAGCTGCTTAGCACCGGCCACTGCACCCCACACTCTGTGTAACTGTGTCTTGAACGGATAAATAAATCAGTCATGATAAATAAACCCTTACTACGGCGGCAGCTGTGAAGGCCGCTCTCCCCAGGAAGCCTTCCCCAGTCACTGGGGCTACAACTTGCTTTCTGGAGTCCTCTTAGAACAAGGCTGGGTGAGAACATCAGCTGCTGTTTGTCCACTAACCATTAGTAAGACCCACTATGAAAACAGAGGTATGAATTCTTGCCCCCAAAAAACCCACAGTCTAGCCAGGTGCGGTGGCTCACACTTGTAATCCCAGCACTTTGGGAGGCCAAAGCAGAGAATCACTTGGGGCATTCGAGGCCAGCCTGGGTAACAAAGCAAGACCCCCATCTCTACTAAAAGCAAAATATTAGCCAAGTGTGGTGGTGCGCGCCTGAACTCCCAGCTAGTTGGGAGGCTGAGGTGGGAGGCTTGCTTGAGCCCAGCGGCAGTGAGCCGTGACTGTACCACTGTACTCCAGCCTGGGCGACAGAGCAAGACCCTGTCTCTTGAGAGAGAGACAGAGGAAGAGAGAGGCACGGCCCCTTCCCCAGGGGGAGGGGCCAGAATACAAAAACAGTAAGAGTCCAAAGGGTGAAGCCCCTCCAGCCCCAAGGTTTCTGGACCCTGTGTCTCCTGGTTCTGAACCAACCCGTGACGCAGGAGAGTTGGGGGGCGGGGCAGACTGGCATTTTTAGATCTTTTTTCTACAAAGTTGAAATGAAGTGGAGAAAAAATACACGAAGTTTCTAGAAATCTATCATTACTCTTAACAAAGTAAAACAAACAAAAACACAATAAAAAATGTGTACCAGGCCTCAAAAAGCTCACACGAGACCCTGGAAATGAATGAACGTATGAATAAATTAAATTACCCACCCACCCATCCTGGGTAGGACACAGGGCTGAACTGGTGTGGCGGTCGGGGCAGGGCCAGGCAGGCACCGGGGCTGCCCACCCGCTCTGGCATGTGGCTGCTCCTGATCCTGGCCCCCAGTATAGACGTCACCTTCTCCACCTGCCACCGGGTGGGAGCGGTGCCTGGGGAAAGGAGACAGGGGATGGAAATTGGACAATTTTTCCAAAGCCCCACCTGCAATCCTTCCTCATGAAAAGGGCCCCAAGACCCCAAGAAGACACAGTCCTCTGGGTGACAGTCCTGACGTGTCATTAGCATGTCTGGTTCCCATTACACATCTGCTATGTATCTGTTACAAATCTACGATGCCTGCTGTATCCACTATACACCCACCATGTATCTCTGCCACGTGTCCTTGCGTGTCTACCATGCGTCTCGATTACGCATCCACTACGCCTCTACCACACACCTTTGCTGTGGGGCCACTGTGTGTCCACTCAGTACCTGCTATTAAGTACCTGCTGAGTATCAGAAGCGGTCCAGACCCAGGATGTACTGGCTTATTTCATCCTCACGAGCCCCCAGGGGAGGCCCTCCCCAACCCTCGTTCTCCAGGAAGGGGAACTGAAGCCCAAGGCACTTGAAGACCTTTGCCCCGGGCCCTACAGCCAGTGGCAGACACAGGCCAAACGCAGACTGGCTGATGGTCTCCAAAGCTGAGCTTGAATGAATGAATGAATGAATGAATGAAATGGAACAAACAGGGAAACAAACGAGAGAACAAGTAAATCAACAACAGGATGTCTTGCACCAGGGGTTGTCCCTGGAGTCTGATGACAACGTCAAAGGAAAGAAAGGAAGGAGGGCTGGGGGCAGCGGGACATCAGTGAGACCACCAGGGAAGGGGTGAGGAGGGGAGATGCCTGCTGGCCTTCTCCTACTTAGAGGATGTGGCCAGTGCATTTTGTTAGATTTCTTAAATCACATTTGAGATGCAAGACAGCTTTAGTAACCAAACACACAAAAGAAATTGTATCTCCTTGAAATTAAACCTTTAAACAGGTTTTAAAAAGGTATGGGGGTAAACTCTCCAGTTGTCAGAACTAAAATCAAGATCTGGGAACTCCCAGGTCGCTTAGAGGGAAAACAAGATAGGGGACACGGCCAGTCCCAGAGGAGACGCTTCCTCGGGATCCCTCTACGAAGCAGAATCATCTTAACGCTTTTTTTTTTTTTTTTTTTTACAAAATAAATTATCTTAGTCATTTTAGAAACGATAGAGAAAGTCAGACACAGGATGAAAGATGAACTGGCCAGGAGCCCCAGCCTGGAGGAGCGGGCACCGTATCACGCAGGAACAGCCTCCCTCACACCCCTCACACAGGGGGTTGTGTTGAAAAGATCACAACTCAATGATAGAATTAAAATGTCATCTTTCGTCTCCTGGAATTTCTAGCAAGACCAAAACTCCCCCTGAATAAGTCTCCTCCAACCCAGGAGGCCTCTGCAGACCCCAACTGCTCAGGGCTGGGCTGGCCTTGACAGCCCCACGGGAGCCACCACCTGGTGTGGCCACTGCTGTTTGCTGCACGCCACCAGCCGTGCCTGTTCCTCCTATGTCCTGTCCCGCACCTGCTCCCCGAGGCCCCGCTCACGCACCCCAGGAGGAACAAACGGCCTCCACTTTCTGTGCAAACTTGCAAATTACCCATAAGTTCCTGTATCACAGACATCATCGCCCATGGGGAGCTGGCCCGAGAGCCAGTGTCTGGAGGAGATCGTCCGGGGAGAGGACACAGTATTTAGATACAAAGGCAGGACCTTGGGAACCAAACCTCTGATCTCTCTCCGGAGATCAGAGAGGTGCCGGGAGGAAGGGGCAGCTGGGGCCTCGGGCAGGGGCAGACCGAGGTCTGGCTGGCAGCTTGTGCCATCCGCTGAGCCGGGCGGTGAAGATGCTGCCTCTGAGGAATTCTCAGTTGCCACAGATGGGCACCCTGATGTGGGCGTTTTTCCACGAGGCAGATTTTGAAATAATTTTAGCAAAACAACCTCTACCACTGCAAAATAAAATTAAACTCAGGAAAGGCCAGCAGTATGCATTTGGGGGCAGTGGGGGGGTCAGAAGCAGGGCCAAGACTGAGCTGTCTCCCCACTGGCCCTCACAGGAATCCTAATGACAGTGTCAGCAAGACATGGGGAATGGCTGACATCGGACAGGGCCTGCAGGCTCTTAGAGAAGACGAGAAATGACTTCTGGTTTCAATAAACTGGTTCACAGCAGGGACCTCAGGTCACCCCTAACAGACGCAGCTCGCCGCTCCGAGGGTGCAGACCCCAGAGTCTGGTCTTTTCCCCAGAGGCCTCGGTATCTCACTTTCATCAGTTTAAAAACGTATTTCAAGGTTTTTCCATTCCTTGCGAGTGATCTGGTTTAGGATGACACAGACTAATGACGTGTTTAATTCGAACAGGAAATAGGTCACACGCAGGCTTCACCAACTCCTTAGTCATGAAACATGCAACCAACATGGCCAGGGGCCCTCCTGACCCTCACCCCACGCTGCCCCATCCAGCAAGCTCCCCTCCGTCAGCGCCTGGGCACCACCCTCGCCTACAGCCACGGCCTGTGCTGTGCCCCCCGCTGCCCGCAGGGCCCTTGCTGCCCCCTCGTTCCGGGCACAGTCCTGTGAGCCTCCTCTCGAAGTCACTCCTCCCCACGGCCTTCCCTGCCCCGCCCCGTCCCGCCCACTGCTTCTGAAGAGGCTCCTTCCTGGCAGCCACTTGTGTCAATCACACCCTGGAACTGTCAATCATCAGTCTGCACAGTGAGCCTGCTTTGCCTTCACCGATCCGCCCATTAGCAAGGGGCGGTTCCGGATTGTGCCTCTGGCAGCTGCCCAGCCTGGCATGGGATGAATGAATGAATGAATGACAGGGCTCCAGCCGGGAAAAGATCTCAGACGTCACACTGAGGAGGATCTTAGTGCTAGCTGCATAGCACTGAAAATTCCCATTTATTCCCTAATTTCATATCCCAGCGACTTGTGAGAGGCGGTGTCCGTGGCCCCGGATGATGGTGATAAAGGAGTGCCGGGTCCCACACAGCTGTGTGGCTCTTTCTCCAACAGAACCTCCTATGGAAGTCACAACACAGACGACGACGGAAGTCACAACACAGACAATGGTGCATGCGATTAGGCCCAGAGCAGTAAAAACATCACTATTGGGCCTGGCGCAGTGACTCGCGCCTGTCATCCCAGCACTTTGGGAGACCGAGGTGGGCGAATCACGTGGTCAGGAGATCGAGACCATCCTGGCTAACACGGTGAAACCCCATCTCCACTAAAAATACAAAAAATTAGCTGGGCATGCTGGTGGGCACCTGTAGTCCCAGCTACTCAGGAGCCTGAGGCAAGAGAATGGCGTGAAGCCGGGAGGTGGAGCTTGCAGTGAGCCGAGACCGTGCCACTGCACTCCAGCCTGGGCGACAGAGTGAGACTCCATGTCACACACAACAACAAAACAAAACAAAAACAACAACAAACAAACAAACAAACAAAAATCACTATTTGGTCCCTGAGTGAGAACCAGGGGGCCATTGGAATGAGTTTTCTACAAGGCCGGGGGTGATGGCAGGGCACCCTCTCACCAGCCTCATATCACAGTCCAGGTTTCACTTTCACGGTGCAGATTCCAGAAGTAACTCAGCAGTCTCCAGGCCACTTCAGGATGGGCCTTAGAGACACCAGCAACTCAGAGAGCTGGAGCTGGGGCCGGGGCTGAAGCACAGCTGCCAAACGCCTCCCGGCCACAGCCGCTCCTTGTCCCCGCAGAAGGCACAGGCCGGTGGCGCCTCTCCTGTAGGATATAATACATTCCTCTTCAAAGGTTTTAGCCTGTCAATTGTTAAGTATAATGAGTTCTGAGCTCCTCTCCAAAGAAGCAATGTATCCGTATGTTTAGATCCCCGTTCTTTGTTCTTCATTCTAAAGTTTAACTTCCTTGTTCTTTACGTCTTCTTCATTCTAAAGTTTAACTTCCTTGTTCTTTACGTCTCCTTGCCCCTAGTTTCCGTAAACAACCCCCTCCTAGCCTCTATCACCTGCTCTGTCCTTAGTCACCCCTGGTCACCTGCTCTGACCTTAGTCATCCTTGTCACCTGCTCTGTTCTTAGTCATCCTGAGTCACCTGTTCTGCAACCATCCTTCCCGCTGAACTATTCACCCCACCACTCTGGCTCGTACTCCTGCTCTCTTTAAAACAGCCAATCGGAATTAGCTTAGACTGTGCGATCCAACCTCAGCCAACAGGGGAACCACACGGCAGTACGGACAGGCTGCGTTAGGATGAGACTCCCACCTCCCTCATTCAGATGCTGCTCCATCTGTGAGAGGCACCCTTCTACAGAAGGAAAATTGCCTTGCTGAGAAAATTAAATTTATGTTCGAGTGCTATTTCTTTTGTGGCACCAAAAATTTATTTCTAACATCTCAAGTCCTGGGCCACTGTCCCCTGGAGCCTGGGCCCACCTGGCACGGGCCCTGCCAGGAGCAGGGTGCGAGGCTTGCCTTCCGGGGTGCATGGGCTGGGGGCGCACACACACCAGGCTCCACGGCTGCTCTGTCCCAGGCAGTATTGGGCCCAGGGCTCACCTCAGGATCACATTTTCCCAGATTTTTTTTTAAATTAAAAAATATGTCTCCAAGTGAAGCATCTCCTACGTTTGGAGAGGTGGTTTGAAAGCCTATGCTGGTCACTGGCTCACCAGGTCCGAGGGCAGGTAAGGAATGCCTTCAGGCTGCTTGCCTGGTCACCCAGCCCTCTTGCCAGTGACCCCTGCTTCTGAGAGCACAGGGGGGAACTGGCCGCATCTCCTGAATTCTCCACCAGCCCAGCTCATTCTGGGCTTTTCCAAAGACCCTGAGAGGGGCCCAGAAAGGTACTGTGGTCCCTGAACTCTTGGTCACACTCAGAATATGACGACGACCCAGGCCTTCCTGGGTGGCCACGTGGCCTGCACTGGACGACACCAAGAGGGCAGAGCCCGGAACCTCTGAGCACGGACACTGGTGCAGTCGGCCCTTGTCCTAACGAACCGCTTGCTGCTCCCTGGCCATGCCAAGGGCCAGCTGTGGCCCAAGACAAGCTGGCATCTCCAGGCCTCTCTTCCTGTAGAGGCGACAAAGCCTCTGAAGCACGGAGTCGGAGTCCGGCTTGAGCGTCAGCTCCGTCCAGAACAAAGGGCTGCGCGGACCTCGCTCAACAGGGACTGGTGCCGTGGGTGAGATGCCGCAGGGCCGTGTCCAGGCCCACACTCAGTGACAAGCCCTGTTAGGACCCACCTCGAGTTTCCTAGATTTCAGGTTCAGCCTCAAGGGGCCTCGTCCTGAGGCCTCCCCAGCGTGCCTCAGGGCAACCCAGGCTGGAGACTCATCGCTGGGCAAGGTCTGGATGAGCTGGCTGACCCTTCCCTTGGCTGGCCCCGGCCTCGGCTAGAGGAAAACTCAGGAATCTGGGGAAGTTCACGAGTTGAACGAGCAACACAGACCCTGATTCGGGAGCTGCTCAGCTCCACGTTCACTGCCTTGCTGCACAGCCCAGGGCCGTTCCTGACCGTGGCAGTGATGACCACAGGAGCTGCCACCGTCCATGCCACACCATGGAGCTGCTCCCCAGGAGACCCCTAGGTCACCCCCTCAGAACTAGGCCAACGGCATCTGCGCCGCTCACAACCACCTCTGAGCGCCCGAGGACACGCGTGGTGCTGAGGGTTTTTACACACTGCTGTGTTAGATCCTCACAAAGTCCACACAACTGCGTTCCTGGCGTCCACGTTACCATCTGGGGAAACTTTGGTCCAGAGAAGGGAGGCACCTCACCCGTGCTTCCAGTGGGATGCCCACACTCCCAGCTGCCTGGCGGCTGGGCCTCTCTCGATGGCTGCTACTCCAGACGCCAAACTGGCCTCCAACACTGCCAATCACACTGCCGTGCGCCTCCCAGGCACACACTGCATAAGCCCACCTGCCCGGCTGGAGGGATGAAGCCACAAGGAAGCCACTGCCACCCACCCAGAGGCCAGACGCAGGGAGGACCAGTCCCGTGCCAGTCTTGGGACAGCCGGGGTGCCCATCTGCTTGACTGCCTTCCTAGGCAGCTGCCTGCTCCCTGGGACTATGCCTGCTCCTGCAGGAGACCCTGCCTGGCTGCCCTGACCCCAGACAGGCCTGGCCCCCACACTCATTTACTCAGCAGAGTGAGGGCCCAGTCCTGCCCTGGTCCCGGGCACAGCAGAGACAAACAGGGCAGGGCAGGGAAGGGGAAAGAGAGGAGAGGGGAGGGGAAAGGAAGGGAAGGGAGGAGAGGGGAAAGGAAAGAAGGGGAGGGGAGGGAAGCAGTGGCGAGGGGAGGCTGGACAAGCACATAGACGTGAGTCCACGCCAGGCTGCGGAGACAGGGGCAGGGCACGACTTTGGGCACAGCCGGCCAGCACCACCCATGCAGGACGCATGCATCTGATGCGAAGCGTGAATCCTCCCCCTCTTCTCTGAAAACCGACAGTTACTTGAAAAGGCATCTATGGGAGGAGGGTCCGGCTCCCATCTACCTCTTCAGGGGGTCCCTCACTCCCCGGGCCCTCAGTGGGCACCAGCAACCCAACCACTGTGCACCGGTCATGGCCTCCTCCACCAATGCTCAGCTGTCACGTGTGCCGTGCCCACCTCAAAGGCAGAGGACAGCATGGGGCACTGCCCGCCACCGCCCAGACACCTCCAAAACCACGGTGAGGTCAGGATGTACACAAGGGCCCCGCCAGGAGGGCAGGCCCTCCCCTACAGAGGGAACCTCAGGGAAGCCAACCAGGCCACCGCAGACCCAGAAGGGTCTGGAAAGGAGACAACCAGCCTCCACCCCGGGTGCCAGGAGCACAGGTGCCCCCGGGAGATGGCACAGCCAGGGTCAGGCAGAGGTGACCTGGGACCCAGTGGTGATGTTGCTTGGACTTCCGGGGGACCAGCAAACCCATCTGCCCAAACCACCACCTTGCCACGGGGCCAGGGGTGTGGCGGAGGAGCGCATGGGGGGCTGGGGTGACAGCTGGTGTCTGCGTCACCCTCAGGCGTCACTCGGGCGCCAGTGTCCATGCTGTGCCGGTGGGGGCAGGGAGAGAGCTGGCATCGAGCAGGGAATCCGGGGCAGGGCTTTTTATAGGCAGAAGAGACTGGCCAAAACCAGG
This sequence comes from Macaca nemestrina, assembly GCF_043159975.1. NCBI lineage: Eukaryota > Metazoa > Chordata > Mammalia > Primates > Cercopithecidae > Macaca > Macaca nemestrina. The sequence goes on from NC_092125.1 coordinate 231,927,876, forward strand.
CTCTAAGAGAACCGACTCTGAGGCTCCAGAAATGAATCCGAGGCCAAAAGAGCCCGGAGAGAAGCCACACGGCAAGGGCCACGGCGGACGCCTCAGAACAGGCAGCACCCAAGGTTCAACGAACCCGGGCCACTGCCTCTGCCCTGCCAGCGAGCACCACACGGCACCCCAGGCACCACCACAGGGAGAGACGAGGTGAGGCCGGGAGGCCGAGGGTACCCTTGGGTCACCAGGCTTGGCACAGCAGGACAGGAACCACATCCCTTCCAGCTCCCATCCAGGACAGGGGGAGGTCGGGGGGTGCTCCCGGGACTGGGGCGGGCTCTGAGGTTGTGCATCAGAGAGAAGGTCCCGGAGACAAGCAGGTTCCCAAGGGATGTGGCTGTGCTAGGACACGACAAATGGGAGGGTCACCCAAAGGGGGGTGGCAGGTGCTATGGACGTGCCGTAGGGAGCAAACACACATCTCAGGCGGCACTTCCTCCACCCCGGTCCCAGAGCTGCCAATCCGGCTCCAGGCTCCCTCTGCTCTGGCCCCACACTCAACCCTTAGTGCCTGGCCGAGGGCTGCAGTGCTGACGGCCGCGGACCTCCACGTCGATGCAGGCATTCTCTGGGCTCGTCCCCTGCTGCCTGCCAAGGCAGGCTGTGCCTGATGCAGCTCTAAGCGCAGGTGGGCAGGCCGCGGGGGAGGCACCGCACGCCGCAGGTCCTCTGTAAGGCCCTGGGGTTCCTCAGCCCTCTTTCAAGGGCCTCCCTCTTCTAAGCCCACCACGTCTGGAGGCAGAGGCGGGGCTGAAGTCCCAGCTTAGAGGGTACAGGTCCCTGGGGCCCTGCACCAACAGCCACCCAGACACCCTCACCTCTGAGGAGGACACCGGCCACTGCAGCGAGCAGTGACTGTCACCAGGGCCTTTTCCAGGGAGACTGGCCGAGCAGCCCCCAGCCCCACATCAAAGAGACCCCACCCTGCCTTTTGCCTTCCAGAGAAGTGGACACTGGGGGCTGGGTCGGGCCAGATGGGCCAGAGCCAGAGAAGTGGACACTGGGGGCTGGGGCAGGCCAGATGGGCCAGAGCCAAGCCACAGCATCCCAGAGTCCCCACACGAAAGAGGGTCAGGCAGAAAAGGTAAGTGCCCCACTCCACGCCCAGGTGGTCTGACTTGCCCCGGGGCGGCCAGAGGACACCAGCCTCCCCGCAAGAGCAAGGCTGGGGCCAGGAGGTGAGGGGTGGCAGACGGGATGCAGGAAGACCAGGAAGCAGCAAGGCCAGTGGGCCCACACGTCACACCTGACCACACCACGCACCTGGCGTCCACCAGGAGGAGGCACTGTTGAGGGCAGCAGCTCTGCTGGCGTGGCCCTCGCCACCTGCCTCCTCTCCCGCCAGGGATCTCGTGGCTAAGGCTGTGGCTCTGTCCTCACAGGAACAAACTTTTCTCTTGAGTTCCTGTTGAAAATCACCCATCATGTGGCATCTCCGTGCTACTGGGCACCTCGGCCTCATGTGGGTGTAACTGGTGGGTGGGGTGGCACCCGGTCCCCACACCTGGAAGCTGACGTCGTGGAGGCAACTGAGACGGGGGCCGAGGCCTGGAGCCCTCTATGCTGAAGACAAGAAATGTGTCTGCTAGGACTGGAATTCAGAGTCGCCCCCCAGCAGGGCCCACTGTGCGGTGATCTGAGGCCTTCAGTGTCCTCCGGCCCCTCCTCCTGAGCCCTGTCCCAAGGGCCCTCCCTGCTCGCAGGGAAGACCAGGGCCTCCAGCTGCCTCAGATACACCATCCTCTAATGCTTAAAAATAATTAAATTTAAAAGCTCCCTTTGTACAAAAACAGGCCAGCTAAAATCCATGAATAAATTATGCGTGTTTTGTTCACTTACAAGAACAAGTCTTCAAGCTCAATGAATTTACGTCTTAAACCCACAAAGCTTCAAGTCCACCTGGCCCCACTGCTCCTTTTAAAACCTAAAAGCTAAGAAAACGAGGGTGGTTTTCCTCTGCCTGGGGCCTATCCTTGCCAAGGCCCAGAGGTTGCTCTGAAAAAGGGGGAGGGCGCGGCCGAGCCCCGGACATTTCAGAGCAGGGCAGAGCTGCACACTTCGTCCCAGCTGGGGCGTCCCCGCCCTCTCTAGGCACCAGGGCACCCTGAGGCGGGACCGCCGGGCTCCGTCCTGCTGAGCCGGGGCTTCTCTTGGGTGAGGTTTCCCTACAAAGCGGCAGGGGCTGCCCTTGTCTTCACACGGAGGGGGCAGGGTACCCGGACTCCTCCTCTCATCGAGGATTCACCTCACGTAGGAAAACAGGCAGAGGGCGGCAGGGGTGAGAGGATGGAACCCTGGGAAGGGGCTGGATGGACGGGGCCGGGGCCAAGCGGGGAGCTGGCAAGGCCCGAGTATCTAGGGGAGGAGCGCAACGCCCGCCGGTCCCTCCTGCCTCACGCTGCAGCCGCACGGGCAGCAAGGACAGATTCGTCCACCGGCTCCTGGGGACATGGCCATTCCTGTAAGTACCAAGCACTGTCTGGCACAATGCTTTCGGCTCGACATGAGTCTTCTCCTTAATGAATTTTGATAAAGATTTCACAAGGATTTGGCCGGGCGCAGTGGCTCAAGCCTGTAATCCCAGCACTTTGGGAGGCCGAGATGGGCGGATCACGAGGTCAGGAGATCGAGACCATCCTGGCTAACACAGTGAAACCCCGTCTCTACTAAAAAATACAAAAAACTACCCGGGCGAGGTGGCGGGCGCCTGTAGTCCCAGCTACTCGGGAGGCTGAGGCAGAATGGCGTAAACCCGGGAGGCGGAGCTTGCAGTGAGCTGAGATCGGGCCACTGCACTCCAGCCTGGGCGACAGAGTGAGACTCCGTCTTAAAAAAAAAAAAAAAAAAGATTTCACAAGGATTTGGAAGATACTAAAGAAAGTAAAAGAAAAAAACATTGCGCACAACTCCACAGCCCCCGTGTTGGTCACGCGGCCCCAACACAGAACGCGCATCTGTCCTCCCGCCTGGAGTCACCGACGCCCCGCTCCTCCCGCCTGGGGTCACCGACGGCCCCGCTCCTCCCGCTCCTCCCGCCTGGGGTCACCGACGGCCCCGCTCCTCCGGCCTGGGGGTCACCAACGGCCCCGCTCCTCCGGCCTGGGGGTCACCGACGGCCCCGCTCCTCCCGCCTGGGGTCACCAACGCCCCCGCTCCTCCCGCCTGGGGTCACCGACGGCCCTGCTCCTCCGGCCTGGGGTCAGGCCCTCTGACAGTCCCTGCTCCTCCCGCCTGGTAATCAGCAGGACTGCATGGAAGACGGATCAATTCACACAGTGCGTGCCGGTCAACCACCCCACAGGACAACGCGACCACAGAAACAAGGAACTCAATTACAAAACGGGCAAAGGACCCGATCAGACGTTTGTCCAAAGCCAACGCGCAAGTGGCCACAGGCACGAGAGGCTCCACATCGCCCACCCCTCGCAGACGCAAACTAGACCCACACTGGGCACCACCTTGCCCCAGGAGGACGGCCAGGAACAGAAGCAAGCAGTGTCAGTGAGGATGCAGACATCGTCACTCCTGCAGGCTGGGGGTGGGAGCGCAGACGGTCTGTTGTGCAAGACGAGAGAACTCCGGAGCCTGGCTGCACGGCGTGAACGTACGTGACTGAACTACACACTTAGAAACGGTTACAATGGTGAATTTTATGTTATGGGTATTTTAACACAATTAAAAAACAAACAGGCCGAGCACGGTGGCTCACTTCTATGACCCCAGCACTTTGGGAGGCCAAGGCGGGCAGATCACCTGAGGTCAGGAGTTCGAGACCAGCCTGGCCAACCTGGTAAAACCCCAACCCTTCTCTACTAAAAATACAAAAATCAGCCGGGCATGGTGGCAAGCGCCTGTAGTCCCAGCTACTCGGGAGGCTGAGGCAGGAGAATCGCTTGCACCCAGGACGTGGAGGTTGCAGTGAGCTGAGATCACACCATTGCACTTCAGCCTGGGCAACAAGAGCGAGAGTACAGCTCAAAAAAACAAACAAGAACTACAGTGGGCCACAGTTCTCTGACCTCTTTATTGAAACACATCTATATGATGGTACATTTGGCAGTTTTAAAAAATGATATTTAAGCCGGGCGCGGTGGCTCAAGCCTGTAATCCCAGCACTTTGGGAGGCTGAGACGGGCGGATCACAAGGTCAGGAGATCGAGACCATCCTGGCTAACACGGTGAAACCCCGTCTCTACTAAAAAATACAAAAAGCTAGCCGGGCGAGGTGGTGGGCGCCTGTAGTCCCAGCTACTGGGGAGGCTGAGGCAGGAGAATGGCGTGAACCCGGGAGGCGGAGCTTGCAATGAGCTGAGATCCGGCCACTGCACTCCAGCCCGGGTGACAGAGCGAGACTCCATCTCAAAAAAAAAAAAAAGATATTTAAAACACGTGTTCAATAATCTGCTTAGATCATAATGTCAAGAAAACTGAGGTTTTACTCATTCCACAGGGAGAGCTAAATTAATACGGATAAATCATTTGTGTGGAAAACAGTCTGAAAATAAGTAAACCAAACGTTAAAACCAAAAACCCGCAACCAGGAACCATGGCCTCCCAGATCGGGGGGTCCCCCGGGGCTGCCACTCCCAGGGTGCCCACACCAGGTGCCATGAGCGAAACCGCACACGTGGCACAGGAGGGGCACGCGGCTGTGGGAGGACGAGGGCTTCATTCCTACATGTGCACGGGGCCTCCGTGGAGAAGCACCAGTGTTTCTTCAAAACCACCCCAGGGTGGGCTCTGACCACAGGGACCGGGGCAGACTTTCAGGGCCTTAAGCTCCCAGAAGGAGCTGCTGAGGGCGAGGAGGCCGGGGGGCATCCCTTCAGTGAGACGGCCAGCAACATCCTGCGGGGACACAGGGTACGGGCCCTGGCAGTGCTGAGGCCACGCCCCTCAGGCAGCAGGGCCCTCTGAACAGGTGTCCCCTGACCGCTACAAAACCATGGGTGCAAGGGCCCCTTCGGCGGGCGGGCTGGGTGCAGCTGACCACAAGGACTGCAGACCGGCCAGGCCACGGGAACCCCTTGCCCAGATGCAGCCCCCAGGGCCTCCGAATGAGTGCAACTGAATCCTCCCGGAATCCAAGCGGCCATCCTGACCCCCAGGAGCTCAGAACACGCCCTTATTTACATATAGGGCACTGCAGATGCAATCAGTTAAGTGAGTGAAGTCATTATAGTGGCTTAGATCCCAAACAACCGCTGTCCTCGAAACAGAGGTAACGTGGACACGGCCGCACGTGGAGGAAGGGCCGGGTGAAGAAGAGACGGCTCCACCAGCCAAGGGGACAGGCCGGGCCGGGGCTCCTCACGGCCTCCAGGAACCAGCCCTACTGAAACCCAGCTCTCGGACTCTGGTCTCCAAACAGAGAATAAAGCTTTTTGTTTGGATTTTTTTTTAACGGGATCTTGCTATGTTGCCCAGGCTACATTCAAACTCCTGCACAAGTGGTCCTCCCAGCGCAGCCTCCTGAGTAGCTGTGACCACCGCACAAGCTGAGAGCGAATCGGGTTCCGCTGCGTGAGCCGCCGTCTGTGGTACGTTGCTACAGTGGCCCCAGCGCTGTGACCTGAGCGTTTACGTCCCGCCAAATCCACACGCTGAAATCGTCACCCACAGGCGATGGTGTCAGGAGGTGTTTGAGAGGTGGTGAGGTCGTGCGGGCGGCGCCTTCCAGAACGGGATTATTAGTGCTTTTCAAAGGGACCCAGAGTGTGTGTTCGTCCCGTTCATCACGTGAAGACTCTGAGAAGGCTCCGGCTGTGAACCAGTCCTTACCAGGCGCCAGACCTTCCTTGTACTGGCACCTTGCTTGGACTTCCCCGCCATCAGCACCTTGAGCAATCGGGGTCCTCGTTTACAAGCCGCCCCTCACGGTGCCTCCTCACAGAGGCTGAAGCAAATGAACGCAGACCCCGACGGACCAGACACGCCCCTGCCTCCTGGAAGTCTCTGTCCCCAACCCCGACCCTCAAGTCTTCCCAGCTCTGAGCATCCTCGTGCCCACACCGTCACCCCTCCGCTTCTACCCATGCAGCCCCCAGAAACACAGACCTCTGGGTCCTTTCTCATCGGCGTCCGCCATCGCCCGGCGGAACTCAGCCCAGGACCTCACGAACAGGGAAATGAGGTCTCAGACCACAGCTGACCCTGGCTAAGGAAAAAACTCTGCATCAGTAAGCCCCACCATTTTTAAAAGAAACGGTGAGCCTGGAACAGAATTGGCACCATTGTTACTGTTATTACTGGCTGATAACAAGGAGAGATTCTAACCTCATGTCATCCTATAAAAACTAATAGTAGGCCGGGCGCGGTGGCTCACGCCTGTAATCCCAGCACTTTGGGAGGCCGAGGCTGGTGGATCACGAGGTCAGGAGATGGAGACCATCCTGGCTTACACGGTGAAATCCTGTCTCTACTAAAAATACAAAAAATTAGCCGTGCGTGGTGACGGGCGCCTGTAGTCCCAGCTACTCGAGAGGCCGAGGCAGGAGAATGGCGTGAACCCGGGAGGTGGAGCTTGCAGTGAGCCAAGATCGCGCCACTGCACTCCAGCCTGGGAGACACAGCGAGACTCCGTCTCAAAAATAAATAAATAAATAAATAAATAAATAAATAAATAAATAAATAAAAACTAATAGTATTGAAGACCAGAATGAAATTTAAAACGATGTGCTCTCGGAAAACAAAAGTGACATGCTCTCCAGGGAGTACAAGCGAGAGCAATTTGAGCTTTTCTGACATTCTACCCTATGGGTCAAATTTTCTGTAGTCAACCTGTGTTGCTTTTACAACCAGAAACACTGATTTGTGTTTTTTAAGAGATGGGGTCTTGCTATGTCGCGCTGAGCCCCAGCCTGAGTCTGTGAGTGAAGAGACGCTGCTGCCTGGGAAGGGCCTCCAGGCAGCCGAGCTGTGCACACGTGACCTGGGCTTGGTCGGGCTCCGAGGCTCCCACAGCCTGACCTAGAAAGGAGAGGTGACATTCCACGCAGGGCGACGGTGTCTACGGGAAGACTCTGCTGGGCTCATCCTGGAGACTGGGCTCTGGGACCTCTGGAAGCAGCTCTGGCTGGGCATGCGATGGAAAGGCCGAGTCACGTGGCAGTCACTCGCCACAGCCGTCTTCACTCAAGGACTCAAGGACGTTCAGCAAACGTCCAGGGAGCCCTGCTGGGTCCCAGCCACCATTTTTCAGCCCTAAGGATACAACCGGGGTCAAAGCTGAGGGATTTGGTTCCCAGGAAGCCCACGACGGAAAGGGATGGCCTCCGAGCTAAGACTGCAGGGGAGGAACAGGGAGGCTGAGGGAGGGGTGTGCAGACCCCACGGGGCGAGCCGTCCAGGCAGGGGGAAGGGAGGGGTGAGGACTATGAGGGCCAGACGGGGGCAGAGTTGTGCCTCCTCTTAGGTGTGCTGGGCGTTATCCAGATGACGGAGGCGGAGTCTGGGCCAGGTAGGTGAGGACACTGCTGAGTGGCCTCCCTGAAGTTACACGAGTGGGAAACTGTAAAACCAACACCCCAACTCGGGTAGCGTCCGAGCCCGAGGCCCCCACCCCACACAGCAGAGAAAGCCGCTATTCACGATGGGCTCTGCCGCCATCAAAACAAAGGCCGCCTTCACCGAGAGTCCAGGCGGTCAGCACGTGCCAGGCACCAGCAGCCTGTCCCTCATGCCCGTCCCAGCATCCCCAGCCTCGAAGCCAGGCCTCCCCGGGTACCTGGCTCCCGAGGGCCTGGATGCTGCCCCCGGTGCCTGGAAGGCCAGACGCTGGTCCTTCTCAGGGGCCTCTGAGGACTGCTTTCCAGAGTCGGGCATTTCTTGTTAGTGGGTGTCTGGTTAGGGGAGCAGGAAGGTTTTACACGCCACCCCCGCCCCCCATCAAAAGGCCATTTCAGAGTAAAACCACCTGTTGCTCATTTATTCTCTTCACGTCCTTCTGGTGACATTGCACACATATTAGTCAGGTATCCTGCTATACTCCTCTTGGTAATCACACCCAGGTGATGGGATACGACCAAATTAACTAATGCAAAATAAAGGCATCATTAAAAACCCTTGCAAGTGAAGGTTTTGGGAGAGGCACACAAGCCCCAGGGTTTGCCTGGCACCTCAGGACGTCATCCACAGGTGCTGGTACAGCTCTCTGCGTGGCGGGGCTGCACTCCCAGCTGTTGCCACGGTGAGCCTTGGCCCTGTGAGCCATGATGCCTCACAACTCAAAAGTAAAATAAACAAGAAAGCGGGCCGGGCGCGGGGCTCACGCCTCTACTCCCAGCACTTTGGGAGGCCGAGGCAGGTGTATCCCTTGAGGTCAGGAGTTCAAGACCAGCCTGGCCAACATGGTGAAACCCCGACTCTACTAAAAACACAAAAATTAGGCGGGTGTGGTGGTGGGTACCTGTAATCCCAGCTACTCGGGAGGCTGAGGTGGGAGAATCAAGTGAACCTGGGAGGCTGTGGTTATAGTGAGCTAAGATTTCGCCACTGCACTCCAGCCTGGGTGAAACAGCAAGACTCCGTCTCAAAAAAAAAATACATAGAATGGGGAAATATGGCCGGGCGCGGTGGCTCACGCCTGTAATCCCAGCACTTTGGGAGGCTGAGGCGGGTGGATCATGAGGTCAGGAGATCGAGACCATCCTGGCTAACACGGGGAAACCCCGTCTCTACTAAAAATGCAAAAAATTAGCCGGGTGTGGTGGTGGGCGCCTATAGTCCCAGCTACTTGGGAGGCTGAGGCAGGAGAATGGCGTGAACCCGGGAGGCGGAGCTTGCAGTGAGCTGAGATCGCGCCACTGCACCCCAGCCTGGGCGACTGAGCGAGACTCCGTCTCAAAAAAAAAAAAAAAAAAAAGAATGGGGAAATACACTAAAATCAAATGCACCCAACTGACCATCACACTGACAGCATAACCCCGTGAAAGACAACAAATGAATCCAAGTTAACTTCTGGAAACTGCTCTCCAAGGGCACGGGCATGGCAGGAGGCATTCCGAGGACAAAAGAACGCTGAGAAGTCCTGGCCTGGCTGGGTCTGCTGCCCTGGTGACCACGCCGCGGCTCTGAAGCTGTGTCATCCGCATTCGAAGGCAGAGCGCACGAGTGAACAAGCCCACGCTGTGCAGATGGAGACCCCACTCAGAAGTGGAGGAGAGAAGGAGCCTGTGGCACTGGGAGCCGCCGCGGGAACTGCACATCGATTCCCCATGTAGCCCCTGGCCCGCCACCCACCGGGCACAGCCTCACGGCCCCCAGGACCAGCAGGCAGGTTCGTTTCCGAAGTCCACCCCCCTCCGAAGGAAGCTGAGCTCCATGAAGAAACGGCCAGGTCCAGGCTGGAGCAGAAAGGGCTGAGGGAATGCCAGAGCCTGCTGCCCGGATGCGAGCAACACACAATACCTGATGGAAAAGGGGGCAGTGTGGGGGGAGCCACTCGCCAAGGCCCCCACCAGCCAAACCTGGGAGGACCAGAGCCTCAAGATGAATAAAGACAGAAATGGATGATTCCAGGCCAGGCATGGAGGCTGACAACTGTAATCCCAGCACGTAGGGAGGCTGAGGCAGGAGGATCGCTTGAGGCCAGGAGTTCAAGATCAGCTGGGCAAAATGGATAAACCCTGTCTCTATCAAAATACAAAAACTAGCCGGGCGTGGTGGCGGGAGCCTGTAGTCCCAGCTACGCGGGAGGCTGAGGTGGGAGAATCACTTAAACCTGGGAGGCGGAGGTTGCAGTGAGCCGAGATTGCACCACTGCACTCCAGCCTGGGTGACAGAGCAAGACTCCGTCTTAATTAAAAAAAAAAAAGGATGATAATAAACTCAGTTTTTAGAAAGTCCTTGAGTTCACATTAGGATCAAGATTCCTTTCAACAAGAAGGGAAGAAGACATAGCTCTTACTTACAGGACGATGCCAACCTAGACAGGAGAAGGGAACAAGAAAGAGAAAAGTGTCTCTTTGCACCAACACAGTAAGACCAGGGTCTCCCAAACGCACCCACGAGTGCAGACCTGCCTGTGAGAGGGGAGCCGGGCCAGGGCCCCCCACATCCTCAGCCTCTCCAGCACGGCGCCGCACGGGCTCTGAGCACAGGGCCCCCCATATCCTCAGCCCCTCCAGTGTGGCGCTGGACAGGTTCTGAGCCGGCATCTTCAGAGGACGAGAGTCGTGAAAAACACAACCAACAAATGCGAGGTTTGGCAAAAGGCACCGTGTGCGGCAACCCGTCTGTGTTTTGGCCCCAGCCCCACCGGGAATTAAAGTCAAGCCCGGTATCTGGAGGGCTGTGGACCCAGGTGAGGAGTAAGACAGCCAACAGACCGGAGGCGCATTCTGAAGATCTGATGACACGGGGTGCAAAGCTGCTGGCTCGGGGCCAGCTCCCGCTCTAGGACTTTCTGTGCTACCAGCTTCACGCCCACACCAGGTAGGGCGGATGGTACAATGTGTCTCGGAAAAGTTGCTGAAGTTTCCGAGAGCCATACAGTCTACGTCCTTGTCTTCCCTTTAAATAAATATCCGCTCAGCTGCCTCTCCACTCCCTACCCAGCTGACAGAGGAATCACCCCCACCCTCAGAGCCACAGGGAGGGCAGGGACACGGCCCCTTGTCGGTCACGTTGGGGTGGGAGCAGCCTGCCTCCTTCTGTGCCTGACCGGAATCTTTTTTTTTTTTAAGAGGGTCTCACTCTGTCACCCAGGATGGAGTGAAGGGGCACAATCTCAGCTCACTGCAGCCTTGAACTCCTGGGCTCAGACAATCCTCCCACCTCAGCTTCCCCAAGGAGCTGGCACGGCAGGTGTGCACCACGACACCAGGCTAATTTTTATATTTTTTTGTGGAAATGGGGTTTTGCCATGCCCAGGCTAGTCTAAAACTCCCGAGCTCAGGCGATCCACCCGGCTAGGCCTCCTGAAATGCTGGGATAACCCCACATCTGACCTCCACTTACTGACAAGGTGCTGCCACACAGATCTGATGCTGGGCAGCCCGGGTGGCTGGCGCTGAGAGCTGGTGGGCACGGAACGGCTCCCTGCCCCACTCACCCCCATCCACAGTCCAGGCGGAGACCAGGGCAGGGTGAGCGCACAGGACTGCAGGCGGGCGGGCCGGACGCAGGGACGTCCATCTGTGAGCCGGCCGGCCGCGCATGTGTTCTGCCATATGGTGAAGCGGCGGGAATTGGCTGAGGCCAGAGAGATCTGGGGGTGCCTGGGGGTCCCGGAGACCAGGCAGGGGAGCCGCGACCGCAAGCTATGTCCATAATCCGAAGAGGACAGCACTTGCCTTCTTCACACTCGTCCTCATGAGCGTGGGGGGAATTTTCCATGGCCCTTCGGAAGGCCTGCAGAACCCAGTGAAGCGACATTTCCTAACAGCCAATGTGCAATTTTTGTTGTTGCTTGAGGCAGTTTCGCTCTGTCACCCAGGCTGGAGTGCAGTAGCATCATCTTGGCTCACTGCAACCTCTGCCTCCCAGGTCCAACTGATTCTCGTGCCTCAGCTTCCCGCGTAGCTGGGATTACAGGCAACTGCCACCACGCCCGGCTAATTTTTGTATTTTTACTAGAGACAGGGTTTCATCATGTTGGCTAGGCTGGTCTCGAACTCCTGACCTCAAGTGATCTGCCTGCCTCAGTCTCCCAAAGTGTTGGGATTACAGGCGTGAGCCACCGCGCCTGGCCAACATGCGATTTTTAAAACACACACACGGGTAACAAACCTATTCGAGTGCAAAAGAGACCAGTGGATTTTTAACGGAACTGCAGGAAAATGACACAACTACAGTTTCAGATTCCATGTTTCAACTGACATTTAAGAAACAACCACGTGTTGAGTTTTAGAGAAATATCAAAGAAGAATACCCACGTTTACCACAGAAAAGGCTGTTAAAATGCCCCAAGCCTCCTCACACACTGGATTTCCTCCCACTCTTAAACCAACACCGCAGGAGCCTGAACGCAGAAGCAGGTGCGATGCCCTGACCGTCTTCTGCTCAGCCAGATGCAAAAACGCTGCCACTCTCTTGTGAATATTTTGTTTGGGAAAATGGTCGTTTTCTCATTAAAATGCTACGATTTATGTTAACAGGCAATGAGTTTATTATTTTAGAACTAATCTAATTAATTAATCATAAATTAATTAGAGCTAATGAGGAATAAATATTCCTCGTTCTAAATTTTCAGTACAGTTCACACTGGCAGCTACAGCCCACGTACCCAAAAGCTCTTTGAGGACCTCCATAATTTTCATGAATGTGGGGGGGTCCTGAGACCACTGGCTGAGCCTGAAACTAGAATCAGAGACCGGCGAGGAGGGGACAGAAGCTGCAGGGAGGACAGGCAGTGAGTAATTCCGTCCGGACACAGATGCAGCCACCTCCCCTTGAACCAACCCCTCCTCCCATAAAATCCCTGCACCTCCAGGGGCTCAGAGCATGTTCCACCCAGTGAACCCCACGCTCTGGCACCAGCAACAGGGGAAACGCTAAAGATACGTGTTTGAAAATTTGGACCAAGGTATTTAAAACTCACTGTACAGCCCCCTAAATGTAACTTCCTGTCCAGACCTATTAGGACATGAGGAGAGGGAGGACGGGGGTACCCGAGGTGTGGACACCTGTCCTTCACCTGCTGCCTGAGGTGGCTCGCTCACTCACGCCGCCCCTCCACCCTCTCCCTCACACCCTCACTGCTACCCTCTCCACCCTCTCATGCCCTCACTGCCACCCTCTCGTGCCCTCACTGCTACCCTCTCCACCCTCTCATGCCCTCACTGCCACCCTCTCGTGCCCTCACTGCTACCCTCTCCACTCTCTCATGCCCTCACTGCCACCCTCTCCACCCTCTCCCTCACACCCTCAGGGCCACCCCTCTACCCTCTCCCTCACACCCTCACGGCTGCCCCTCCACCCTCTCCCTCATGCCCTCACTGCCACCCTCTCCACCCTCTCCCTCATGCCCTCACTGCCACCCTCTCCACCCTCTCCCTCACACCCTCACTGCCACCCCTCCACCCTCTCCCTCACGCCCTCACGCCCTCACGGCTTCCCCTCCACCCTCTCCCTCACGCCCTCACGGCCACCCCTCCACCCTCTCCCTCACACCCTCACTGCCACCCTCTCCACCCTCTCATGCCCTCACTGCCACCCTCTCCACCCTCTCCCTCACACCCTCAGGGCCACCCCTCCACCCTCTCCCTCACACCCTCACAGCTGCCCCTCCACCCTCTCCCTCATGCCCTCACTGCCACCCTCTCCACCCTCTTGCGCCCTCACTGCCACCCTCTCCACCCTCTCCCTCACGGCCGCCCCTCCCCCTTCTCCCTCACACCCTCACTGCCACTCTCTCCACCCTCTTTCTCACGCCCTCAGGGCCACCTCTCCACCCTCTCCCTCACGCCCTCACGGCCGCCCGTCCACCCTCTCCCTGCTACTGGACCTGAGTGCCACTGTGAAGGAGGACAGGTGTCCTCAGAGCCGCCCCCAGATGCTCAGGCAAAAAAACAAATGGAACCAGGTCTCCCTGACGTCCCATCTCCAGGGTAGGGCTGGGCGGGAGGACCAACTCTCGGAAGCCGACCGTGTGTGCCCTTGCCCAACTCCACCTTCAATGACCCCCCTACTTTGGCAGCCTGAAATCGGCCGAAGCGGGAGTGTTTACACCAGGAAAATTGACCAAGTGACAAATCCCACCATCGTTCCTTCCTCACAGCGCACTGAGGCACAGCACTGCCACACACAGCCCGTCGCTAGGAACGGGGATGTGATCTTACACTCAGAACGAAATTACCGTCTCCATGCAAACTCGATTCTCTCTGGAGGCCAAGATAAATAAATAAATAAAAGCTACCAGACTTCACTCCGTCTACGGCAGCCGGTAGCTTGAAAGAGGTGATCTACCAAGTCCATCTGGAACAGCCGCTCCGGCAGCCTCCAGCTCCTGCACATGTGGTCATGCACAGAGACTCCCTCTCGCCAGACACACAGCCCTGGAGCAGGGAAAAGGCGCACACAACAGGCGGGACAAAGCGGGCGACGCTGCCAAGGGCTGCAAAGAACCCATCTGGTGCGTTCGGCATCTCTGACCACGCCCGCTCTCGGTTGGCTGTGTAGACACTTAGGCGCCTTCTTGGCACGACTGTGGCGTCCTATTGGGTGTCGATCGGAACCACAGCAGCCCGGATCAAGCCTGCTTTAATGTGAACAAATTATGCAACGCAAGATAACTGAACACACTTCCAAAAAAAGAGGACTGCCCACCAAGCAGGGGACAAATGGGCAGGAGGGGCCAGCGATGATGCCTTTGTCGCCTCTCATCAAACCAAATGAGGAAGGGAGTGCACAACGGAGGGCAGTGGGGAGGGATGTCGAGGGGGCAGCAGTGGTGGGGTACGGGGGGCGTGCCTGCACTTGGTGCCAGGCGATTCGGGGACTGCCGAGTCCCACACGAGCCCCACACAGGGCCAGGGCTGCTGACCCCACAGCACGGCCGACTCGGCTGGGAGAAGAGTATGGGGCGGGGGCAGCCCCCCTGCAGCCCCGACATCACCACGCTGCTGAGTCCAGGCACGGTGTGATGACTTCTCCCCTCCCCGCCTTCACCCAGCACCACGCTGGCACGACCCTGGAGCCCCAGCTGCAGCACCAACCATCTCCCAGAGCCCACACCCCACACCGGGGTCTGCAGCTGCAGGACGTCCTGGCCACACAGGCCCCTTCTGGGGATCCATGCCCACAGCCCAGACTCGCCCAAGACCCACCTCAGGACCTGGGATCTGCTCCCCACTGCTCCCTGCAGCCTGCCCCCTCCTGCCAGAGACCTGTCAGCACCCACCCCCAACCTACCCCGTGTCTGGCCTGATCGCTGCCCCAACAGCCAGCCTGCAAGGGCCCCAGTGCCCAAAGCTGGAACAATTTGAGCAATAAAATAAGCGAGACAGTATCCAATTCTAACCCAACTATGAAATTGATACCGGCAAGTCCACATGGACAAAAACGAATGATTAAATAACCAATGGGAGAAGAGACGTACAAGTCCTGTGCGAAACTTGACATCACGTATGTCGCTCCCCACCTCTTAGCTGTGGGCCACACACACCTTACTCCGCAGAGACAGGACGGCACGGGGGAAGAGGCACAGGCAGGTGTGAGCCGACAAACACACCACGGCCAGGTGACATGCGAGGCCAACACAGACAGGCTGTGTGGAGGGTGTGGACCCGGACCCAGCGATACAAGGAGGCTTCACCTCTGCACCCTTCCTCCCAAAACCCAGAGCCCCAGTCCTTACGAGAAAAACATGAGGCAAACCCCAATGAAGGGCTGTCCCACAAAACACCTGACCAGCCCTCCTTAAAACTACCAAGGTCGTTGAAAACAAGGCAAGTCTGAGAGACTGGCCACAGTGAGAGGGACCTAAAGAGGTGTGACAGTGAAGTGCCACGTGGGGTCCTGGACAGGATCCCAGGACAGAAAGGGGGCAGGAGGGGAGACCGAGGCAAGCGGAATAAAGCCTTAGCTGGAAAGGCGCCGAGACTGGCTGGTTAAGTGTAACTCGTGCATCGCGCCGACCAAGAGGGAGCAGGAATGCCTGTGCTCTCTCTACTCCTGTCCTGATTTTTCTATAAATCCGAAACTGTTCCAAAAACCGGTCTTCCCAACACCCCACTGAACGAGGGGGTGACACAACCAAACTACCTGGGCCAAGCATTTGAAAATTGCCCCCAGGTTGCACGGGGGGCAGCATCAAGGAAAAACAAATATAAGGGCCTTTGTCCTCCTTAACACACTGCACTGCACCCTCCGGCCCCTCAGGAGGCAGAGCGGTGGGACGTGCTTGTCCACACCTGCCACACCCACGTGCACCGCCACGTCCACGCACACCGCCACGTGCATGCACAGTACCTAAAGACCTTCTCCAACTCCGGTGTTCCTGCAGATTTCAGCCTTCAGAAGGTGTCATCGCGATAGTTTCCAGGTGGACACAGCAGCGCGACCACATCACTGACTGACCCTCTCCCCAAGACCAAAGGAAGAAAAACTCCAATAAACCCGTAACAGCAAAGAGGAGGAGGGGCTGGGCAGCGATGCCCTGGGACCTGGAAGGCAAAAGGCCCTGTGGCCACCAGGAGACTGCACTGGGCCGAACCCCAAAGAAGGGCCCCGAGCCAGAGGCTCCAGGTAGCCGGAAAGTGGGGGGCCTGCGGTGCAGGGTCCCAGTCACTGAGGAGTCGACCGCCAGACCTGCTTCCTCGCCCAAGGCAGCCGGGGAACGAGAGGGCTTGCGGGGGCAGCAGACTCTTTACGAGGCGTGAGACGCCTGGCCCTCCCAGGCAGGACACTCCCCCCGGGACCTGCGCCACCACCAGCTCTGTGGTGCCCCACAAGTCAACGTGGGCAGGCAAACAAGGGTCACCAGGGGCTGAGGAAGCCGCAAAGGCCAGGACAAACAGAAAAACGGACCCTCAGTGAAAACAGCTGAGTACGAGGCCAAAGAAAACACCGAAAGGAGACGCTATCACCAACCGCTGCCAGCCACACCCTCCCACTGTGTGCCGCCATCAGCAGCAGCCGCGGGGCCGGCACTGTGGCTTCGATACTAATCCCGTGACAGCCTTGGGAGCCAAGCCTTTTACCACTACGCCCACTTACGAGGGTCTGGGACACGGTGGACAGCGTTGTGGCCGAGGTCACATGGCTGGTGAGTAGCAGAGCTGGGGCCTGACCACACAGCTTCAGGCCCCGGGGCACGCGGCAAATAGCATAGGCTTAAGCCAGCCCTTGGGGTTTGAGTCCCGGCTCAAACTGTGTGATTTTGGGAAATTTCTTGACCTCTCTGTGCCTTGGTGCTGTTCTTTCCCCAGAACAAAGAAAACAATGGTGCCCACCCCACAGGGAACTGAGAAGATTAAATGAATTTACACACGGGAAGCCTCTGCAGCCGTGAATGTGCTAAGCACTGCTGAATCACCACATGATACCCCGGTGCCTCTCAGCCGAGATGAATAACCCCGGAGAAAGAGTGTGATATGCCTTTGACACAAGGGCAGGACACTCTGCCTTAAAAAGACACCTTCAGAGAAAAAAGAACGAAAGATAAGAACAGGAACAAGGTGACAAACTTAATAGATGGTTTGGACAGGAAAATCTGAAGATATCTCCTAGAATATAAAATAAACAAAGAAATGGAAAACATAAGAGAATTAAAGGACCAGCCTGGGAGGGCCAACAAACAATCAGTGTCAACTCTAAAAAACAGTCAGAGACGGGGAGTCGGCCGTGGGATAAATCACTGGGTGTAAAGCTCCCCATGTCCAAATGTTGCAAGTTTCCACAGCACGAGTTCCCAGCACAAGAGACAAAGAAGGTCCCCCGACAACGAACATTATTGTGAAACTTGAGAACCCTGAAGACAAAAGATTCTACAAGACTTTCAGGACAAAAAAACACACACACAAAATCAAAATGGCACCTGACTTCTTGGTCACACAAGAAGCCAGAAGACAATAGAGCAATCTCTTCCAAATGGAAAGGGAAAATTCTTTCCAACACAGAATTTCATACCTAGCTAAACTATCCTTAAGTGTGTGGCTGGAGAAAAGCATTTTCCAACTAGATCCCCCAAAAGGGCCTCCCACGCTGTCTTTCTCAGAAAGCCGCTGGAGAGGTCTTAACCAGAGATTAAGCCAAGAAAGATGAAGACAGGGAGCCAGAGATCAAGACTGTAGGCAGAGGAGAGAGGAGGGGGCTGTTCCCGGCACAGGGAAGCCCTACGGCATGTTGTGTGGGGGCCCGGGTGCACCAGGAGGGAGGTGACGCAGGCATCGGCGGGAGTTGCCCCTCTGCTGGGAAGAGGAAACTAGAGTAAATTTGAGACAAGACATCTAGGAAACTGATTCAAACAATCACGATGTATTAAGTCCAAGGAAAACCAAAAGTTGTGCAAACAAGGGACTGCAATCCTGGTGGTTCATGAATATTCACATCACCCACAATTAGGTAAACACTCAACGACTGAAAACAATAAACGGTGACATAACTCCATCAGGAGAATGGAACAAGGAAGAGATAAGCTGATGTGTCCCAGAGAAAGTGGGGAAGTAACATCCTAAATGGAAAAGTCTAGAAATAGCAGCAGCAATGTGTCATTTAGAAATCTGGAAATAAATGTCAAGAAGAAACTGCTCTGACCCCCTCCAGGGGGTGGAGCTGGGGCAGCAGGGAGGACCAGGGACACATGTTCTCTCTTTGTGAGTCCCACAGGACTATCAACACCTTACAATAGAAAATCTGGAAAACTCAAAATAAAATTTTAAATAGAATGTACAATGCAAACTTTATACACAACCATTCAGCAAGGGCAACACCGCAATTTCCTCACCAGGACAAGACACCAGGCCCGGCCTGTGTACACCTGATACAGCCGCATGAGATTCTCTCAACAATCGAGGTGTGATGAGGAGCAAAGAGAGGAAGCCATCCGTGCCCACGCCGAGCCGCCAGTCCACCCTGGGTCCCCACAGCCCCTCCAGACGCAGGGCGGCTCCGTCTTGCAGTCAGTCAAATCTTTTCAAACTTCCCACAGAAGAAACGTTAAAAAAGAAAACTTCAGAAAGACTAGACACGCTCAAACCCCCTATTTAAAGACAACAGCAAGTCAGGGCCGTTCCACCCACCAGAGCGTGTGTAAACTCTTCCTGTGCACCCGACATGCGAGCGTGGACGAAACGAAGCCCCCGTGCCCTCACACCCGGCAGATGTGCTCACAGCACCGCCGGAACAACCGGCAGCAGGGATCTGTTCGTGTCAACTTGGCGTCGCGCCTCTCCTGACTCTGATCCTCTCTCAGGGGAACAACAGACCTGTGGGCCCACCAAGGCTGCCCGGAGACGGTGGAATCACTGGTTCTGCCTGGAGGCCTCACAGAGAAGCAGCCAGTCCTGAGCGTGGTGGGTGCCCTCCTTCGTGTATTCAGGAGAATCCCAGAAATGTGCCGCCGGGCCCCGACGCGTGGAGGGGACTCTGCCACAGCGTCTCCTGTACGAGTGACAACTGCCGTCACTTTATGACCAAACACAAGCTGAACACTGGACTACCAACTGGTTCAGGTGGCTTCTTTTGAATAAAGCTTTTCCTTTTTTTTGAGATGGAGTCTCACTCTGTTGCCCAGGCTGGAGTGCAGCGGCACAATCTCAACTCACCACAACCTGCGCCTCCCAGGTTCAAGCAATTATCCTGCCTCAGCCTCCCGAATGACTGGCATTACAGGTGCCCGCCACCACGCCCAGCTAATTTTTGTATTTTTAGTAGAGATGGGGTTTCACCATGTTGGTCAGGCTGGTCTTAAACTCCTGACCTCAGGTGATCCCCCGCGTCGGCCTCCCAAAGTGCTGGGATTACAGACGTGAGCACCACGCCTGACCTGAACAAAGCTTTTTCTGCCCCTTGCATGAAACGACAAACATTTCTGGAGGCCCAGCATCGTGCCGACCCCAGGGGCTGGGAGATGGGGATGCCTCAGGGTATCCTGGACACAGGCCTGTCCAGCCTGTGGCATGAGGGTTGGTAGGAGCGGTGGCCGCACGTTCTGCTCCCCCTGCCACATGTGGGAGGCGGGGAGATGGCCAGGGAGTGAGTGGGCGCCAGGAGACCAGACCTGCCGAGCCCACACTCAAGCACTATGACCAGCACAGCCAGGGACCTGCTACTGGTTTTCCAGATGTCCTCGCACTTCCCCACAGGCTTCCCCTTGATGGCACTGGGCACCCCCTCAGCCCCGGCCCCAAACAGCCCATTCAGGGGCCTGGCCCTGCAACAGCTCCCTGCCCAGCTCCTGGGCAAAGCTCCACGTCAGCACAGGAAAGGACGGCTACCCCAATTTTGGGGTCCTCAGCAGAGGCTGGTGCCTGACCCCATGGACGGTCCCCCCCGCCCCCGACGGTTCAACCTCCACGTGCCCGGCTGAGTCCTCGGTGATCAGAAACGTCCGGCAGATGAGACGCAGCCCCCACTGCTACACACGAGAGCAGGTCACAAACACAGGAACTTCTGAGGATGCTCAGTGGGCCTCTCCACTGGGGCCATCGACAGCCGTGGCAGGTCCCCACCAGACCCCGCGGAAGGTCCGGGGCACCCAGTGTGGATGGGCCGGGTTCTCAGGCGCCCTGTGGACACTCTGGGCTGACGGATCTGATTAACTGGGAGCCTCGGAAACATCGCAGCAGAGGCCGGAGCCCGGAGGTGAGTCTGAGAGGTGGGACCAAGCTTGGAGTTGGCCAGAGGAACACACAACTCCTTACATAACCACCAGTGGCTCCGAAGTCTAGGAAGACAGTCGGAAAAGGGCCCCCACTGATGGCTGATGCAGCTGGGACAGGAATGTGGAAGATGTGTGCCGATCCGGCCGAGACACAGACACGGGTACCACAGCCGGCTCCGGCCGCATCAACACGAAACAGCTTGCAGGGGCAGCCCGTGGCCCCTCAGTCTATCCCCATCCTGGCTCTGACTCACCCACCGAAGGCCATCATACCAAAAGCCAGTAACCGCTCGAATCCTGGCCCTGGCCACAGCCCTCCCACCCAGCACTGTATTCCCACCGCGAGGGACCATGCCAGCTGTGCACGGCCAGCGTGGGCTCACACGAAAGCAGAGGCCAAGCCGTCCCAGGCACCGAGGAAACTATGACACAGCACGTTTCTCCTCGCAGGCAGGCGCACGTGTGAAAACCACCCAGCTCCTTCCCTCTCCCACTCACCCCATCAACACAGAATCTTCATCATTCAAGGACCCCTGCGGCCCAAGCTGGCTGTGCAGAGCGGCCCCGTGTCTGCTGAGGTCCCTTCGCGCCTGGGGGAGGGGCGCGCCGCCAGCCTCCCCAGCACCCAGCACCCCACGAGGGGGAAAGCCGCCTTCCCCAGCAGCCCAGTCCTCCAGGCCCACAGCTCCCCACAAGCCTGACTGGGGACGCTGGTGGTGGTTGTTTTTTTTTTTTTTTTTTACAAAAACACCTTGCAAAATGGTCGTCAGAAAAGCACCCACATTGCCACATCCCTGCCAAACACCGTGCAGCCCCCAGACCTCTCTGAGTCTACCTCCAACCATTTCAGAATAGAAAACAGGACGCCGCAGCCCCGCTCCTCGCCACCATCCGAGGACCCCGATGGAGTGAGCCGTGCACATTAACCCTGGCCGTGCCACCCAGATGCCAACCCAACACTGTCAATGCAAAACGGGGGTTCAGACAGGCGGGGGGCAGGCTCGAGACAGAAAGACTGCAAGCCTGGAACAGGTGCCGGCTATTACCGCCACCAGTCCTGGCACCTGGGGTCTCCAGACTTCACCCCTGTGGTCTCCTCAATCTGCCCACCTGCAGAATGGAGAGGAAGCGGCACACGTACCCATCCGTCCTGGCCCTGACACAGACTCACAGACCCACAACCAAACAGCATCAGCTACAGCGAAACTCCCAACAGCCAGCGACTCCCCAGGGCCAGGCAGGCAGACGAGCCCAAAATGATTTCCCCAAGTCCCCCGGCCCCCAGCCCTCCGCAGCCGCCGCCACGCATCCACCAGGCCTGGGCCACACACCATCCGTCCTCGGGGTGAGCATGTCCCTCCAGCAGCCCCTGCCTCGCTCGGAAGGTCCCTCCACCGCCTTATGTTTCTAAAAATCTGTCACCCGCAAAACAACAGC
The DNA here is from genome assembly GCF_043159975.1 of Macaca nemestrina. NCBI lineage: Eukaryota > Metazoa > Chordata > Mammalia > Primates > Cercopithecidae > Macaca > Macaca nemestrina. Next base: position 231,949,624 of record NC_092125.1, read on the forward strand.
CTCTCACTGCGTTTCCCCCGACATCGCCGGGAGCTGCTGCAGCCGCACGCCTTCCCCGGGCCGGGTACCAGCCGTGTTGCTGCCCGGAGCATCTGTGCAGCGCACAGGCGGCGGCAACGACAGGACTCAGACCCAGAATGCTGACTCGGGCACCGTCCTCCGCACGCACGGCCTGCAGCACGGCTGGCCCAGCCCCGGGGGCGCGGACAATCCACAGGGGAGATGCCCCCGACTCACCGGCTTTCTTCTCCTGCCTCCTCAGCGCAGGTTCTTTATGCTCTGTGCACGGCGGGCGTGTAGGGCGGCATCTTCCTTCCCTTTGACGAGCTGGTGCTGTGTCGGCTCGCCTCCGGCCCGACAATAGGCAGGGAGGCTCGAGCGCGAGGAGCAGATATTTAATGGAAGGCCGGCTGTCCTGTCCCCCGCCCCTCACATCCCTGCCTCCTCATGTCTCCAGGCCCGGGTGGTACCCGGCTCCCCCGGGAAGCTGTAGCCAGCAGCTGAGGCACAAACTAAAACACGGCATGGATGTGGAGGAGCTGACGCTGACGTCACAGGAAAACAAGCATCTCTGCATCAGCACAGCACAGAGAGCGTGCGGGCAGCAGCCAGAACCAGGCAGGGCTCGGACTCAGCGGACCTTGAAAATGCAACATGGGAACAGAACCCAGCTGAGCCTGGGGTCCTGCAGGTCGGCCTGCCAGGCTGGGAGTGGGGGACAGTGCAGCTGTGGCTGGGGCAAGTGACCTCTGACCTGCATCCAGAGGCTGTGAATGGGCTCGACGCCAATGGCCAAGGGTCCCGAGCACTGTCCCGCGGCCCCGGAACGGAGGGGAGGAGAGGACGCATGGGGGCTTTGCGATGTGGTTGTGTCCACCCCAGGAGCCCCACCAGCGTGTGCAGGGACGGTGGGCGGACGGTGCAGGAACAGGAAAGGCCAAGCTTCCCAGGCTGAAAACCGTCCCAGCTGGCCTGGAAACGCACACCCCCAGCCTAAGGCAGGAGACACCCCCATTTCCGAGGCCTGACCTCACGTGCTGCGCTGTGCTGTGCCTGGCTGTGGCCAGCCCGGGCTCCTGGGCAGACCCAGAGCCGCCACCGCTGCTGGGTGGCCTGACCCTCCAACCCCCGCCCTGGTTCCCTGACAAACCCTGGGACCTCGGCATCACTGGAAAATGAGAGCTGGCATTTTTCTACAGTCATAAAAACATGGGGGGCGGCAGCGTGCTCGGCTGGGAATTCTGCCCGCTACCCCAATCCCACTCAGCACCTGTGCTGACCCCACATGGGCCAGGCTTCGTGCTGGGGGTGCAGAGGGACAGAGGGGAGTGTCCTGCAGACCTCTGGCTCTGACCAGTCACACCACATGCTCCCTGCATTCTTATGTGCTGTGCCCTCAACGTTCCAGCACCTGTGGCCCTGCTGACTCTGGAAGGACGACGGCCCCTCGAGGGGCCAACCGATTCCTAGAGACAGCAAATGACTCATCCCACAGTGAACCTTTCAAATGCAAACCAATCAACCCAGAACCCTCACCTGGGCCCACCTCCTACACGGGCCCCCAGTCGTCCTGGGGGCCTCCCCACGTCACAGGGACGGCCCCTGCACCCCAGAGCCCGCTGAAGTTACTCCACCTGGCCGACCCAATGCCTACTCCCCCCACTTTCCCATGGAAACCACAGTAAAGGCCCCCACTCACACAGCCCCCTGCCTCTAACCCACTCGGCACTTCCCCGCACGGCCCTGCAAGGCATGAGGAGGTCTCCTCTCGGGAGCTGAGTAATAAACGACCTTCTTGACAGCATCATCTCCTGATCACTGGCCTCCCATACCTGCCTGAACGGGAATAAAACCTCCACTTAAATCATCAAGCTCATAAACCCGTGTTTATCTGCATTCACAGAGTGGAACCCGGGCCAAAGCCCAGGGTTCAAATTCCAGCTCTGTCAGCAGCTCACCACGAGGCACCACTTCTCCGAAAGGCCAAGCTTCCCTCGTCAGGCGGCTGACCAGCTATGTGAGGGGCGTTCCGTGAAATGTGAAACACATAAACCTAACGTGTGTCTCACTCAAGTTCCCAAATCTACGGGGAACGAGGGCTGGCAACCTACGATGCCTGGTGCTCCAAATCACTCAAGCTAGGATATCTACGCTTTTAATTGGCTGAATAAAATGAAAAGGAGAATATTTTGAAACACAGGAAACGAGTCTCTAAAATTCAGATTTCAGCGTGCATGAAGTTTCACTGGGACACGGCCATGCACCTCCTCGGGCGCCGCCCATGCCTGCTCAGAACCCCAGGCTTCAACTACGTGGCCCTGGACAGAAGCAGCTCGCAGACCCTGGCTAGGCCTATAAAATCATAAGACCACCGAACACCACAGCCACACTGGGCTCCCATAGGAAATACGCATTTATCCTGGTCCAAAGTAAACTTCACACAGACGGCCGGCTCAGCATCACGACCACTGTCCTTCAGCCAACTCCTTTCTCCTAATCCATCCCAAAATACCCAGTTTTGCAGAACTCTAGAACATTCAGGCTCAGCAGGCAGACTGTCAATTTTATTAGAAGCCTATTTTAGGGGGAAAACTAGCTTTTCCAGTTTGTTGCAAATAATTTGAGACAAAGCTGAATGAAACCAGATTTTTTAATAAAACAACAGACATACCTATAAATACCAGGGAATCACAGGCGTCCGCTGACAGGCTTCCGTGGTAACCCGCCCACCTAGGCCTGGAGGACACCAGCAGCGTCCTCACTAGGCTTGGCTGCCTCCTCTCAGACGCCGCGGGGGCCTGGAACACGCTCGGTGGGGCCGCTCTCCTCCCACTTGACCCTCCCTGGGTGGGAGAGGCGGCAAGGCAGCCTCACTGAGCACTTACCATGTTCCAGGAGCTCCTCTAAACTCTGTTGAGCTTCACAAAGCCCCTTTTACAGAAGAGGAAACTGAGGCACAGGGAGCCCCACCCACTTGCCCAAAGTCACTGCGCAGGCTCCCTGCCAGTGGGGTTTGAACCCGGCAGCACAGGCACCCACCTGGGCATTCGGCCCCAGCACATCCCAGGTCACACACCCGGGTGCACTGGCTGCTCCCAGCAGGCGACTCCACGGCAGCCCCGGGTCCAGCACCCTCCACGTCCCTGTGGGGATGGTGTCCCCGCCAAGGACCCCTCTCTGCCCCAGCCTGCAGGGCTATGAGGATGGGAGGCAGACGGGCCGGGGGACGGATCTAGGGATTCTGCCATTGCCCCGAGTGAGACACTACAGCCAGAAGGCCCCAGTGCCCCGAGAGCCCCTTCCTCTTCTTGGCCCGCCCTGGCCCCTGCAACTGAGGACTGTCCCCCACCAGCCCCGCCCCAGCCCCTGCTGTGGGGTCAGGAAGGGCCCCTCCACGTCCCCCCATGGCTCCACCCATGTGGCTCCAGCCCCTTCCCCTGTTACCTGCCTCAGGACCACCAGCACAGGAGAGCCCAGGCTCCTCCACTCCCCCCACACAGGCCAAGGTGACTTTGCCACCCTTGCGTCCAGGAACCCGCTATTAACATCCCTGGTCATGAAAACCTCCTTCTTGCCAAGTAGAAATGGCCTTGGAGCTGGGTTCAGGGGCCGAGCAGGGGATATACCCAGAGGCAAAAGCAACAGTCAAGGTGTCCTCCCGGTCAAACCCCAGGGGCCCCAACAGACCCAAGGGGTGAGGCTCAGGAGGGTCCCAGCTGCCTGGCCCAAGCGTTCCAGGCTCCAGAACCCACTACCAGGACCACCCTAAGTGACAAGACGGGCTACAGTGGGGTGGGGCTGCCTGCTACGGGCAGAATGTGGCACGGAGAACACCTCTACCCAGGGTGCAGGCTGGAGCAGGGTTCTGCTGCCCAGGGATGCTGTCCGTGCTGCGGACGGGCAGAGACCAACAACAGGAAATGCACGGGGCAGCCAGCACTGGCTCTGATGACCCCAAGGAACCACCAGCTGCTAAGTGGGGTGTGCGGCTGCCCAGCCCAGCGGAGTTTGTATTTCCTCCATGGACTCTAAGGACTTCGTAGGCCTGGTCCAGCAGACCATCCAGCGCTGCCCTCAGCTGGGTCTGGTGCAAAGCCAGGCTGCCTCCGGCACCTCCTCCACAGGGCGGGCACCCTGAGTCTCCACCACACACCACAGGGAGGCCAATGGGGCCTGACGGGGGACCACCCTGTCCCATGGATGCTGCCCAGGCCTGAGGTGACCCACCGAGGAGCCCCAGAGCCTCTGGACTGGAGCAGCAGCAGCGACGACTCCACCCAAAGGAAAACTGGGACTGCTGCCTACAGCGTCCCCCTTCCCTCCACATGACGGGCCCAGCCATCTAGAAACAGCACCTTCTCCTCCAGGAATCCCCTGGAGCCAACACAGAGGGGCCAGGGTGTTGGGAGGTCCCGCTCTTACTGCCGGGGTTCAGGGGATTGCCCACCACCCACCAGGAGAAGTGGCAGAAAGGGCCCTGGCTGTTGTCCTGACATCTCCCTCCCTGCCACATCCACCTACCGTCCTTTGAGACGGGTATTAACACTCACTCTAAGGGGAGTCTGATCCTAAGCACTTTTACAAACATGATATTATTTATAATCACCCCGTTTTACAGGTAAAGAAAAGGCACCACTAAACGGGCCGTTCCCTCAAGGTAATGGCAACGTTCTCGTTGGTGGAGCCCCAGGAACTTTCTGGACACCCACCCCTTTCCACCCCACGCCCCCTTGCCCAGTACCCTCCCTGCCAGGTGCAGCAGCCTCCAGCCATGGGGGTTCTCCAGCTGCCCATCACCTCCTGGTGCCTCCCAAAGGGACCACCATGGCTGGGGCCTGCAGCTGGGGCTAGGTCCGGAGAAGCCAAAGGCTGGAGGATCTCGCTTTCAACCAGCACAGCATGGACGCAGGGGAGGCGCTCTCCCGGACGGCGCTGACGGAGGTTCCGGGGGTTGCATCGGTTGGGGTATGGCTGGAACACTAAGGACAAGCCACTGCAGAAGGGACGCCGTTCAAGATGCAGCCGGTGGGGTGATGACAGCGGGAACCTGGCCACGTGTTCCAGTGGCGGCCAGCAGGGTGGTGACAATGGCAACTGGGCCACGTGTCCTGGTGGTGGCCGGCAGAGTGGTGGACTGGTGGGAACCAGGCCACGTCTCCCCAACTCTGTGGGGAGGCTGCGCACCCAGGCCTCCCTACTCAGAGGGGTCCAAAAGGGGCGTCAGTCTCATTTACACTGAGCGCCGGCTGGGCCTGTCCCAGCCAGAAGAACCTACAGAAGAGCCGCCTGCTGTCTGTCCTGCCAGGTGCCGGCCCAGCACATGGTCCCAGTGACCAGCACCACTGGCAGCACGAACCTCCCGCGGGGCGGGGGCCTGGGCAGAGAGCGTTTCCTGGGGACAGAGCCTACCCACAAATTGCTGGTGGGGACAGACCACCCAGCACTCCCACAAGATCAGAGGCAGACCTTGATGTAGTCAACTGTGGTGCATTGAAGATGAGCCCCCAAAACGGTAAGTCCATGTCCTACGCCAGAACCTGTGAGACGACCCTCCTTTGGAAAAGGTTCCTGCACATGTGATTAAGTCGAAGTCTCAAGGTGAGTGTCCCAGACTGCCCAGGTGGGCCCAAAGCCGACCACCGGTGTCCCCGTGAGAAAAGACACAGACGTGGGGGCCTTAGGGTGACAGGCCAGAGGCTGGAGTGACGTCTACAAGTCAAGAGCTGACAGCAGCCCCAGAGCTGGGTGGCCAGGAAGCAGGCTGCTCAGAGCCTCCCAACACAGCCAGCCCTGGCCACACCTCGGCCCCGGGTCTGCAGCCTCCTGGCTCCAGCTTCCCCTCTGGGGTGGGGGTGGCGAGGAAGGAGGGGGGTCTCTGAGAGTGGCCCTCCCACATGGCTGCATCAAAGCCGGGCCGCCCCACCCCCCAGCGATGCTCTCCTGTTACCAGGGCTGGGCTGTGGCTTGCAGCTGGCATCTGCCCCAGAGGAGCTGCTCGGAGGTCTTCGGATCCAGCCTTGGTCTCACCGCTGCCCCGAGGAACGTACTGCTGCCTCTCACTGCAGATGTGGCTCAGGCTGACAGGGCCGCCAACGTCCAGAGTCCCATGGCCTGAGGGATCTGCACCGAGGATCTGCCTGAGGGATCTGCTGCATTTTGGGCTGAGTCTCATCAGCTCAAGTCCAAGAGAAGGGCCCTCCCCAGGTTGGCCCTGGTGCCAGCTGATACCACCCCAGACACAGACACTCACGCAAAGCGGCTCAAAGACCAAAATGCTAGAAAATAAATTTGTATCACTAGGGGAAGCCAGAAGGGAAATTTTTTTTTTTTTTTTTTTTTTTTTTTTTTTTTTGAGACGGAGTCTCGCTCTGTCACCCAGGCTGGAGTGCAGTGGCCGGATCTCAGTTCACTGCGAGCTCTGCCTCCCAAGTTTACGCCATTCTCCTGCCTCAGCCTCCCGAGTAGCTGGGACTACAGGTGCCCGCCACCACGCCCGGCTAGTTTTTTGTATTTTTTAGTAGAGACGGGGTTTCACCGTGTTAGCCAGGATGGTCTCAATCTCCTGACCTCGTGATCCGCCCGTCTCGGCCTCCCAAAGTGCTGGGATTACAGGCTTGAGCCACCGCGCCTGGCCAGAAGGGAAAATATTAACAGATTTGAGTATTGAAACAAAAATCACACACACCATTTCTGTGTGACCAGACACAGCAAGGAGGGACAAAGAAGAGGAACCCGGGAAAACACTGGCCACACAGCGCCTTACCCAGTGCTGCAGCGAACAGACAGTGAAGATGGAGAAACAAGCAGCAGAGGGGCCCGAGGCACCTGCGGCCCCTCATGTGGACCTCCGTGCCACCACCCTCCTGGGCCCTGGGCAGCCAGGCACACGTGGCAGCAGGTGGAGCCCACAGACCCCAGCTCCACCACCCAATCACTCCACCTCAGCGAGGCCGCCATGGACACACACAGAGGATCCCCACTCGACCAGGGCGTGACCAGCCCTCACCTCCCCCAAAAAACCAGGCGCTCCTGATCTCATCACACGCTCAGCCCCGAATGCCCCGGCCCCCAAGTGTCCATCAGCAGAGGAACGGACAGACAGACAGGGTGAATCGCATCACAGAATTCATCCAGCCATAAAAAGGAATGAAAAACAACTAGGGAGAAGACACGTAAAGAAACAGAAGACTTGGCCGGGCGCAGTGGCTCAAGCCTGTAATCCCAGCACTTTGGGAGGCCAAGGCGGGTGGATCACGAGGTCAGGAGATCGAGACTATCCTGGCTAACATGGTGAAACCCCGTCTCTACTAAAAATACAAAAAAAAAAACTAGCCGGGCGTGGTGGCGGGCGCCTGTAGTCCCAGCTACTTGGGAGGCTGAGGCGGGAGAATGGCGTGAACCCGGGAGGTGGAGCTTGCAGTGAGCCGAGATCACGCCACTGCACTCCAGCCTGGGAGACACAGCGAGACTCCGTCTCAAAAAAAAAAAAAAAAAAAAAGAAACAGAAGACTTGAACAACGCAACGAACCACGTAGCCCTGACAGACACAGCAGAGCGCTGTACCCACAACGGGGGCACAACCTCAACCCACAGGGGACGTTTTCCAGGACAGAACACCAGTGAGCCACAGATGCAGCCGCGGTAAATCTGAAAAATCAGACATTATCCGAAGTATCTTCTCCAACCACATTGAGATGAACTTAGAAATCAGTTAACAGAAAGAAAACAGAAAAATTCACAAATATATGGAAATAACACTACACACTCAACCAACAGATAGAAGATGAAACCACAAAGAAAATCAGAAAATGCTGAGAGATGAATGAAAATAGAAACATGGCCGGGCGCGGTGGCTCAAGCCTGTAATCCCAGCACTTTGGGAGGCCGAGACAGGCGGATCACGAGGTCAGGAGATCGAGACCATCCTGGCTAACACGGTGAAACCCCGTCTCTACTAAAAAATACAAAAAACTAGCCGGGCGCGGTGGCGGGCGCCTGTAGTCCCAGCTACTCGGGAGGCTGAGGCAGGAGAATGGCGTGAACCCGGGAGGCGGAGCTTGCAGTGAGCTGAGATCCAGCCACTGCACTCCAGCCTGGGCGGCAGAGCGAGACTCCGTCTCAAAAAAAAAAAAAAAAAAAAAATTTCAGGGATGCAGAGAAGGTAGTGCTAAGGAGAAAATTTATAGTGATTAACTTTTTCTGTGTGTGAAACACAGTTTTGCCATGTGGCCCAAGGCTGGTCTCCAACTCCTGGCCTCAAGTGATCCTCCCTCTTCAGCCTCCCAAAGCACTGAGATTACAGGCGTGAGCCATGGCACGCCTGGCTATGGTGATAAATATTTGAAATAAAAAAACAAGAAAGATCTCAAATTAACAACCGAATTTTACACTTTAAGGAACCAGAAAAAGAACAAACCAAAAGCTGGCAGAAGGACGGGAATAATAAAGATGAGAGCAGGGCCAGGTGCGGTGGCTCACGCCTGTAATCCCCACACTTTGGGAGGCCGAGGTAGGTAGATCATCTGAGGTCAGGAGTTCGGAACCAGCCTGGCCAACATGCAAAACCACGTCTCTACTAAAAGTACAAAAATCAGCTGGGCATGATGGCGCATGCCTGTAATGCCAGCTACTCAGGAGACTGAGGCAGGAGAATCACTTGAACCCAGGAGGCAGAGGGTGACATAAGCTGAGATCGAGCCACTGCACTCTCTCCATCAGAGAGAGAGAGAGAGAGAGAGAGAGAGAGAGAGAGAGAGAACCTCCCAACAAAGCAAAGCCCAGGGCCTGACGGCTTTGCAGGCAAATTCTACCAAACACTTAAAGAACTAATTCCAGTTTTTCTCAAACTTTTCCAAAAAAATTGAAGAGGAAGGAACGCTTCCTCACTCATTCTGTGAGGCCAGCACTACTCTGACACCAAAGCCACACAAAGTCACGACAAGAACCTCTGGCCATTGAGTCTTACGAACATGGACATAATTATCCCTTATGAACATGGATGTAATTGTCCCTTATAAACACAGACGTAAAAATCCTCTACAAAATACTAGTAAAATGAATGCAGCAGCATATCAAGAAAATTACACACCATGAGCAAGCAGGATTTATTCATAGGATGCAAGGATGGTTCAATGTATGAAAATTAAAGTAATATATCACACGAACAAAATGAAGGAAAAAAACCACATGACCGTTTCAACTGATGCAGAAAAAGCACGTGACGAAATTCAAAGCCCTTTCATGATAAAAACAATTGACAAACTTGGAATAGAATGAAATTATCTCATCATAATAAAAACCACGTATGAAAAACCCACAGCAGACATTACACTCAGTGACGAAAACCTGAAAGCTTTTCTTTGAAGATCAGGACAAAGACAAGGATCACACCACTTTTATTCAACAGAGTAGTGGAATTCTAGCCAGAATAATTAGGCAAGAAAAAGAAATACAAGGCATCCAAATCAGGAAGGAAAAAGTAAAATTATCTCTGTGCACAGATGATATGATCTTATATGTAAGAAAGCCCTAAAGATTCCACAGAAAGTTGTTAGAACTAATAAATTCAGCAAAGCAGCAGGCAAAAAAGTCAACACACAAAAATCGACTGCACTTCTATACACTTACAATAAGCAACCCAAAAGGGAAATTAAGGAAACAATTCCACTTGCAACAGCATCAAAAAAAATAAAACTTTTAGGAATTAACCAAGGGGGTACAGACTTGTACAAAGAAAACTGTAAAACACTGCTGAAAGAAATCAAAGAAGACATAAACAAATGGAAACACACTTCATTTCATGGATTGGAAGACTTCATACTGTTAAGACATCAGGACTACCCAAAGTGGTCTACAGAGCCAGTGCAATCCCTGCAAAAATCCCAATAATTTTTTTTTGCAGAAATAGGAAAGTCTGTCCTAAAATTCATCTGGAATCTCAGGGGACCCCAAAACAATCTTGAAAAGGAAGAACAAAGCTGGAGGGCTCACACTTCCTGATTTCAAAACTTCCTACAAAGCTACAGAGATCAAAACAGTGTGGCACTGGCTCAAAGAGAGACACAGAGACCAATGGACTAGAACAGAGACTCCACAAACGAACCCTCCCATACACGGTGAAACGATTTTCAACAAGGGTGCCAATGCCATCCAATGGGAAGTCTTTTCACCAATAGTGCTAAGAAAACTGGACCTCCACATGCAAAGGAATGAAGTTAGATGCTTACCTTACACCACATACAAAATTTAACTCAAGATAGATCCATGACCTAAACATAAAACCTAAAATTATAAAATCCTTAGATGAAAAAGAAGGGGAAAAGCTTCACAACGTTGGATTTGGCAATGATTTCTTGGATGTGACACCAAATACACAGGCAACAAAAGAAAAAAAAAACATTAAGCAGGATTTCAGGAAAATTTTAAAACTTTGTCCATCAAAAGGCACTATCAACAAAGTAAAAAGACAACCCACAGAACAGAAGATATTTGCTAATCACATATCTGATAAGGGATTAACATCCAGGACAGAGAACCACTGAGACTCACCAACAAAAAAACCAAACAATCTATTCAAAAATGGACACAGGACGTGAACAGACATTTCACCAAAGAAGATACAGAAATGGCCAACAAGGCCAGGCATGGCAGCTCACACCTATAATCCCAGCACTTTGGGAGGCCAAGGTGGGTGGATCACTTGAGGCCAGGAGTTCGAGACTAACCTGGCCAACATGGTGAAACCCCATCTCCACTAAAAATATAAAAATTAGCTGGACATGGTGGCGGGTGCCTGTAATCCCAGCTACTCAGGAAGTTGAAACAGGAGAATCGCTTGAACCCGGGAGGTGGAGGTTGCAGTGAGCTGAGATCGTGCCACTGCACTCCAGTATGGGCGACAGAGCAAGACTCCATCTCAAAAAAAAAAAAAAAAAGAAATAGCCAACAGGCACATGAAAAAATGCTCAACATCACTTATCACCAGGGAAATGAGAACCAAAACCACAATGACATGCCACCTCACGCCCATTAGTACAGCTACTGTCAAAAAACAGAAAAAGGCAAGAGCTGGAGAAGATGGGAGACAGCGGCACTCATGCACTACTGCAGGGGGTGGAAAATGCTGCAGCCACCGTGGGAAATGGCACAGCAGCTCTTTAAACAGAATTATCGGCCAGGTGCGGTGGCTCACACCTGTAATCCCAACACTTTGGGAGACCGAGGTGGGCAGACTGCTTGAGCCCAGGAGTTCAAGACCAGTCCATGCAACATGATGAAATCCTGTCTCTACAAAAAATACAAAAACTAGCCAGGCGTGGAGGCACCTGCCTTTAGTCCCAGCTACTTGGGAGGCTGAGACAGGAGAATCGCTTGAGCCCAGGAGGTGGAGGCTGCAGTGAGCCGAGATCGTGCCACTGCACTCCAGCCTGGGCAACAGAGCGAGACACTGTCTCAAAAATAAATAAATAGGCTGGGCGCAGTGGCTCACGCCTGTAATCCCAGCACTTTGGGAGGCCGAGGCGGGCGGATCACAAGGTCAGGAGATCGAGACCACGGTGAAACCCCGTCTCTACTAAAAATACAAAAAATTAGCCGGGCGCGGTGGCGGGCGCCTGTAGTCCCAGCTACTCAGGAGGCTGAGGCAGGAGAATGGCGTAAACCCAGGAGGCGGAGCTTGCAGTGAGCCGAGATCGCGCCACTGCACTCCAGCCTGGGCGACAGAGCGAGACTCCGTCTCAAAATAAAAAACAAAACAAAATAAATAAATAAAACCAGAATGATCAATGATCCAGCAATCCCACTTCTGGATCTACACCCAGAACTGAAGGCAGGGTCTCCAGAGGTCACTGCGCACCCGTGCTCACAGCAGCATCATTCATGACAGCTAAACTGTGGAAGTCACCCATGTGTCCACCAACAGAAATGGGTAAACAAAATACATCCAGGCAACAGCCTGCGGTTCAGTCTTAAGAAGGAAGGAGACTGTGACACAAGCTGCTCGTGGCTGCACCTTGAGGACACGGTGCTGAGTGAAATAAGCTGTCACAAAAGGACAGATCCTGTGCGACTCCACTCACAGGAAGTCCCTAGAGTCACCAAACTCACAGAAACAGAAAGCGGTGGGTGGGTGTCGGGGGCTGGGGGAGGCAGAATGAGGAGTGAGTGTTTCATGGGGACAGAGGCTGAGTCTGGGAAGATGAAGAGAGTTCTGGAGATGGGCGGTGATGATGGCTGGACAGCAATGTGAGTATCAAATACCAATGAATTGCACCTTTAAAAAATGGCTAAGATGGGGCCGGGCTCAGTGGCTCACACCTGTAATCCCAGCACTTTGGGAGGCCAAGATGGGTAGGTCACTTGAGTCCAGGAGTTTGAGACCAGCCTGGGCAACATGGTAAAACCCTATCTCTACAAAAAACAAAACAAAAACAAAAACACCTCAGCCAAGAGTGGTAACGCACACCTGTAATCCCAGCTACTCAGGAGGCTGAGGCGCGAGGACTGCTTGAGCCTGGGAGGCAGAGGTTGTAGTGAGCCAAGATTGCACCACGCGCTCCAGACTGGGTGACAGAGCAAGACTCCGTCCCCTACACCACCCCCACAAAAAAAAAAAAAAAAAAGTTAAGATGGCAAAAATAGATGTTATGTGCATTTTACCAGAATAGAAAAAAGATCTGCAGTGCTAAGAATGCCCCAGCATGGAAGAACCTTGGGAAGGTCAGGCGGGTGAGAGCCACCAGAGGCAAAAGGACGAACATGCGGGATTCCACGGACACCGAATGTCCAGGATCCCAGGGCCACACGGACACCAAACGTCCAGAATCCACAGGGCCACAGAGACAGAGGCCGAGCGGAGGTGCCCAGGGCCGGGGCTGAGGCGGAACAGGGAGTGACCGCTGACGGGCACGGGCTTTCCTTTTGGAATATATTTTGGGTTTGGAACTACATAGAGGTGATAGTTGCAAGTATAGAGTTTTTGTAGAAATCTATAAAACCAATTAACTTCATCTAGACACACATAGAACGTGCCAGAAGGTCCTCTGCTGACGGTGAGACAGGCACGTCCAGGCGTCTGAACCAGGCCCACGGTACAGCCGCAGTGCTGCCCTCCTCCGCCTCTGGTGTGCTCCATCCACTGCCCACACCTCCCAGTCTGACCCTTCTCACTGACCCTCAGCCCGGGCAGTGCTGCCTGAGGACAAAAACACCTGTGAACATCCCCATAGGCGCTAAAACCACAGAGCCCCGGGCGGCGGCCGCTGGCAACCAGAGCAGGGTGTCCCGTCTGAGATGAGCACCGAAGTCACAGCAAAAGAAACACGTACGGCATCAGGGAGAGCGCCAGCCCCCCAAGCCCTGGTGGCCTGGGACCCCGTGTGGGCAGCGTGTTCTCACACACTCCTGACACTAGCACCATAAAATCCACCCCACGTCCAGGTGGACATCAGCACGCAGGGCAGGGCAGGGTTCCCCACCCCCGGCATCCACCTCTGACCTCCTCGGCAAAGGCTACCCCAGAGGCTCTGGCGGAATGTCCCCAACCAGGCTGAGTGGTCCCCAAAGCCGTGGAGCCACCCCGGGTAAACATCTCAAGGACCTACTCATGTGTCCCAGGAGGTCCTTCCTTGGGGCTTGGCCACGTTCTCCGCATTCCCCACAGTGACTCAGCCGCCACCCCCACAACACACTCCCCTGCAGAGCCCAGGCCCCAGGGCATCCTGTGACCCCCCAACTTCCCCTTCCTCCACCGCAGTGGCCGAGCAAACGCGGGCCCCCATCCCTACGTGAGGCCGGCAGGTTGTCCACACGGGCAGAGAGGCGCTGCTGAGGTCGCAGACAGAAAGAGCAGACCCCAGGCCCCCAGGCAGGGTTGAGACAAGAGGCAGACATGGCGCAGAAATACTGCGGGCTTCCCCCGCCCCCAGGGGCTACGCTGGCCACAGGTGGACACCTTTGGGTGTGCACGGTCTCAGCGCACATGGGACCGATGAGCACAGTCCTGTCACCAAGTCAAAAAATCATCCAGGTGGCAAATAAACAAGGCCCGTGGTCCCCTCCTACACAGCAGCAGCATGAGGCTGCGGGGCGCTGTGGAGGGACAACCATCATCTGACCCACGGGGAGCATGTCTTTTTTTTTTTTTTGAGACGGAGTCTCGCTCTGTCGCCCAGGCTGGAGTGCAGTGGCGCGATCTCGGCTCACTGCAAGCTCCGCCTCCCGGGTTCCCGCCATTCTCCTGCCTCGGCCTCCCGAGTAGCTGGGACTACAGGCGCCCACCACCTCGCCCGGCTAGTTTTTTGTATTTTTAGTAGAGACGGGGTTTCACCGTGTTAGCCAGGATGGTCTCGATCTCCTGACCTCGTGATCCGCCCGTCTCGGCCTCCCAAAGTGCTGGGATTACAGGCGTGAGCCACCACGCCCGGCCGGGGAGCATGTCTTATTCGTGTGTTTATGTAAACGTTATGTGCTCGCACCCAGCCCCACCCTGAGCTGCTCCTGGCACCCCCAGAACAGCCCCATCTCAGAAGTCTCTCCCTGACCCTCACCCCTGCAGGGCCCCTGCAGCCCACAGGCCGGCCCCAGTTCCACTTGAGGCAAAACTACAGCCGAGCACCCGCCCCTGCTCCTGGACCTCGCCGGCCTGTGTGGACTCCGTCCGGCACCCTTGGGGCCCCCAAAGTTCTTACCCCTGAGACTCCCCATTCCCCCACCGCCTTCTCAACATGGCCTCCGAATTCCAACCTGCACCCTTGCCCGGCCACTCCCGCCCGGGGCCGTGGACGTCACACGTCATCTCCCTTCTACCTGCCTCCCACTGGGACACACAGGGTCCCCATCTCTCCAGCCCAGGTGGTACCATCTCCAAGAGCCACAACCAGGGCTGAATAAAGGAACGTGCCCCCCGCCTCCTCACACTTGCCTCATGCTGCCAAAACCGCTGGTGGTGTCTGCCTGCCATGGCCATACCCCATCTCCTCCTGCCGGCCCCCGGGCAGGTCCAGCCCCAGACCACCCGCTCCACTCCTGCCAGGGCCCACCTCTGGATGTCTCCTCGGCCTTGCCGGCCATGGTTCAGGGACCCCTGTTGGCTGAGGGCTTGAAACCAGGATGCCACGCCGCCCTCTCCCCAGGGTGATCATGGAAATCCCGTGGCTCCTGGGGCCTCCCCAATGCTAAGCGCTGCCAAACCTCTATTCGACCCCACTTCTCTCCGGAAGCCGAGACTCTAACCCCAACTGCCCACTCGCCCTCTTGGCCTGAATCTGCCCCCACCTCCGCTTCCTGCCCAACACAGGGCACCGCCGACACCCAGCATCCAGCCTGAGGCCAACCTGGTGTGCACCCTGGCAGCAGGGGTTGGGGACACTGAGCCACGTGCCCTGCACTGGACAGGCAGCGGCCTCGGTCCAGGATCTCCTGCCCACACAACAAACAAGGCATGGCACGGATGCTGGAGGCAGTGTGGGGTTTGGAGGGTGGGGGTGGAACCCCATCAAACACAGCCATGGGATGCACGGCCCCACAGCAGCGTAGCCACCTGCTCAGGGCCCAGCAGTCTCCGGGATGTGGTAGGCAGTGAGGTCAGAAGCTTCCCTCTGAAGCCACAACCCCCAGGACTCACTTTCCTTCCTCTCCTCCCGATGGAGCCAGCGTGGAATGAAGGGAGCCCCCACTCCAGCTCAGGGGCCAGCAGGGACCAGGAGGAGTGGACAACTGGCCTAGGGGTGGTCATGAGCTGAGGCAGCCACATGGGAGCAGTGTCCAGCATCCCACCTGGCCTTTCCCTCCTAGGGAGACAGCAAGGCCCCCCGGACTTCTCATGCCACCAACCAGCCAAGCGAGGCCCCCGCCGCGCGGTGCTGTCAGCCAGAACATGCACAGGCAGCAGCTGTGGTCACCATGGCTGCTTGTGCCCTGACGCTCCATGAGGGTGAACCTCCGAAAATGGCACCACTGCCTCCTCCTCGGCACAACGGATCAATAGCTCAACCCCGTAACATGCAAGACCGGTGTAGGAAACCCCAGTACTCACTGTCTTCTCCTGGACACGGCAGTCCTGGCTGCTCAGGGGTGCTCGGGAAAACTGGACAGAGAGAGGAAGAGAGAGCGTCAAGGCCCCGCGGCTGCCACTCAACAGTCTCACGGAGGAAGTCCCGCCTCAGTCAGGCTGAGCACACGGACTTCACACAAGGCGCACGTGCCATTGCCAATGAGAGCACGCTCCTGGGAGATGTGAAACCCAGTGCATCTACGTAGGCCAGGCTCCATTAGGTAGGACTTAAAAACCCACAGAAAAATTTAGGGTAAAAGCCAATCAGAGGGACCTGGAGAGCAGAGCCATCAGAGAAAGCTACTGACTTGTATTTTTAAACTATATAAAAATGGGGAAGAACTGCAATTACTTTGAAAACTGACTTTTAAAAGCACTTTAGATTCCATTTCTTTATACTCAAGACAGAGTTCAAAATTATTTTAACACACATCCTGGGCTTCCACGATAAATTATCAAAATAGATGCCTAGGAAATATTAAAACTTAGCTGGAAATGATGGCTCACGCCTGCAATCCCAGCACTTTGGGAGGCCGAGATGAGAGGATGGCTCCAGACCAGGAGTTCAAGACCAGCCTGGCCAACATGACAAAATCCCATCTTTAATTCTATATATATGTGTGTGCGTGTGTGCGTGCATGTGTGTGTATATACGTGTATATACGCATAAAAGTATTTTTTTTTTTTTTTTTTTTTTGAGACGGAGTCTCGCTCTGTCACCCAGGCTGGAGTGCAGTGGCGCGATCTCGGCTCACTGCAAGCTCCGCCTCCTGGGTTTACGCCATTCTCCTGCCTCAGCCTCCTGAGTAGCTGGGACTACAGGCGCCCGCCACCGCGCCCGGCTAATTTTTTGTATTTTTAGTAGAGACGGGGTTTCACCGTGGTCTCGATCTCCTGACCTTGTGATCCGCCCGCCTCGGCCTCCCAAAGTGCTGGGATTACAGGCGTGAGCCACCGCGCCCGGCCGCATAAAAGTATTAAAACTTTAGTAAAACAAACATTTTTTGTTTTTCGTTTTTTTGAGATGGAGTCTCATTCTGTGCCTAGGCTGGAGTGCAGTGGCACGATCTTGGCTCACTGCAACCCCTGCCTCCCAGGTTCCAGCAATTCTCCTGCCTCAGCCTCCCAAGTAGCTAGGATTACAGGCACGCGCCACAACGCCTGGCTAATTTTTGTGTTTTTAGTAGAGATGGGGTTTCACCATGTTGGTCAGGCTAGTCTTGAACTCCTGACCTCAAGTGATCCACCGGCCTCGGCCTCCCAAAGTGCTGGGATTACAAGTGTGCACCACCAAGCCCGGCCCTAACTATTTTTCTTTTACCTAGAAAATAACGTGAATTTTAAAGCACCATATCTTTCAATGTAGAAAAGCAAAATGTGCTTACTAACATAATCGCAATAAAGTGGACAAGGTTAGGCACAGCTACAAGTTTATTTATCTGAGACAGGGTTTCGCTCCATCACTCAGGCTAGAGTGCAACGGCACAATCACAATTTACTGTAGCCTCTACCTCCTGGGCTCAAGGACCGCCCACCTCGGCCTCCCGAGTAGCTGGGACTACAGGTGCACCACCACATCTGGTGTCGGGCACGGTGGCTCACGCCTGTAATCCCAACACTTTGGGAGGCTGAGGCGGGTGGATCACCTGAGGGCAAGAGTTAGAGACCGGCCTGACCAACATGGCGAGACCCCATCTCTACTAAAAATACAAAAATTAGGCTGGGCGCAGTGGCTCACATCTGCAATCCCAGCATTTTGGGAGGCTGAGGCGGGTGGATGACGAGGTCAGGAGATCGAGACCCTCCTGGCTAACACAGTGAAACCCCGCCTCTACTAAAAATACAAAACATTAGCCAGGCATGATGGTGCATGCCTGTAGTCCCAGCTACTCGGGAGGGTGAGGCAGAAGAATCACTTGAACCCAGGAGCCGGAGGGTGCAGTGAGCTGAGATAGCGCCACTGCACTCCACCCTGAGCGACACAGCAAGACTCTATCTAAAAAAAAAAAAATTAGCCAGGCGTGGTGGTACATGCCTTAGTCCCAGCTACTCGGGAGACTGAGGCAGGACAATCGCTTATACCCGGGAGGTGAAGGTTGCAGTGAGCAGAGATAGCGCCACTGCACTCCAGCCTGAGGGCAGAGCCAGACTCTGTCTCAAAAAAACAAAACAAAAAAGTTTTGGAGAGATGGGGGTCTATGTTGCCCAGGTTGGTCTTGAACGCCTAGGCTGAAGTGATTCTCCCACCTGGACCTCCCAAAGTGCTGGGATTACAGGCGTGAGCCACTACACCCGGTCTAGTCTTTAAATCTAAAGCCACGTTGATATAAAGGGCTATAAAAATTAAACATTGTAACCAAGTAGCCCCGTGTCCAGGAGAATGATGGATCTGTCAGAAAACTGTGGGCGGTTTCGAGCTTTGGTCCCATCTTGGACTCAGTGGTCCATGGCCAGAAGCCTGGCAAGGAGCCCAAGCTAAGCCAGAAGTGGACACAGAGACACAGACGTGGCTGGCTGGCCACAGCTGCTGGAACCACAATCGCAGGCCCCAGACGCCCTGGAGACCCCAGCAGTACTGGGGAGTCTAAAGTGCTCACCTAAAGACAAAGTCACATCTCCCACACGTCAGCTCATCACAGGGCTTTGAACTTAAAGCTGAGGACAGCTGTGAGCCGGGAGCCGGGCCCAGGGAGCACCGGGCAGGTGAGGTGGCTGGTGGGGCTGTCCCCACTGTCCACACGCACCGTGGGCTCTACGCTGGCCACTGGAGCCTCTGAGCAGTTTATGGGTTCTTTATAAGAGCAGTTTTCATTTGGGTTAATAAAATGTCAAAGAAAAGGCTGGGTGTGGTGGCTCACACCTGTAATGCCAGCACTTTGGGAGGCCGAGGCGGGCAGATCATGAGGTCAGGAGATTGAGACCATCCTGGCTAACACAGTGAAACCCCGTCTCTACCAAAAATACAAAAAATTAGCCAGGTGTGGTGGCGGGCGCCTGTAGTCCCAGCTACTCGGGAGGCTGAGGCAGGAGAATGGCGGGAACCCGGGAGGCGGAGCTTGCAGTGAGCTGAGATCATGCCACTGCACTCCAGCCTGGGCGACAGAGCGAGACTCCGTCTCAAAAAAAAAAAAGTCAAAGAAAAAAAACCCAAATGGCATTTTATTAGACATCCCTAAATTCTCTGGCATCATAGGATTTTAAACCATGATCCTATACGGCGTCGAACCCCCCAGGTGGTCTGGCAGGCACCCACAGCCAGGAACAGCCCCCTGGGCCGCCCCCCACAGACCCCACCACTGACCATGAATGATGAGGCCTTCGTCCCTGCGCTGACGGGCCAGGCGGAAAGCCTCTTCCAGCTCCATCTGGGAGGACACCGTGCAAGGGTCACCTGGGTGGGGCAGGAGACGGCGCTGAGGTCGCTGAAGGCCCAAGGCAAAGCGGGCTGTGATGGGCCTGCTTAGCACACCAGATGAGGGTCTAGTCCCACTGCTCAGATTGGCCACCTCCTGGCACGGTTGGGAGGTCCAAGGATGGCCGTCCACACTAGGGAGTCACCCGGCCCCCAGTGCTGCATCAGAGCCACCCAGGAAGGGAAGCTGGTGCACTTGCAGCCCTGGGCACCACTTGGAGGGCTAAGCAGTGAGCAGGGCTGAGGACACTCTCCTGAGGTCAGTCCCGGGTGGAGGGAAAGTTCCTTGCCCTCCGTGGCTGGACAGGGACATGGAGGCGTACAGAACCCACGCCCTGCGGGGCTGTATCCAACCCAATGGGTGTGGCATCAGGCTCCACCCACATAGCCGTGTCCTCAGCCAGCAGCTGCCCACCAGTCCCTGGGCGAAAGGGGTCTCTCTGGACGTCTCCCAATCCCCTCCCATCCTTTTCAGGATGTGTGTCTGAGAGAGAGGAGGCGGACACGGCGAGCCCTGGCTGCACGCGCCCTCCCCATGGTCCCTAGAACAGGAAGAGCCCATCCTTCAGAAACACCTACTGGAAAAGGCCAGGACATGAGAAAGGAGGTCAGAGGAAGAGGTGAGGACCTGCCCAGGGTGAGGCAGGGAGACCCCCTGCAGGCAGTTCAAGACCAGAGCCCTTCCTAGGAGCATCTAGGCCCAGGTCCTTGTTAAGCATCTGCAGCCAACCTCTTTCCCACCATCCCCCCTGGGGAAAAGTTGGCTCCAACAAGTTTAATTCCACTTTTTTAAGTCTCCCCACAGAAGAGGCTGAGCACACTCCGCACAAGAGGCTGCCCTGGCGAAGTCCCTTGAGGCTGAGGATTCTGGCCGACACGGGACGAGGGTTACCTTCGCTGTCCACCCACTTGAGGGTGAGCGGGTGCTGCTGGTGCAGACGGCACATGTCTCTCACTTCCTCGCAGAGCTCCTCGAAGGTTGTGGCGGCGTCCACGCTGGTGATGAAGATGTCCCTGGGGCGGAGGGGACACGGGCATCTGTTACCGTGGGGCGTATTTGAATCAAATTAAACAATTATTACTGATTAACCAAATCATGGATTAGATAAGTGAAACTTTCCCCAAAAACAGTATGACAGCCTCCCCCACGCCCCTCCAACACAAAACAGAACCAATTAACCATAATCATCGTTTAAAAACGACCACCGTCAACTTCCCTGCACAGAGAAGAAAGCGCGACCTACCTGGCTGGAAAGAATGAAGTCAAATTGGGAAAAAAGAAAGTGCCCTCTTGTGCGAGGCCTGGCAACGGCACCTGGTCGGACACCCGTTCCAGTTCACCCAAGTGTGGGTGACCCCGGGATGGACACAAGCTGGGTCGGTGCAGGCCCCCCGGCTTCAGTAAGGTAAAGGAACCCAGTCAGACCTGCCCCCAGACCTCGACGGTGCCAGCGGTGGAGGCCAGACCTTCAGGCGGTGAAGAGGCAGGGGATTAAATAATTCCATAATGAAAGGTCGCTCTTTAGACCCCAGAGTGGGAACTGGGTCCGCTGCTGCGGCTACGACAGAAGCCTGGGCAAATTTTTCTTTTTTTGAAAACCGAGTCACACAGTGTCAGTGTCTTGTATCTTCTCAGCCCCAGACAGGACCTGAATCCCAGGGGCTGGAGAAGCTCAGGGACCCCCAGGCACCCTTTGAAGGCTGGCGCTTCCCTGCTACTAGAAACCCGAGGTCCCCCCATCACCGCCTGAACTGAGCAAGAGCTGGTCTCACCCTGCGTGGAGGGGAGGGACCACCACGGGGCCTGGCTGGTGTTTCCTGAAACTCGGAGCAGGAATCACACCCTCGTGGAACACACCAAAATTTCAGAGAAATCTACGGCTTTCTGACACCCACAGGAGCGCGGGGCAAGAACACAGGGCCTATAAAAAGAAGCCTGAAGGGGTGTGAGACGTCCCAAACCACAGAGACACAGGCTCTGCTCTTTGCAGACACTGCTGGCTCCCCACAAGGTTATCTGAATTCGTCAGACAAGTTTCGAGAAACAAAGTTCTCGTCCCAGACAAGCACTCCAGTGCAAACAGAACACAGGATCTGCCCACAGCCACAGCCCCAGCATAGCAGCCCAGGGCCCACCTGCCCCACAGGCCTCACCCAGCCCACCGTGGGCCGCAGCCACCCACCCCTTCCTGCTGGAACTGGCCACCCAGCACCTGCCCCCAGTGCCCGAGCACCCCACAGGAACCAACCTGGCTGGTCTTCGCCACAGCCCGCAGCATCACGGCAGATTAGGAAAGTGAGGAACGGAGGGGTCACACACCCAATACCCGGGGTTCGCCCCAAGCTGACACCCATGCCTGCTGCCTGACCTGGCGTCCAACAGTCCGACCACCAGGAACTCCAGAGTGGGAGTCAGCCATCCCTTCACCTTTGACCCCTTCCTGCCCCATGCCCCCGCCCCCACACAGTCCTGTCCCCAGGTGGAAGCCAGTTTCCTGCCAATCTGGAGGCCGGGTGGGTGGCTCCAGTCAAACCCCAGGACTTGGGAAGTGTCGGGCCACCACTTCCAACCCTATCCCAATCCTGAATCAAACAGCTGCTCTGTGCCCCTCGGCAGGGGTGTCCAGGACCCAGCACCCAGTAGCCAGCTGGGCAGCCAGGGAGAGACTCCTGTGTCTCCGCAGGGCCCAGCACCAAGCCCTGAGCTACCGCCCGCCCTGGTCTCTGAGCTGTGCACGCAGAACCTCCCTGAACACAAAAGTTGTCTGAGCTGGGCCAGGCGAGGTGGCTCACGCCTTTAATCCCAGTGCTTTGGGAGGCCGAGGCGGGCAAATTACGAGGTCAGGAGTTCAAGACCAGCCTGGCCAACAAAGTGAAACCCCATCTCTACTGAAACTACAAAAGATTAGCTGGGTGTGGTAGCAGGCGTCTATAGTCCTAGCTACTCGGGAGGCTGAGGCAGGAGAATCACTTGAACCTGGGAGGTGAAGGATGCAGTGAGCTGAGACCACACCACTGCAGCCTGGGTAACAGAGCAAGACACTGTCTCAAAAAAAAAAAAAAAAAAAAAAAAAGTCTGGGCTGGAAAAGGGAAGAGCCAGCACCAGTGTTTGCGACACGAGAAGAATGGGCGTCTGAGACTCGGTCTGGGAGCCTGGCCCAGGTCACCTGGGACTCCCTGAAAACACAGGTGTCTGGGGACCCCTCAGGCCCACAGGGAGCCGGGGGGGGGGAGGCGAGGATTGGATCTCAAGTGTGCTCAGAGGGCCCTGGGGGGACAGGCAAGGATGATGGGGTGGCCATGCCCCATGGGGGTGACTGAAGAGCTCCTCCTTTTTCTAAAGACTAGTCTTCCACGTGTCCACACTCAGCTACCTCCACGAACAGCAGCGTCTCACCCCAGGGACGGAGTTTCTAGGGCTTCCAATAACCCAGTACTCATCCTGGCAACCACTTTCTGGAACTGCGTCATTGCCCTAAGGCCTGAGTGTCCCACCCCACAGCCAGTCCCCTCAGAGAGGCACCGGGTGCCACGAGGGACGAGGAGCCAGGCTGGGGAGAAGGGCAGTTCACACTCTCCAGTAGAGAGGAGGAGGACCTGGGAGGGGACAGAGGAGAGAAGGAATGGTAGGAACAGGGAAGACCCAGAGGGGAGACAGGCCCTGGAACAGGGAGGAAGGTGAAGGAAGAGGTGTGGCAGGGAAGGGAGAGAGGGGAGAGCGGGAAGAGGAGGGAAAACAACAGGGAAGGAGGGAGGAAGAGGAAGGGGTGGGGAGAGAGGGGAGACAGTCCCGGAAGGGAGGGAAGAGGAAGGGGTGGGAGCCTGGTCTCTCCAGCCCAGGAAACCAGAGTCACCGGGTGGAATTACACCCACCCCACCACCAAAGTGCTCCCAGGGGCCAAAGCAGGACAGAGAGAGGACGGGGCGGCCCAGAACTCCAGGGCACTGCCCCTGAGCCTTGGTCCCGGAAATTGGGCACCGGAATGCAGGAGGGTCTGGGCCCCTGCAGCCCTGCGGGTGTGGACCTCCCTCTTGCAGGACACCCCTGACCTCCACACCATCACCTGTTGCCTAGTTTATTGGCTCCAGGCTGGGAAGGAGACAGCAAGCCCAGGTCCTTGGATAAGTCCAATAGCCAGGACCTCAACCACACGAAGTTTTAACCGGCTGACTTCCAGGTCAAAAGACATGGCTGCCCTACCCCTTTGGGTGGGGTTGGATGGTCAGTTCCTCAGAATTCCCTTTCTTCTGGTTTCTGGCACCAAACCCGACCCCACTGCACCCCGAGGGTTCCAGGTGCTTGCCAGAGGGGGGCTGCAGAGACCTCAACCTTCCCAAAGAAGAGACAACTGAGCCTCCTCAACAAACCCGGGGCCAAGCAGCCCCAGATGGCTGACCCGAGACCCCAAGACAAGGTTCGCAAGGAGCTGAACCCGCTCAGACTCGCAGGGCACCACAGAGACCCCTGGGGTACTGTCCTGACAGGACATGGCCCAGGGAAGATGTCACCCACGTAACCCTGCCAGCCGTCCCTGCCTCTGGGGCTCAGGTTGCCACGGCGGGAGCTGAGGGCGCACCGGGGCAGGAGCAGCTTTTCAAGATCCCAAGGACCACCCAGTGCAAGCCCGGAGCCCGCAGTCCGCTCCCCTCCCCTCTCCGCAGCAGCGGCCACCTTCACCGGAGCGGAGGCCCGAGTTCGGGGCTCCTGGGGACGCAGGCGGGTGGAAGAACAAACCCACGGGCCCTCCCTTCCCCACCACCCACACTTCGGGGGGCAGCGACCCCTCCGCTGTGCCTCTGAGCCCGGCCACCTGGTGCAGCCCCCGCCACCCCCACCAGCGCTGCCCCGGACCCCTCGGCTCCGGCCCCTGACCGCGCCCCCTCCCACAGCCAGACAGAGGCTTCCAGGGGGGCGGGTGCGACGCAAGCCCCGGGGCCAGTCTCGGCCGCGCCGTGGCCTCCAGAAACCCCTGTCCCCACCCGACCACCCGGAGCCCTGCCGGGGGCTGCAGAGGAGCCACCGCGCCCGCGCCCCGGGTCTCCGAACTTTGCCTAAAGCGAGACCCCCGGCCGGGTAAACGGGGAGAACATTTAGGAAACGCTGATTTTAAGAAACCCGCCAGGAGTTTTTACAACTTGATGAAAACTTTCAATCCTTACAGGTTTGCGGCCGGAACGTCCCCGCCCAACTTTCCAGCGAAAACGTCAACCACAGTGACCGGACCGAGGAGCGCGCGGCGCGGGGCCGACCCCAGGGAAACCCGGTCCCGGGGAAGGAGCCGGCGCTGCCCACGAGGTGTCCGCGGGTGACGCTCACGGGCGGGGACCTAGGACCTCCCGCGACAGCCCCGGGCCCGTAGCGACCTCGCCGCCCTCTCCCTCCCTCCCTCCAGCGCAGGAGCCCCGACGACTGTGCCCTCCCCGCCCTCCCCGCCTCACCCACCGCCGCTCCCGGCCCTCCCAGCCGCTCACCCTCCGTAATGCGCCTTGAGGCGGACGCGGCCGCCGCTCCCGTCCATCTTGGGGCTGGTCCTGCTGGGCATGGCGCGCTCCGCCGGCCGCCGTCAGCGCTGCGCCCCGGGAGCTCCGGCCATGGCGCGGGGCGGTGGCGCCAGGTGGGGCGGCGGCGGAACGCGGAAGGCACCGCTCAGGACCGACGGCTCCGGCCCGGCCCGGCCGACTCCGCGGAACTCCACGGAACTCCCATGGCGCGCGGGGCGGCAGCTGGGGGCGCGCAGGGCGGGACCGTCCGACGGGGGCGGTGGCGGGGGGCGGGGGGCGGGGGGGCGGTGTCCGAACATGGCGGACCGAGGTGGAGCCGGCGGCCAATCCGCGGGGCGGGCGGTCCCGGGGCGGGCGGTGACACCTGCGGCCAATGAGGGCGAGGCGGGGCCTCCACCTGGGCCAATCCTCGAGGGACCCCCGGCAGCGGCCCAATGGCGAGGCGCGGGCGGGGCTACCTGTCGGGCGGGGCGCGACTCACCTGCGCCAATGGGACCGCGCGCGGCGCGGCTCTGCCCGGCAACCGGAGGGGCCCCGGCCTGCGGCACCGAGCTGCGGACCCGGGAACTCGCTGGAAACGCAAGTTCTCCGCCCTCGCCCAGACCCTCCGAATCGAAACTCCTGCGGCGCGCGCCCTGCCAGCCCGAGGACCCCGCCGTCCAGGGGTCTCCTGACATCTCCCACGTGCAGGACTGAAGCTGCAAGGAGCGGAGAACCCGGCCAGGGTCAGGGACGGGAGGGTCCAGACTCGGGTTCTCTGGGCCCCAGCCCCCGCTTCGCCCCCATCGAATCCAAGGTCCCCTGTAGGGAAGGGCCGTCCACACTCGTGAGTGCAACCGCTCGCTCCGCCCAGGTCAAGGACGCGGCATTGCCCCGAGTCGCCCATGACCTTCATTTCTGAAGCCACAGCCTCTTGGGCCTTACTTGGGGGCGGGGGGGTTGATCTGGACAATCGCCCTCCAGGCCATTCCACCGCTGCCCAGCTCCCTGCCTCCTGGGCTCCTCCCCTGAAAATGCGGTCGAGTTTTCCCTGATCAGCCCATCCCTTGCTGTCTGTATCCACTGAAGCCCAGACCTGCTGCCTGCAAGACCTCACCCAAGCACCAGGTGGACACCCAGACCCAGCTCCTGACCTCGACCCCTCTCCCCTGAGAGTGGACCTGCTCAGGCCACGCCCTCACACCCCTCACCCAGACACAGCCACCAGGACTTCAACCACGTGCTTTCATCACGCAGGTGGGGTGCCTGGCGCCTCCTTGATGCCAGGCCTTGGGGAGACCTGTGGCCACAGAACTCATGTTCTCCCTAGAGGTGGACAGCGTGCCCCTCTCCTATGCAGAAGCTGTCGTTCTTTCTTCTTAAACACCGTTTGCACCCTCCCTCCACCCACTGACCTATCTCTGACTCTCTCTACAGCAAAGCTTCTGCCAAGCCGCCCTGCTCCCCCTCTACCTCCCCTGCCACCACCCACTTCCACATTTTAAATACAAGGGTCGGTTCTCAGACGTTTTCTTTTCTTTTTTTTTTTCTCTTTTATTTGAGACGGAGTTTTGCTCTTGTTGCCCAGGCTGAGTGCAATGGCATGATGTCGTCTCACTGCAACCTCCACCTCTCGGGCTCAAGCGATTCTTCTGCCTCAGTCTCCCAAGTAGCTGGGATTACAGACGTCCACCACCACCCCAGCTAATTTTTGTATTTTTAGTAGAGACGGGGTTTCTCTATATTGGCCAGGCTGGTCTCCAACTCCTGACCTCAGGTGATCCACCTGCCTCGGCCTCCCAAAGTGCTGGCATTATAGGCATGAGCCACCGCGCCTGGCCTCAGACGTTTTCTTAGCCTTTAGCATCAGAGCCCTCCTGGGAAGGCTCACACATCCCCCGCCCCCAGTTCCAGCTCCCCAAATCTCCCATCCTTTGCCCTCCTGGTCTGCAGCTTTTAAAAGTGTGGAGCCCTGGCCTCAGCCTTTGGCCCACTTCGAATCCCCAGCTCAGATGGTCCCCCCGAGCTCCCAAACAAGGTTCACCCAGCCCCAGGCATCCTCCTAATGAGCCTCTCAGCTGACCTCTTCCCCAACTCGGTGGTGCCCACTCCATCTTTCTGGGTCATCAAAGTCCCCCAGTGGTTCCCATCGCTCCCAGAGGGAAAGCCAGCTCCGCTGCCCCCGCCTCCGGGCCTCCTGGCTGCCCCGGCCTCTGCCTTTGCATGGTCACTCCCTCTTCCGGGAGCACCGTCCTACAGAGATCTGCTGGACTGGCACCCACATTCCCTGGAGTCTCTAGCATACTTAATGCCCATTTCAGCAATCTACTCCTCACCCCCATCTCCATGGGGCGACCCCCTCTGTATCCCTCACACAGGCACAAAGCCCCATGCCCATCAGCTGGGTGTGAAGGGGGACAGAGAGTAGAGGGTGAGGGGGCAGCCTGGCAGTGATTCCCAGATTCCCAGTGATGAGTGGGAACCTGTGTCTGCAGCAGCTCCAGAGCCAGGCACCCGTCGGCCCAGCTCCCCCACGCTGGGCCCCATGGCCAGGGCTGTGGCCTCATCTGGAGTCCAGCCTGGCAACATGGCCTGGGCACT
The DNA here is from genome assembly GCF_043159975.1 of Macaca nemestrina. Classification (NCBI taxonomy): domain Eukaryota; kingdom Metazoa; phylum Chordata; class Mammalia; order Primates; family Cercopithecidae; genus Macaca; species Macaca nemestrina. Next base: position 231,977,170 of record NC_092125.1, read on the forward strand.
TCCTGATGGGCAGGAAAGAGCAGGGTTTTGCCTTAGTGGGGCGGTGCCTGGAAGGGGCCACTGGACACCCGCAGGACTTCCTGGCTGGTGTTCTGATCCAAGGCGGCAGCAAGGCCTGGTCCTGGTCCCAGCGCCCCTGCTGGGACAGGCCCTTGGCGCTGGCCTCCCCGGGGAGATCCGTGCTGCCAGGCGGGAGCCTCCGTCCTGGAAGCCAGTTGCAGGGTCGTGGCAGTGCCCCAGTGCCTGGGAGATCCATGCTGCCAGGCAGGAGCCTCCATCCTGAAAGCCAGTCCCAGGGTCACGGCAGTACCCCAGTCCCAGCGAGGGAAGATGGGGGGTGGGGCTTTATTATCTGTGGGGTTGGGAGGGAGAGGGCGGCCTCAGTGGACAGTCCACCCCAGTGTCGGACTTTGTTCAGCCCTGATGCCGGTGGAGGGGGTGGGGGCAGATGCAGGTCCCAAAAGGCTCCAGCAGAGGGCTGCGGGCACAGGGGCTGCCCAAAACGTCCCGAAAACCTCCCCCCGTACCTGCTCTGGCCTCCCCTCGGGAGGCAGAGGCCTCCACTAACCAGATCTGCAAAACAAAGGCCTGACCCGCCCAGGCCCTGGGACCCGCCTCTGGGCACATGGGGCAGGTCACAGGGAGGTTCCCAGGTCCTCTGCCCTGAGCCTGCGCCCCTGAGAGTTCCCTGAGGGCAGAGGGCGCTTCCTGAGGCACGGATAGACTCGCTGGCTGGCGGTGGTGTCACTGTGTTGCCCGGCGACAGATACAGGGTGTTTGCTCTGGAATCTGCCAACGACTCCCATCCAGATCCTGGCCGAGGGCTGGGCCCTGTTAGACCAGGTCCCCACAGCCTCTCCAGGCACCTGGCACACGGGGAAGGAGTGAGTGACTTGGGTAAGGACCCCTTGAGAATGCTGGAGCCAGGCAGCCTCCTAAGACTGTGGGTGGGGACAGAGTCATTGCCCGCTGAGCTCGGCACACCGAGGAAGCACAGCCCTGGAATCTTCCAAGGACTTGCCCTGGGGCCTCCGGGGCAGGTGGGGTGTGGAGGTGACCCTTGGAGTGGGCGGGGCAGGCTCTGAGAAAGGCTGTTGGGTGGCCAAAGGCCAGGCTTTCCACCTCGCCGGTTTCTGTAGCTCCCAAATTTTTCTTAAAGTCCTCATATACTTTCATAATCATAAACACCTATTATTTAAAAAAACAAATAATAATAAAACGGGTTATAAAAGTCACACTGGCTTTTTAGAAAACTGGAGCAACACAGAAAGGTGGTGTAGGGAGAGGTGAAGCCTCTTCCCAAAACGCCAGCTGAGCAGCGAGAGCCCCGGCGGTGAAGCAGATAGCCTTCTCTCTCCCCGTGCCTGGGACCGCAGGTGGAGGTGCTGGGTGACCGCCGGGGCATGGGGTAGGGAGCTGACTGGCAGAGGGCAGTGTAGGCACGGGGTCTGGCTGAGAGTGGCCTCTGACCCCCGGGCCAAGGTGGCTCTGTGCGGCTGCCAGGCCTACCCTGTGATTTTCCTTAGAAGAGCCCTTTGATGATACCATCGAGTGATGTTGAGACGTTTTAGAAGAGAGGCAGTTTACGCTCAGTGTGATTCGTCAGACGTCTGGGAGGGGTTGGCTGGGGCCCATGGGGTCCCCATCACCGCGCCCCCAGCATGGAGGCCTCCCTCATCAGCTTCATAAACTGCATTTGTGCTGGCCCAATGCTTGGGACTGCCCAGAAAGGTGCCCGGCAGGAGCGGGCATGTTACAGAGCCCATGGGGCCCGAGTGGGTCTTCCTGCCAGATGTGAGGCTGCCCTGTGGGGTCCCGCGACCCCCATCACAGGAAGGCCAGGCGTTTGCTGACGGGTTCTGGACACAGCAGCCGTGGGAGGGACTGGCCAGATGTTTCCTTTCTGTGTCAGGGATCATGGGATTTGGAAAAACTGGCTCAAGTGACAGTGTCAGCTGCATGGGTTCATTCTATGGATGTTGGTTGAGGGCCTACTGGATGGAGGACCAGGAGTTGAGCCAGGAATACAGCAGTGAGCCGGCCAGGCGGGGTCTCCTCGTGGGACGCTGCTGGAGACAGGCCACTGTCAGAGAACCACAGGAGTGCAGAATGGCCGAGCAGGGCTGACCAGGTCCCCGCGGGAGAGGCTGGCCCTGGGACTGACGATGTGTGCGGTGGGGCAGCCCCGTGGCCCCAGGGAGCAAGGGCTCTGTGAGTGAAGGGCGCGGGGAGTGTGAAGAGGCCACGATGCCCCAGCCAGGAGGCTCAGGGGAAGAGAGGGTCAGGGAAGCCTCAGACAGGGTCTGGGGTGTGAGTGCCTGTGTGCTTGTCTGAATCTATATGTGTTTGTGTCTGTGTGCGTTGTGTGTGTGCATACATGTGTCTGTGTATCTGTGTTCTCATGTGTGTGTAAGTATGTCTGTGGTTGTGCGTCTGTGTTGACGTATGTGTGTCTATGCATGCATACATGTGTCTGTGCGTGTGGTTTTTTTTTTCCTGCTTTTTGTTTTGTTTTTAGGCAGGGTCTCACTGTGTCATCCAGGCTGGAGTGCAGTGGTGCCATATCTCGGCTCACTGCAGCCTGGACCTCCTGGGCTCAGGTGATCCTCCCACCTCAGCCTTTTGGATAGCTGGGACCACGGGCATGCACCACCGTGCCCAGCTAATTTTTGTATTTTTTGTAGACAAGGACTACGTTTCCCAGGCTGACCTTAAAACTCCTGGGCTTGGGGGCCGGGCACGGTGGCTCAAGCCTGTAATCCCAGCACTTTGGGAGGCTGAGACGGGTGGATCACGAGGTCAGCAGATCGAGACCATCCTGGCTAACACGGTGAAACCCTGTCTCTACTAAAAATACAAAAATTAGCCGGGCGAGGTGGTGGCGCCTGTAGTCCCAGCTACTCGGGAGGCTGAGGCAGGAGAATGGCGTGAACCCGGGAGGCGGAGCTTGCAGTGAGCTGAGATCCAGCCATTGCACTCCAGCCTGGGCGACTAAGCAAGACTCCGTCTCAAAAAAAAAAAAAAAAAAAAAAAAAAAAAAAAAAAAACCTCCTGGGCTTAAGCCATCCTGGTGCCTCAGCCTCCCAAAGGGCAGGGATTACAGGTGTGAGCCACCGGCCCAGCCTGTGTGCGTTTCTGTGCCCACGTGTCTGTGTGTCTGCGTCTACAGCCGTGCCTGCATCTGCGTGCATGTGCCAGCGCACGTGTGTCTGTGGCTAACTGCGTTCACGCGTCCGTGTGCCCCTCACTCCACAGCCGCCCTCCAGCGCCCGAGTTTCCGGGCGCCATTCCTTCGGCGGCCTTTCAGGCCTGGCACCTTCCCTGCGGGCTGTCTGGCCTCGGGGCGCTGAGCGGGTCCCGGGCTGCCGGCGGCCGCGTGCAGTGCGGAGCTTGCCCAGGAGGGGGCGCAGGAGGGACGCGCGGGGAGACGGGGCTCGGGCTGGCGGCGCCTGGAGGCCCGGGGAGCTCGTCCCGCACGTGGGTCCCTGGGCGGCCGCGCAGCGCCGGCTCTGCCCGCTCTGGCTCCGGGGCCTCCCGCCCCACCCCGAGGCTCTTCCTGCTCGGCGCGGCTGCCTCCTTTTCAGCCCCGCCTGAGAGTCCGCCCCGGGGACCCCGTGTCCGCCTCGCGGCCACCCTCGTCGCAGCTCAGCAATCCTGGTTTTAAGTCGTCCCTGCTTAAAATCTGCGGATTGGGCCGGGCGCGGTGGCTCACGCCTGCAATCCCAGCACCTGGGAAGAGCGAGGCAGGCGGATCGCTTGAGGCCTGGAGTTTGAGAAAATCCTGGGCAACATGGTGAATCCCGTCTCTACAAAACGTTTAAAAATTAGCTGGGTGCGGTGGTGTGTGCTTGTGGTCCCAGCTGCTCGGGAGGCTGAGGTGAGAGGATCACCTGAGCCCAGGAGGTGGAGGCTGCAGTGAGCTGAGGTATGGCACCACTGCACTCCAGCCTGGGCAACAGAGCGAAGCCCAGCCTCTAAAAAAATAATAATAGGCCGGCGCTGTGGCTCAAGCCTGTAATCCCAGCACTTTGGGAGGCCGAGGCGGGCGGATCACGAGGTCAGGAGATCGAGACCATCCTGGCTAACATGGTGAAACCCCGTCTCTGCTAAAAAAATACAAAAAACTAGCTGGGCGAGGTGGCCGGCGCCTGTAGTCCCAGCTACTCGGGAGGCTGAGGCAGGAGAATGGCATAAACCCGGGAGGCGGAGCTTGCAGTGAGCTGAGATCCGGCCACTGCACTCCAGCCCGGGTGACAGAGCGAGACTCCGTCTCAAAAAAAATAAAAATAAAAATAATAATAATAATAACAACTTAAAAAATAAATCTTCAGATGGGACCCCACGAATTCAGTCTCTGCATATATGTGTGTAGTTCTCCACAGGTACCTGTGGGGGGGGGGGTTGTGTGTGTGTGTGTGTGGAGCTCTCTGTATGTACCTGTGTCTGTAGTTCTGTGTAGACCTGTGTGTGTGTGGAGCTGTCTATGTGTACCTGTGTGTGTGTAGCTCTCTGTGTGTACCTGTGTGTGTGTCTGTAGCTCTGTGTACCTGTGTGTGTGTGGAGCTCCCTGTGTGTACCTGTGTGTGTGTCTGTAGCTCTGTGTACCTGTGTGTGTATCTGTAGTTCTGTGTGTACCTGTGTGTGTGTCTGTAGCTCTGTGTACCTGTGTGTGTATCTGTAGTTCTGTGTGTACCTGTGTGTGTGTGGAGCTCTCTGTGTGTACCTGTGTGTGTGTCTGTAGCTCTGCGTACCTGTGTGTGTGTGGAGCTCTCTGGATATGTGTGTGTGTGTGTGTGTGCATACTGCTGGAGGGGCTGGGCACTGCCACTCCCAGCAGAGCCAACACAGTGAGGAGGAGGTGAGGTTGCTGTGTCCAGGGTTTGGAGAGGCCAGGGGAGGCAAAAGGAGGCTGACCTGGAAGATAGAGCAGCTGGAAGGGCACCCAGGGGAGGCAGGGAAGGGCTGGACACTGCCAGGCTGAGCTCTGCACACAGCTTCCCCAGCTGAGTCTCACCAGGAGGCACAGCCCCTCTCCAGGCCCCTACCCCCACAATGATGCCTTCCCTTGGAGGACCGTCTGTGTCCGACATCACCTCTGGGACCTTCAGCCCATCCCTAGGAGGTGAGAATCATGACCCTATTCTGTGGATGAGACACCAGGGCCGGGGTCACTCCATGCCTGGTCCAGGTACACACGCCGGAAGCGGGCAGGGCCTGGGCAGGGCAGGGATGGGGTGGGACCTCAGGGCCCAGGCTGCTGGGCTACACACTGCATGTCCCCTTCTCTGGGCTGGACATGCCCTCAGAGTGGAGCACCTCTCCTGAGACCTGTGCAGGGACAGAGCGCCAGGGCCCGAGACCACCTGGTCAGCACCGTGTGCCGGCCCTGCCTGTCCTGCACTGCGGGGTCCAGCAGTTCCTGCTGGGTGGTGGGCTCCCACCTCCACCGCCCTCAGCTGCCTGGGGTTATTTCAGACACGGTGCGAGGCTGGTGCGTCTGAGGAGGCAGCAGCAGAACCACGGTCACCATGGCAATGCTGGGGACTGTTCCTGGGACTGCTCCACACGCTATTTTAGCCTCGTGAAAACAGACAAAATCTCGGTTCACTCAAACCTTCACGGGGAGATGCCCAAGCAGGGGCCGGAAAGGCCTGTGAACCCTCGCCCGAGCTCCTCCCCATCCTGCCACGCCCGTCCACACCAGGCTGGAGGACCCGTCAGCCGAGGTCCCTGTGAGCCCCGCCCTCCCCAGTTGTCTTTGCCTTTTACTCAAAGACTGAGTGCCGGAGCCCCGGGAGCCCTGAGGCCTGGTGGTGCTTATGAACCGCTCAAGGGCCAGGCTGCTCTAGAAAGACAGGGCCAAGGGCTTGTCCTTTGGATCTCCCGGCCTGGCAAGGATGTGAGAGAAGGGTACTTGTATGCCACCCACCATGGGAGCTGCATCTGGGACCGTCTTCTTTCTTTTTTTTTTTTTTTTTTTTTTTTTTTTTTGAGACAGAGTCTCGCTCTGTCACCCAGGCTGGAGTGAAGTGACTCGATCTCGGCTCACTGCAAGCTCCGCCTCCCAGGTTCACGCCATTCTCCTGTCTCACCCTCCCAAGCGGCTGGGACTACAGGCGCCCGCCACCACACCCAGCTAATTTTTTTGTATTTTTAGTAGAGATGGGGTTTCACCGTGTTAGCCAGGATGGTCTTGATCTCCTGACCTCATGATCCGCCCACCTCGGCCTCCCAAAGTGCTGGGATTATAGTCGTGAGCCACCACGGCCTGCCCTGGGACCATCTTCTAGAGAGCAGCCTGACAGAAGGCACCCAGAGCCTCAAAGATGGCCACGTCATCTGGTCTTACAACTCCACTTCTGGGATCCATCTCAAGGAAAGACCTGGAAATGCAAGCACTGCTGTGAACCAGAGGTCTTCCTCCACGTCAGCCGCCAGGACCAAGGTGGGGGGCGACTGTGGCCGGCAGCAGAGTGGGGTCCACTGTGAACTCTGCTTGGCTGGTGGCTCTGTGGCCTTTGAGATTGAGAGTTTCACATTCACACACACACACACAGACATGCATGCACACATCCACACACATGCAGATGGCACACATGCACACACCCGCACACATGCAGACAGCACACACCCACACACAGGCACACTTATGCACACGCCCACACCACATGCACACACAGCACGCGTGCGCACACATGCACACACCCACACACAGCACACACATGCACAGACAGCACGCATGCACACGTGCAGGCACATACTCTGGTGCTCCCCAGGCAAAAGCAGCTCTGCTAGGACAGAAGGAGCCATGCCCCCTGCCAGGTGGCACTGGCCCCAACAAGCCAGCAGATGGATGGACAGGGCCCTGCCCAGCAGGGAGGCTCCAAACCCCAGGCCTTGCAGCTGCACTGTGTACCAGCATCTCTCTCTTTGGAAAGTGTCCCAGCCCCTCTTGCAAGGAGCAGACCCGGGGACCTTGTCACCAGCTCAGGAGTGCCCTGCAGGGGCGAACGAGTGGAGCTCTCCTGGTGCAGAGGCTTCTACTGACCAGGGCGTGGACTGGCCTAGGGGGCACTCAGGGAAGCTCCCTAATGCAGGTCTGAGGATGTAGGGGGTATCTGAGCCAGCTGGACTGGAACCCTTCCCATTCTGTGGTCAGGCGCTGGTCCCCTCACTTTGCTGGTACTCGGATTTCTCCTGTGTGAGGCGGGAACTGCACCACAAGTGGGTGGGGGTGATTCACGGGCTCGAGCTGTCAGCCCCGATGCCCGGCTTGTTGCAACACTGTCTCAGTGTGGCCGAGTTGTGTTTGCTCGTGGTCGAGCTGTGTCCTTGTTGTGGCTCTTCTGACCTGAGCATCGCTTGGATACCGAGGGTGTATCCACTGCCACTGGGTCCCAGGCCCACTCGGGGCTGCGAGCCGGCTCCAGCCAGCCCCATCTCTGCTTCATGGCTGGGAAAGTGGGGAACCCCAAGGCCAGAACAAGTCCCATGGGACCCAGGTCCGGCCCCCAGCAGGGCAGTCCTCAGCCCTTCCCAGGGACACGTGGGGTGGGGCGCACGGTTAGAGGCCATGGAACTGGGAGGGGAAGAGAGAGAGTATCGAGGTTTAACTCTCTTCCATCCCTTCTCCCTTCTGGAGCCCCCATGTACCAGGCAGCAGGAAAAGCAATAGCTCAAGTCCATCTGAACCCATCATTCGAATAAGTGCTCAGGTTCTCCTCAGTCTTCGGCGGTGGCTGATCCGTCTTATGTCCTCCACGAGATGACATCTGGGTGTGGAGGGAAAGGGGCTCCTGTGTCCCCCACGAGATGACATCTGGGTGTGGAGGGAAAGTCAAGGCAGAGGCTTGGGGGGGCTCCTCAGATCCAAAAGTGCCCCAGACCCTCGCTGTACCTGGCTGTAGAGTGGCTGCCCTGAGGCTTGCTAGGCGAGGTTGGGCAGCTGGGACCTGGGCATTCTGTTTGCACCCACAGCTGACACTGTGGTGGAGGAACTGTCTGGAGCTGTGAAGGACCTGAGACTGGACAAATTAGCTGGCCCCAGTCGCATGGATGCTGGCAGAAGACACAAGACTCCTGGGTCAGAGACAAAAGATTGTTTTTTCGTTTTTTTTTTTGAGACAGAGTCTTGCTCTGTCGCCCAGGCTGGAGTACAGTGGCATGATATTAGCTGACTGCAAGCTCCGCCTCCCGGGTTCACGCCATTCTCATGCCTCAGCCTCCCGAGTAGCTGGGACTACAGGTGCCCGCCACCACGCCTGGCTAATTTTTGTATTTTTAGTAGAGACAGGGTTTCGCCATATTGGTCAGGCTGATCTCAAACTCCTGACCAGGTGATCCACCTGCTCGACCTCCCAAAGTGCTGGGATTACAGGCGTGAGCCACCTGGCCAGAAACGGAAGATTTGATCTGGTGACAGCAAGTGCCTGACCAGGCCCCTTGCCTCCAACTTGCCATTCAGCTCCTCGGCCTCGGTGGAGCCCCCAGCTTCTCTCCTAGGGTCTCTCCCTCAGCCTCAGTGGATGCAAACCAGCCACTCTAGAAGCTCAAGACGGCAGGCCAGACAACCCACCCTGTATGGCCACAGTGGCCAGTGAAGTTACTGAGTGCTGGGAGCCGTCAGGAGTCCTCTTCCTCCACCCTGTGCCTGCCTCTTCCTTCCGACTATCCCAGGCCTGGAGAGGTGGGTTTTTCCCATTTCTTAGGTCAAATTCTTCTCCACAGGGCAGCAAGCCTGATTCACAGCACACTGAAGAGCAGGCCAATGACCGAATCTCCTCTGATCGCCCTTGGGGGTGTGGTAACTGGGAGCTGAGAGAGGTTAGGAAATGGGATGTTAGAGATGGAGTCTCACTCTGTTGCCCAGGCTGGAGTGCAGTGGCACGATCATGGCTCACTGCAGCCTGGACCTCCTGAGCTTAAGCGATCCTCCTGCCTCAGCTTCCTGAGTAGCTGGGACCATAGGCAAGCGTCATCACACCTGGCTAATTTTTGTATTTTTTGTAGAAATGGGATTTCGCCATGTTGCCCAAGGTGATCTCGAATTCCTTGGCTCAAGTGATCTACCCACCTCTGCCTCCCAAAATGCTGAGATTACAGGCAAAGTGCTGAGATTACACCACGCCTGGCCTGGTTAGGGAAATTTTTGTTTGTTTGTTTGTTTGTTTGTTTGTTTGTGACAAAGTCGCACTCACTCTGTTGCCGAGGCTGGAGTGCAGTGGCACAATCTCAGCTCACTGCAAACTCCACCTCCAGGGTTCAAGTGATTCTTGTGCCTCAGTCTCTGAAGTAGGTGGGATTATAGGCATGTGCTACCAAACCCAGCTAATTTTTGTATTTTCAGTAGATACAGTATTTCACCATGTTGGCCAGGCTGGTCTTGAACTCCTGACCTCAGGTGATCCTCCCCGCGGCCCCGCATCAGCCTCCCAAAGTGCTGGGATTACAGACATGAGCCACCGCGCCCAGCCAGTTAGGGAATTTTTAACACAATAGTCCAGATTGCAAGGCTATTGTCTTGCTGCAAATCCTATTTCCAGTGTCTAAACCTAAATAGTAACGAGTGTTCTTTTTGCATTTCTTCTCTGACAAGGCTAATCTCCGCCCAAGCGAGGCAGACGACTGCCTTGGACCAACTAATAAAAGCAAATGACTGAGCCGTAGCCCTGCCAGGCACTGGCCTAGCTGCATCTGGCTAATGATACCTGTTGATGCTCAAAATAACCCAGTGAGGAGAGGATCGTCCCCGTCCCTATTTGAGGGACGAAGATGTTGAGGCTCAGGGGGCTAAATGCCTTGCCCAGGGTTACATGTCTGGTCCGAATAGCTGGTCAACCGGTCAGGGCCAAGGCTCATGCCAGGCTCCCTCCAGAGCCCACACTCCCAGCCACCGACACCGGAGAAGCCCCGTACTCAGGAAGGCAAGAGAGAGAAGCGTGTTCATTTCCCCCAAAATGGTTAGGTTAATTTTGCGGGAAATCCCCAGCTCTTGGCCGTAGATGCTCTTGGTGCCCTGGGCCATATGCCCTCTGCTTGCCTGTAGTTTCAGAGCAGCCAGGGTGGGCCGTTGCCAGGCAAGTCTCATCCAAACGTTCCCCCTGCCTCTGCAGCTGTTCTGCCTTGGGACTTTCTCGGACTCCTCAGCAAACTGCTCAGCCCAAGTGCAGGGCGGCCTGAAAGGTGGGGAGTTCTCCCCCGGGGACACCCCTCAGGCCACGGGGCTGCAAATTGGCTCCCCCACGCCCCAGCATCCCATGCTTAGAAGGACAACTCTGAGGTGCATTCCTGTGGCTCTTCAGAGGGTCCCAGGGATGTGGGGACAGGAGAACTGACCCCCAAGGCAGTCCCTGCAATAAAACAGGCATGTCCTCCTCCCTGTCTCACCCCACCTCTCAATCCTACCTCCTGGGATCACCCCCAAAATAACTACATGCACTGAAGTCTCATACCAGGCTCTGCTTTGGGGATCACCCAAGCTAAGACGGTTGGTCCTGGAGGTGGCCGATTCCAGGGTGGGGTTGTGGTGCTGGGTCTCTCGCTACAACAGTGACAACGAGGGTCTCCTGCAGGTGGAAGGTGGGGAGCTGAAAGCCAGCCTGCGGAGCCCTCACCAGGGCTGAGTCTGGAACCAACTATGACCTCAGGGAATGTGGCGGAAGCCAGAAAGTTCTCCATGGTGGCATTGAAAGAGACCCTGCTCTCCTGCAGCCAGAAAGCAGATGGTGCTGAAAATCAGGCCCAATAGCTGAGCAGAAGAGTGACAGATCCCAGAGAAGACTGCCGTGCGGCCGTGGGAGTCGGCTATGCCAAGCGCAGCTGGCAGGGAAGACATCAGAACTGGGCCTGGTTTGGGGTCATTGTGGGTGAATTTACCTGTGAATATTGTGCTCCCAAATTCCACCCCACTTGTTGGAGGAGAGGAGAGGAGACTTCTGTCTGGAGTCCCTGAAAATATCTCATCTGGGGCATCTACCTTGCAAGATGATGGTTGTATCAGTTTCCTGGGGCTGCCATGACAAATGGCCACAAGCTGGGTGACTTCAGGCAACAGGAATGTATTGTCTCATAGCTTTGGAGGCCTGAAGTCCCAAACCAAGGTGTGGGCAGTGCTGGTGTTTCTGCAGCTGTGTGGGAGGGTCTGCCCTGGGCCTCTCTCCTGGTGCTGGCAATCCTTGGCTTGTAAGCATGTCACCTCGATCTCTGTCTGTTCCCTCCCAGCCTTCCTCCCCCTGCCTCTGTGTCTCCTCTTCTAGAAGGACACAGTGTTTGGATTTAGGGCTCACCCTAATCTAATAGGACTCCATCTAACTTATGTCTCCAAAAACCCTATTTCCAAGTAAGGTCCCACTCACAGGTACCAGGGGCTAGGACTTCAGTGTCTCCTGGGGGATGTTACTCATAACACTTGTCCCCTTCAGAGTCTGCCCTGCCTTCTCTCCCTGCAGCCAGGACTAAAGCTGGAGCCTCCGCACAGCCCAAGCAGGGAGGCGACGGCTCAGGTCACTGTGGGTCTTGACTGACGGGCTCTGGTGAGAACAGGCGGTTGCAGCTGGGATGGTGTGGAGGATGCTGGATGTGGGGGGACATAGAAGCAGCCATTTATGATGACGGATTTCACATCCCAGCAAGACAGAGCTAGTCCTGATTCACCTGGAGGAGTGTGAGGAAGGGGTCTGTAGGGGGCTGAATGTCTCTGTTGCCCCAAAATTCCTAGGTTGAAATCTTGCCCCTGGGGTGATGGTATTAGGAGGTGGGGCCTCTGGGAGGTGATGAGGTGAATGGGGTGGAGCCTCCTGGTGGGATTAGTGCTCCCATAAGAGGCCTGAGAAGGCTTTGTCCACTTTCTCTTACATAAGGACACAACGAGAAACCGGCGTCTACACCCGGAGGAGGGCCCTCACCAGGCCCCAACACGCCAGCACCCTCATCTCAGACCTGCACCCTCCAAAACGGTGGGAAATCACCCTGCTGTTCATCAGCCACCCATCTATGGCAGCCCAAACAGACTCAGGCAGGGTCTTGGGCCTGGGGGTGGGCTTATTGTTTATTTATGGATTTATTCATTTTTAATTTTGTTTTGAGACAGGTCTCATTCTGTTGCCCAGGCTGAGTGCAGTGGTGCAGTCACAGCTCGCTGCAGCCTTGGATTCCTGGGCTCAAGCAATCCTCCCACCTCAGCCTCCCAAGTAGCTGGGACCACAGGTGCGCACCACCACACCTGGCTATTTTTGTTTTCTTTTGCAGAAATGGGGTCTCCTTATGTCTCCTGGGCTGGCGTTGAAGTCCTGAGCTCAATAAATCCTCCCACCTCAACTTCCCAAAGTGCTGGGCCGTGCCCAGCCGAAGGGGCAGGTCCACTGGATGAGACCACAGGGACTGCCACCTGCCTGGGTCCCAGGAGGGCCCAGAGGACACACCCACAGTGGCACAGCGAGCACGGTGCTGGCACAAGGCAGAGCTGCTGAGAAGCTCCGGGACAGCTGAGCTGTGTGGATGGTGTTAGCAGGAGGAAGTGCTGCCCTGGGTCTGCCATGGGAGCTGTGTGGCTGCGCCAACTGCTGGAGGCAAGGTGGGTGTCGGTGCAGTGATGGAGGCAGCCAGGGTACCTGACCCTCACGATCTGTGGCTCATGGGCCACCATGTCCCTGGAGTGGGCGATGAACAGCTAGCTGAGGTAGGCACTGGACTTGAATAACCAGAAATAAACAAACGCCAGGAGGAGAAGGCTGGGACCTGCAGGCACGGTGGGAAACTGTGACTCCCGCTCTTATTTCCAGAACTCAGCCATGACCACTGGTTGGAGGAGAGCCTTGGTCTCCTTGGAGAAGGGCCCTGCAGCACCACACACAGGTGTGATGAACCGCACATAGGTGTGATGGACCACACACAGGTGTGATCACACAGGCGTGATGAAACACACAAAGGTGAGATGAACCCCACACAGGTGTGATGAACCACACAGGCATGATGATCCGTTCACAGGTGTGATCACACAGGCATGATGAACCACACACAGGTGTGATGGACCATGTGCAGGTGTGACGAACCGCACACAGGTGTGATGAACCACACACAGGTATGATGATCCGCACACAGGTGTGATCACATAGGCATGATGAAGCGCATACAAGTGTGATGGACCATGTGCAGGTGTGATGAACCGCATGCAGATGTGAACCACACACAGGTGTGATGATGAACCACACACAGGCATGATGAACCATACACAGGTGTGATGAACCACACACAGGTGTGATGAACCATACAGGGGCATGATGAACTGCATACAGGCATGATCACACCAGTGTGATGAACCACACATGCGTGATGAACCACACACAGGCATGATGAACCACACACAGGTGTGATCATACAGGCATGATGAACTGCACACAGGTTTGATGGACCATGTGCAGGTGTGATGAACTGAACGCAGGTGTGAACTGCATGCAGGTGAGATGATAAACTGCACACAGGCGTGATGAACAATACACAGGTGTGATGAACCACACGCAGGCATGATGAACCACACGCAGGCATGATGAACCATACACAGGCATGATGAACCGCATACAGGCATGATCACACAGGTGTGATGAACAACACAGGCGTGATGAACCACACACAGGCATGATGAACTGCACACAGGTGTGATGGACCGCACGCAGGTGTGATGGACTGCACGCATGTGCAATGAACCACACACAGGCGTGATCACACAGTCATGATGAACCACACACAGGCCTGATGAACTGCACACAGGTGTGATGAACCACACACAGGTGTGATGATGAATCACACACAGGCGTGAACTGCACACAGGTGTGATGAACCGTACACAGGCATGATGAACCACACACAGAGGTGATCAGACAGGTGTGATGAACTGTACACAAGCGTCATGAACCATACACAGGCATGATGAACCACACTCAGGTGTGATGGACCGCACGCAGGTGTGGTGAACCATGCAGGTGTGATGGACTGTGCACAGGTGTAATGGACCACACAGGTGTGATGAGCCTTGCGCAGGTGTGATGGACCACACGCAGGTGTGATGGACTGTGCATGGGTGTGATGGACTGCACAGGTGTGATGGATGGCACAGGTGTGATTGACCACACGCAGGTGTGATGGACTGCATAGATATGATGGACCACGCACAGGTGTGATGGACCACGCACAGGTGTGATGGACTGCGTGCAGGTGTGATGGACTGCACAGGTGTGATGGACCACATGCAGGTGTGATGGACCGTGTGCAGGTGTGATGGACTGCACAGATATGATGGACCACGCACAGATATGATGGACCATGTGCAGGTGTGATGGACTGCGCGCAGGTGTGATGGACTGCGCAGGTGTGATGGACTGCACAGGCGTGATGGACCACATGCAGGTGTGATGAACCACATGCAGGTGTGATGAACCACATGCAGGTGTGATGGACTGCACAGGTGTGATGAACTACACACAGGTGTGATGGACTGCACAGGTGTGATGAACTACACACAGGTGTGATGGACCATGCACAGGTGTGATGGACTGCACAGGTGTGATGAACCATGCACAGGGGTGATGGACCACGCACAGGTGTGATGGACCACATGCAGGTGTGATGGACCGCATGCAGGTGTGATAGACAACATGTAGATGTGATGAACCATAAGCAGGTGTGATGGACCGCCCACAGGTGTGATGGACGGCACAGGTGTGATGGACCACATGCAGGTGTGATGGACTGCACAGGTGTGATGAACCATGCACAAGTGTTATGGACCACACACAGATATGATGGACTGCACAGGTGTGATGAGCCATGCACAGATGTGATGGGCCACAAGCAGGTGTGATGGACTATGCGCAGGTGTGATGGACTGCACAGGTGCGATGGACCGCACAAGTGTGATGGACCGTGTGCAGGTGTGGTTGACGGCAAACAGATGTGATAAACCACGCACAGATGTGATGAACCACGCACAGGTGTGATGAACCACATGCAGGTGTGATGGACTGCACAGGTGTGATGAACTACACACAGGTGTGATGGACCATGCACAGGTGTGATGAACCACGCACAGGTGTGATGAACCACGCGCAGGTGTGATGAGCCACGCGCAGGTGTGATGAGCCACGCGCAGGTGTGATGAACCACGCACAGGTGTGATGAACCACATGCAGGTGTGATGGACTGCACAGGTGTGATGAACTACACACAGATGTGATGGACCATGCACAGGTGTGATGAACCACGCACAGGTGTGATGAACCACGCGCAGGTGTGATGAGCCACGTGCAGGTGTGATGAGCCACGCGCAGGTGTGATGAACCACGCACAGGTGTGATGGACCGTGTGCAGGTGTGGTTGACAGCAAACAGATGTGATAAACCACGCACAGGTGTGATAAACCACGCACAGGTGTGATGAACCACGCGCAGGTGTGATGAACCACGCACAGATGTGATGGACCACGCACAGGTGTGATGAGCCACGCGCAGGTGTGATGAGCCACGCGCAGGTGTGATGAGCCACACGCAGGTGTGATGAAGACTCCGCTGAAGCCATTGTGGCTGCGTCTCCAGAGTAGCTCTGTCCTGGAGAAAGGACACCCGCAACGGGAAGGGCTTTGGGATCTTGGGTCTGATGCCATCCGGAGACCCAACATGTCACAGTAGCCCCTGGCCAGCATGGGGTCCTGGGGATGCCAAGTGACCAATGCGGTCCCAGCCCATGGCCATCCAGTGGGTTTATGGACCCATTCCGTGGTGGCGCCCTGGTCTGCAGGTCCACAGCAGGTTGGTGGCCCTGAGCAGCTGCCAGGATCCTCTCACTGTTTCCCTGACCTGTGGAGTGAGGGCCATCGTGGCAGAGAAGGCAAAGTCAGAGCCCCTGAAACCACCTTCAACCCCAGCAAGGACAGCAGCTTGGAAGTCAGGCTCCCTCTGTAGCCCCCTGGCTGGTGGGCTGTGGGCACAGGCAGGGGTTATCCCACTGGGTTAGCATGAGGGAGCATTTGTAGGGCCAGGGAGGACAATGCCTGGAGCTCGGAGGAATCACTTCTGTGGCTTCCATGCTGGGGCACAGAGTGGCCGATGAGTGACACCCACCTGACAAGCCGGTGACCGAGGCTCACTCCTCAGATGGGGTCTGGGTCACAGCGTCAGATGTAACCTCTGCCAGCAGGAGCGCGGGCTGGGGTGGAGGAGGAGGAGGGCCTCCTGCCATGGGGGTGCCTGCAGACTGGCTCATCACCAGCCCCCCCCCGCGACTTCCACGGCTGTCTCTGTTGCTTTGGCTGCCACCACCCTGAAGAATCAGCCGCAGACAAGCTTAACATGGCATCCGCCGGAACAGATGCAAGCAGTGCTCGGGCTCCCAGCTGCTCTGGGGCCTGGGTTGTGCCCTTCGGGCTGCATTTGGTTTAAGCAGCAGCTGTGGGGGCAGATAAAACTCACTCATGGCTGGGCGCAGTGGCTCACACCTGTAATTCCAACACTTTGGGAGTCTGAGGCGGGCGGATCATGAGGTCAGGAGATTGAGACCTTCTTGGCCAACATGGTGAAACCGCATCTCTACTAAAATACAAAAAATTAGCAGGGCGTGGTGGCATGTGCCTGTAATCCCAGCTACTTGGGAGGCTGAGGCAGGGGAATCACTTGAACCCGGGAGGCGGAGGTTGCAGTAAGCTGAGATCGCACCATTGCACTCCAACCTGGGTGAAAGAGCAAGTCTCTGTCTCAAAAAACAAACAAACAAACAAAACTCACACACAGCCAGGCGCGGTGGCTCATGCCTATAATCCCAGCACTTTGGGAGACCAAGACGGGCAGATCATGAGGTCAAGAGATCGAGACCATCCTGGCCAAAGTGGTGAAACCCCATCTCTACTAAAAATACAAAAATTAGCTGGGTGTGGTGGCGTGCGCCTGTAGTCCCAGCTACTTGGGAGGCTGAGGCAGGAGAATCACGCGAACCCAGGAGGCGGAGGTTGCAGTGAGCTGAGATTACACCACTGTACTCCAGCCTGGGGGACAGAGCAAGACTCCATCTCAAAAACAAACAAACAAACAAAACGCACTCGCAGTCAGTGCCGCCTCTAGCGCCCTCCATAGCATTGCAGGGTGCTCGTCCAGCTTGCATGCAGGGCAGACCTGGGGAATGTGAGCTGGGTGGGGGTTGGTGGATAAATGCTCAGCCGCTCATTCTTCAAAAGGACTATTCAGGCTGCGCAGGGTGGCTCATGTCTGTAACCCCAGTGCTTTCAGAGGCTGAGGCGGGAGGATCGCTTGAGCCCCAGGAGTTTGAGACCAGCCTGGGCAACATAGTGAGACCCTGTCTATACTAAACGTTTTGTTTTAAATTTTAAAAAAAACTTAAGGCCGGGCGCGGTGGCTCAAGCCTGTAATCCCAGCACTTTGGGAGGCCGAGGCGGGCGGATCACAAGGTCAGGAGATCGAGACCACAGTGAAACCCCGTCTCTACTAAAAAAATACAAAAAATTAGCCGGGCGCGGTGGCGGGCGCCTGTAGTCCCAGCTACTCAGGAGGCTGAGGCAGGAGAATGGCGGGAACCCAGGAGGTGGAGCTTGCAGTGAGCCGAGATCGCGCCACTGCACTCCAGCCTGGGCAACAGCGTGAGACTCCGTCTCAAAAAAAAAAAAAAGGCCGGGCGCGGTGGCTCAAGCCTGTAATCCCAGCACTTTGGGAGGCCGAGACGGGCGGATCACGAGGTCAGGAGATCGAGACCATCCTGGCTAACACAATGAAACCCCGTCTCTACTAAAAATACAAAAAAATTAGCCGGGCGAGGTGGCAGGCGCCTGTAGTCCCAGCTACTCGGGAGGCTGAGGCAGGAGAATGGCGTAAACCCGGGAGGCGGAGCTTGCAGTGAGCTGAGATAGCGCCACTGCACTCCAGCCTGGGCGACAGAGCGAGACTCCGTCTCAAAAAAAAAAAAAAAAAACTTAAAAGGACAATATGGAGGCACATTCCCCTTTGCTCTGGGTCGCCAGTGGGGCTGGGACCTGGCTGTCCCAGGTTGTAAAGTGCATTCCTGTTTTTCCTCCTTCCTCATCCCTCCCCACTCCCTGCTCTTGCTCCTGCCTCTGTGGATCACCCTCTCTACAGAGCCAAATGGCTCCCAAAGTCACTCAGGACCCCAGAATGTTGACCTTGTTTCAAATTAGAGTCTTTGCAGATGCAGTTAAGACAAGGCCATACTAAAGTAGGGTGGACCCTAAATCCGACGGCAGGTCCCTGAGAAGAAGAGGAGAGACAGAGACAGCAAAATGACTCAGAGACGGAGGCAGAACCTGGGGCAGTGCACCTGCCAGCCCAGGAGGGCCAGAGGTTCCCGGCAACTCCAGAAGCAGGAGGGAGGCTGGGGGAGGGTCCTCCCTGGAGCTTCCAGAGGGAACCGGCCCTGCAGCATCTTGATTTTGGACATCTGTCTCCAGGAAAGAACAGATTTCTGTCATTTTAAGGTACCTGGTTTGTGGTACTTTGTTTAGGCAGCGGATACCCCCAGCCCCAAATAAACTTCCAGCACCCAAGTCCTTGTCTCAGTCTCTGTTTGTAGGGGAACCCACAGGAGGACGCCCCTAGGTGTAAGCTCCACTTGGCCTGTGCACCCGCCTGCCTCACTGGAGGGGAGAGGCAGGATAACAGCCGATGCCTGCCCCACGCCTGCCATGGGACAGAGAAGCTGGACGCTGTCCCCAATGTCCTGTCCCCTTTCACTCCACCTGAGGCCTCCAGCCTCGGGGAAGAGCAGGCCCAGCTCTCGGGGGCACTCAGGGGTCACTGCACATGGTACACAGTCCAGCTTCCACAGAGACCAGGAAGCCACCAGCCCCCAAAGACTTGTCCCTGCTGAGATGAGGGTGTATGGAGCCCTGGCAGCCTCTCTGCCCACCAGCCTCTGCCCCAGGTGCCCCCTGTCTCAGGCAACACTGGCATCCCCTCCCCAAACAGGTTCCTCTCCGCTGCAAACCCTGACCCGCCCCCGCCCTCGTCTGCTCCTGCCCTCACTACCGGAATAGAAGTCGCGTTTGAAAGCACGCGCCCTCCCGTCCTTCCTGGCCCTGTAAATATGTGGGCAGAAACAGCAGCCTGCTGGGGGGAGTGATTGCTGGTTGCAGAATCAGGCACGGCTGCTGCCCAGGCGGGCCTGGCTGCGTGGGTGCCCGAGGCAGTTGCAAAGGCTGGCTTTAAATAGCTCCTGGTGGGTACAAGCCCGGGAAAGAGGGCAGCCTGCGGCCGCAAGGAGGACAAGGCAGAGATGGGGGCCAGGGTCCTCGAAGCAGAAAGGGGTGTGGGGGGTGGCTCAACAGCCTCCAGGTCCAGGGGATGCCCCAAATAGTTCCCAGAATCTTGAACCAACCCACCCTTCCCCCAAAGGCCCACGAGTTGGAGCCGACCCTCCCTGGCTGACCTGGGTGGAAGGCCTGCCCTTGGGGCGGGAGCCTGGGAGCCTGGGGTGGGCAGTGGTGGTGGGCAGCCTGGGGCCCATCCCATAGCTATAGTGTGTGCCATCTGCGGCCTGGGCTCCTATCCCCAGAGCAACGTGGGCTCCAGGGAGGAGGGAGCGGTAACCCTGCAGGGAGGCCCAGGGAGCAGAGGGCAGGAGGCGGGACGGTGAGAGCCGGCCCTGCAGGGGTGTCTCTGTCCTTGGACAGGGAGCTGGCAGGCTCAGCCGCCTCACCCTGGTGTCAGGAGGTGGCCCGGAGCCCCAGTTGACCCAGATCCAGTTCTGCTGCTGCCCGGCCATCTGCTCTCTGCTTGCCCCAAAGCTCACTTCTGTTCTGTGTGCCACTTGTGGCCACACCAGAGCCTGGTCCATCCCACCCCCTCCATCCCCAGCCTGTCCCACCCGCAGAACGGCCCTGCCAAGCCTCACAGCCTTGTCCTGCAGAGCAGGGGTGCTAAAGGGCAGCCTGGAAATGAGGAGCGGTCATTAGGAAGTGTCGTGGGGGGACCTTCCAGCAGGGGACAGAGGTGGTGCATGGGGCGTGGTCTGGCCAGTGGTGGGCAATGCCCTCATCTGCTCTGGGTCACAGCCTGGCCCTGAGGGAAGCCACTCAGCCTGCGTCGGTCCCCGGGTGCAATGCCTGGGCCCCATTGGTGACTTGATCTTGCTGCTTGCTCACCCTGCCAGAGCTGCCGCAGGTCGTGCTAAGGACAGGTGACTCACACAGTCACCCCGGGTCCCCAGTGGTATGGAGATGGGGGCCACCCAGGCCTAGCTGCCACCCCGATTCCACAGGGCACTGACCTGGCCAACTTTGCCACCTCGCGAGCTGCCATGTGATGGCTCTGGACGCCTGGGTCCCACAGCAGATGGCAGAGCCCCGGACGCCTGGGTCCTGCAGCAGATGGCAGAGCCCCAGCAGTTGTTCCAACTGCTCCCTTCAGATTCTTCCACAAGTAATGACCCGGTGCCCTGGAAAACCTGGACCCCTCATTAAGAGCTGCCTGTCAGCTCCTTGGGCTGCAGTGTGCTCACCCCATGTCCATGGCAGTGGCAGCAGGTGGGAAAGGGCTGTGGTGTTTGTGGGGCCTCGGTGGCCTCCAAATGTCTATCCTCACATTCAAGAAGGGACCATGGTGGCACCTAGCCCTGGACACCCCCTGGACCAAAGGCCTCAGGGACCAATGGGCTGGCAGCTCCTCTAGCTCCCTCTAGGCCTCTGCACCTCGGCCCTCCCTCAGTACCCCAGACATGGCTCATCTGGGATCCAGCCCCTGAGCCCCTGTGTCCCTGAGTCTCTGTCCCCAAGTCTGGTGTTGAGCCCCAGGATCTCAGGAAGGCACCTCAAAAGCTCCAGGCTTTGGGACCGGCGACCCTGAGCTCACTCCCCGACACTGTGGTGCAGGCTCCTGCCTCACGCCCCTGGAGAAAACGGCCTCATCACAGCACAGGGACATAGATGAAGAGACCCAGTGCCTGAAGCCAGCATCACAAAAACTGGTTCCTCACTTCCTGAAGCCCTTCCCTCGAAGCCTGCCCTGCTGACAAGGACAGCCTCCTTCCCGGGACCTCGACCCACTGTTTCCGCTGGGCAAGGCGTGTGTTCAACCCTGAGTGTTCTCTGGGCTTCCACAATCAGCTCCACCCAGACACCGCCCGGGAAGCCTGCAGCTGGAGAAGGGTGTTCCGGGCAGCTAGGGTGGGCTCTAGGCACCCCAGGAGCGAAGCGCGGCACAGCGAGAGAGAACGAAGCGGCCCCCAGGCCAAGGCTTTATTTCATGCTGGGGCCAGACAGATTTCACCAACACCTTCACTGCTCACCAGATGGACGTCCGCTCCCACCTCCTCCCACGCTCCGATCCCCGTCCCGCGCAGCAGAGACCTAGAAACCAGGATCACTTTCTGAGCCTAAAAATCCGCGGCTCCCTCAAGGGCCCAGACCCCAGCCTGGCTCAGTCTCTCGGTCAGACCCTCTGCTCCTTCATCTGTGCGGGTCTCGCGCTGCCTACTGGAGAGCCCCAGGCTGGCCTTTCGGGTGAGGTCAGAGCTCAGGGAGGCCGAGGCTTCCTCTTGTTTTCCGTGGCCGACTGTCATCCCACTTTGAAACACGCAGAGAGGGAAGGTGGACCAAGGACTCTTTCTCCCAGGAAGTTTCTGGGCAGCCACCACCGGGCGCCAGGACAAGCGAGGGTGGCCTGAGTCCTGCGCTCACATGGCGTACGCCGCCCAGTAGATGACATTGACGGCTGCGAATGCCGCAGGGAACACAGCGCGGGCGTAAATGTCAATGGTGTCTGCGTCGATGGGCCTGAGCCGGGCGCGGATGCCCCCCTGGCCTCCCGAGCGAGCTGCCCCCTCCTTCTTCATCTCCCCCGTCTCCACCCCCACCGACCTGTAGGAGCCCATCAGGTTCCCTGGGACGCGGCGCTGCCGGCGGGAGATGGCCAGTTCCTGCGTGACGCCGGCAGCAGAGAGGGAGAAGAGGACGATGGCGTTCCTCACGTCCATCTGCACGGGGGCCAGTGGGGGAGACAGGGCTGAGCGCTGGGGTGCAACTCCCAGGGCCCTGGACCGCAGGTGCTCCCATGCAGGGCCCCGCCTGAGCCAGCAGCTCCAGCCCCCCATGCTCAGGGAGCACAGCTGGGACCCACAGTGGGCTGGAGCAGCTGAGGGGTCTTCGTTGGGGCCCCCAGCAGTGCTGTCCCTGGTTCAGTCCCAGGCCCTCACCTCTGCCCTCGGCCTAGAGACCTTGACCTTGGCCTTGGCCTTCTGCTTCTTCCTGTAGTCGGCATTGAAGTGCGCGAAGGCGTACTCCACCAGGGCGGCAAACACGAAGACGTAGCAGATCCAGAAGTAGACATCCAGTGCCTTGATGGCCGATGCCCGTGGCAGGGAGGAGCGGGCACTGACCATGAGCGTGGTCATCGTCAGCACCGTGGTGATGCCTGCCGGGCACAGGTGGTACCATCATTGTAGCCCTGCCCTCACGCCGTCCCACCCCCAGCCTTGGTGCCTGTGACCCACGGATAAGGGTCCGCTGCCCCCCACCCCCATGCCCACCCCAGGGAGCAGGTCCTGCTCCCCTGACCCGGCCTGGCCCAGTTGGCCATTGCCCCAGGACAGCTGGCATGGTCCGGAGGCCAGTGCTGGGCCCCCAGCTGAGGGATGAGAAGTCCTGCTCCCCAGGACGGATCTTCCAGCCCCCTCGGAGCATCGGCCCCGTACCTAGAGACACCCTGGCGGGCACCGCCGCCTGGCTAATCCAGAAGGAGACCCAGGACATGGCGACCAGCAGGACGGAGGGCATGTAGGACTGGATGATGTACACGCCGCGGTTCCTCCGCAGGTGAAAGTGCAGGCTGAGCCGCGGGAACTGGCCGGCTGCCGGGACAGCCACCGTCAGCGCCCCCGTCCCTGCCCAGCCCAGCCCAACCGTGGGACTCAGGGGCGGCAGGGCTTGGCAGCTACGGGGCCCACAGCAGGGCTCAGAAGAGAGACTTAGACCCCTGCCCTCCCCACCAACCACATGGCCTGAAATGTCTGGGGGTCTCCGGCCCTAGGTCTGGCCACAGGACAGGCTGGTCCTGAGCAGTGTAACCCAGAGGAGAAGGAGAGAGGCTGAGGCTGCTGCTGGCCTCACGTTTGCTGGACTGACCCTGAGGGACCCTCGCAGCCAATGGGGAGGGCACACTCCTTTCTCTCCTAACACTCCTGCGGGCACAGCCAGGCTCTGGAAGGAGCTGGCACTGGGCTCACCCGCTCTGGATGACTGGGGACGGGGGGCGTAGGGGTGGGAAAGTGGAGCTGAGAGACAGGGTAGACAAGGAAAGCTTGGCCCCTGAGCCCTGCAGACCTGGGGCTAAGAGAGCTCCCCACACCCTCACGTTTCCGGTAAACCTGGAGTGCTGGGAAGAGAGAGGACCGGGGAGTGAGATGGGAAGGGCTGACCCACGTCCATACGATGGCAGGCCTGGCGGCCCTGGTGTGGGTGTAGCTGGTGCCAATGAGCAAGTTCCTAAGGCAGGAGCGTCCCAGCTGCATCCCCAGGGGCCCTGAGGGCCTGCGGGTGGCTTGGCGAAAAAGCATGAAAACCACAAGCGGGCACGTGAGGAAGGGGTGGCGGGCACACACGGAAGGGGCGGCAGGCACACACGGAAGGGGTGGCGGGCACACATGGAAGGGGCGGCGGGCACACGCGGAAGGGGCGGCAGGCACGGCACACGTGGAAGGGGCAGCGGGCACACGCGGAAGGGGCGGCGGGCACACACGGAAGGGGCGGCGGGCACACACGGAAGGGGCGGCGGGCACACGCGGAAGGGGCGGCGGGCACACGCGGAAGGGGCGGCGGGCACACGCGGAAGGGGCGGCGGGCACACGCGGAAGGGGTGGCGGGCACACGCGGAAGGGGCGGCGGGCACACACGGAAGGGGCGGCGGGCACACACGGAAGGGGCGGCGGGCACACGCGGAAGGGGCGGCAGGCACACGTTACCGGACTTGAAGTTCATCAGCTCCGTGGTGAAGCGGTAGCTGGTGATGGTGAACTGCGCCAGCTGCAGTTTGTCCAGACCGTGGATGTGCTCCTGGCTCTCCGACCAGTAGTAGACAATGTCCTCCGATGAGTAACCGTCTGCAGGAAAAGCACACAGGTGGGCGGCAGAGCCTGGTCCTGCCCCGGGAGCCCTGGCAGGAGCACTCTGTCCACACAGGAAGCCTGCAGGGAGCTGACACCATCATGATGGGGACCGAGCAGGACCCCAGCCAGGAGCGAGGAGGCCTTCAGCTCTGGGACCATGTCGGGCTCCTCTGGGCCGGTGGAAGGGACACAGATGGGGTCACCATCGTCAGGTGACACACGGGGGCTGCAGCGCTGGCTTAACGATACCAATCCGTGTCATGTCTGGGCTCCACGGCCCGGCTCCTCAGGCATGGACGGACCCACAGGCCAGACTGCTCCAGGCCTTCCGGCCTCTTCTCCTCCTGCCCAGGCTTCTTGCTCATGCAGAAGCTGGTTTGGTGCTTTCCTGCACCCTGTGCCGGACCAGCCTTGTCCAGGCCCTGGGCTGACAGTCTGAGCCCCCATCCACTGCTGGAGAAGCCAGCATGGCCCTCGAGAGAAGCCCCTGCCCGCCTTGCGTGCCCACTCACAGCTCTCCAGCTCCAGCATGCACTCCTGCTCATCCATGGGATATTTGGCCAGGTCCATGTCGCAGGCCACAGTGGAGGTGATTCTGCCAAGACAAGCATGGCGGTGAGGCCTTGGGGGCGAGGCCAGCCCTCCCAGAAGCCTGGCAGTTCCCCTGTAGAGATGCCCGCTGAGTACCAGGGGCTGCCTGGAGCCCGAGCTACTTCTCAGGCTGTGTTTGTTAGTTGCCCAGAATCCAGGTAAACCTGAAAACTGCTCAACTTCAGAGACGCTTGCAAGTCTTCATTTAGGACTATCAAGAACTGGATTTCATTCATTCTCTTCAAAACGCTTGACTATTTAACTGGGCTGGGGGCCTATGGGGCAGGGGACAGCCTGAACACCCAGGCCCTGGCCTGAGCGATGGCTGGGGAACACACAGGAGTAGGCCCAGAGTCGCCATGCGCTTGATTTTCTAGGAGAGGTCAGATATTTGAATTCTTATGTAAAATATCCTGATTTTTTTGTTTGTTTATGAGACAGGGTCTCACTCTGTCACCCAAGCTGGAGTGCAGTGGTGCAATCTTGATTCACTCCAGCCTCAACCCCCTGGGCTCACGTGATCCTCCCACCTCAGCCTCCCAAGTAGCTGAGACCACAGGTGCGCACCACCAAGCCCAGCTAATATTTTTTATTATTTTTGTAGAGGCAGAATCTCCCTGTGTTGCCCAGGCTGGTCTCGAACTCCCAGGCTGAGGTGATCCTCTCACTTCAGCCTCCAAAAAGTGTTGGGATTACAAGGGTGACCCACTGCACCCGGCTGCCTCCTGATTTTTTTTTTTTTTTTTTTTTTTTGAGACAGAGTGATGTCACCAGGCTGGAGTGCAGTTGTGCAATCTCGACTCACTGCAACCTCCGCCTCCCGGGTTCAAGTGACTCTCCTGTCTCAGCCTCCCGAGTAGCTGGGATTACAGGCACCCACCACCACACCCAGCTAATATTTTGTATTTTTAGTAGAGACGGGTTTTCACCATGTTGGCCAGGATGGTCTCGATCTCTTGACCTCATGATCCACCCACCTCGGTCTCCCAAAGTGCTGGGATCACAGGTGTGAGCCACTGCGGGCGGCCACATGCCTCTTGATTTTTTTAAGTGTTGCGAGCTAATTCCATTTTTAAGAGGCATGTGTCTGAAAACAGGCTTTCAAACGAATGTGCGCACACACGTTCATAGCAGTGTTTCCACATTCACCAACGCAGGAAGCCACCCAGGCGCCCCTCGGCAGATGGATGGAAGGCAGGTGCAGCACGTCCCTGCCATGGGCTACTGCCCGGCTGTGAAGAAGAAGGCACCCCTGACTCCAACTTCAGCAGGGGTGAACCCTGAGGACACGGTGCTGAGTACGAAGCCGGAGTCATAAACGGTCCCACACACAGCGTGTGATTCCCTGTCGGCGAAATGTTTCTGTCTCTGACCAGATCCACAGAGACAGAAAGCAAACGGGTGGCTGCTGGGGCTCCAGGGGGGGCGGAGTGGAGAGCACCTACTCCGTGGCTGGGTCTCCTTTCGGGGTCCTGAAATGTTTTGGACCAGACAGAGGTGGGGTTGCACAACAGGGCGAATCTGCCAAATGCCACTGCATTGTTCACTTTACAAAGGTTAATTTTATTCCACCCCATTTTAAAAACCAAAAGGCACTGTGTTGGCCAAAAAGCCACATCTGCCGGCTTCCTGTCGGCGACCTTGGAGCGTGGATGTTTCCCCAGCAGCTGCGGGGATATAAATAACTGCGCAGCTTCTGCCCCCCCAGCTCCTGGCAGCAGGAACCGCTCGAGCTTTTCCAAGCCTTGGAGCGTCCAGGCGCCGACATGGGCCCGGGCAGGCTGTCCCCCAGGGCCCCGGTGGGCGGCCCGCTCACCGGATGCTGTACAGGATCACGCCGTCGGGCTGCAGCCGGATGAGCTTGTTCTCCACTGTCACGTCATGGAACCAGGCCGACTTGGCGTTCACGATGAAGGTGTCGGGCAGCCAGAGCTTGTCCACGAAGCGGCTGTCCAGGCCCAGGGTCTCATTGGTGTGGTTGTAGGAGAGCCTGCTGTCCCGCCAGCTCTGGTGCAGGAACACCGTCATGGTGTACTCCTGTGGAGGCGGCACAGGGGCCGGGGTCAGCCTCGCTCCACCCCCAGGGGCATGCAGCCCAGGGCAGAGGCTGTGGGCACCCACCATGCCTGAGGCAAAGGCTTGTGGCACCTACCATGTTGGCCTCTGAGATGTGGTCGATGCTGGCCACCTCCAGAGCGAGGGCCACATTCACGGGAGGCCCTGCGAGGAAGGAGAAGAACTAAGAAGGGCTGAGGCCAGCCCAGCACGGGAGCCAGGGAGTCACAGGCAGTCAGCCATCATGGCCCGAGAAGTTGCACCTCCCTGGCTGTCTCTGTAGGAGCCTGGCTCTGATGGAGCCCCCAGGGGAGAGCCAGGCTTCCCTGCCCAGAGTGCAGCCCGTAGCCCAGTGGGCCACACAGCCACAGCCTAGCCCGGGCCCCAGTGGCGCCTGCCTGCCGGGCCTGGGCCACCCCTCACCTCCAATGCCAGGCCGAAAGTTGCGGGCATAGCCGGCTATCAGCCCATCCAGGTTGGGGAGCCAGGAGATCTCCAGGTTGGAGCCCACGTAGTCGCCAATGTCATTCATCGCTCTGCGGATGCAAGGCCACTGGTCAGACAGGCCAGGACTTAATTTAATTCCACTGAGCCCGGGTCCTCTCCTGGGGATGCAGCACTGTTCTGGGCACCTGGGCCAGGGTGTGGGGGGCCACTGTGGGAGCCCTTGCAGACAGGGGCCTGGACAGTCCCCGAGGCTCCGGCTGGACACAGGGAATCCTGGGAGGTCCTCAGCCTCTTCCACCGGCCCTGACCTGGCTTCCTCCTCTGACCTCAGTGCCCACTCTGCTCTCCTGGCTTTGCGGGAGGTGGCCCTGGAGAGGGACAGAGCCCCCCAGTGTGGGCCAAGCTCCCAGGTTAACAGCCTCCCTCCTCAACCAGCCCACAGAGGCTGGCCTGGGGGTCTCCACCCCAGGGTCCCTCACCAAAGAGGCCTCCCTGTCGGCTTTTGAGGGCGAAGCTTCCCCCATTAGATGGTTTAGAGAAGAGGAATGTGAAGAAGAGGCAAGATGCAGGGACAGGAAGAGGACAGGGCCCCAAAACCCAGACCCACAGCCTCCTATTCTCTGTCTCCTCCCAGGAAGGCCTAGGGTGAGGCCCAGGTCCCCAGATGGCCATGTGTTTCTGGGGTTTAACTCGACCTCGGAGCAGCTCGGGGCAGCCAGCAGGGCCATGGGGGTGCTCAGGCTTGAGGGAGGCGTCTCCTCCCTATACACACCGTGCTGCCAGAGCCCGGAGCACCCCAGCAGCCCCGGCCCCCATCTGCTCACCTGCACTGGGTTGAACAGTGTCCGCAAAATGTACATCCACCCAGAGCCTCAGAATATGAGCTTATTTGGGAATAAGGTCTTTGCAGAGGTAATTAGTTAAGATGAGGCCATACTGGATCGGGTGGGCCCTAAACCCAAGGCCTGGTGTCCTTAGAAGGGAAGAGGGAAGAAGCTGGTGACTGTGCAGGCAGAGATTGGGGTGAGGTATCCACAGGCCAAGGGAGGCCAGGGTTTCCAGCCACCGCCGGAGCTGGAGACAGGCTGGGGACAGAGGTTCCCTCAGAGCCTCCAGGGGAACCAGCCCCACCCACACCTTGATTTCAGGCTCCTGGCCTCACGAGCTGCGAGAGAATAAGAGTCCGTTGTTTCAAGCCGTCCATTTCCTGGCGATTGTCACACCCGTCCTCCTGCACACAGGGCGGGGATTGGTCCCAGGGCTGGGGCCTTGAGATTAACCTCCCTGTATTCTTGGAATCATTTCTATCCAAGGGGGTGGCAGAGTGGCTTCAGACATGGCCTCCAGGTCACCAGGCCCCTGAGCCTGGCCCAAGCCCTCCCAGAGAGATGAGGGGTCAGGGCCTGAGTCAGCAGCCTCCGCCTCAACAAGCCTAGAGACAGATTTGACCCCAGTTCAGACACAGCCTTGAGCGGGTGCCGCATGCTGGGCCACTCCACAGGCCACCAAGAGCAGAGCACAGTCCCAGGCCTCCTCCACGCCTGGTTCCCCAGGACCCAGCTGATGGCCCCTCCCCTCCTCACAGTGGGGGCACAGTCGTTGGCCTCCTGCTCCCTCAGAGACTGCGACCTGGGCTCGAGGCACCCCTCCACGCTGCCTGTCTGGCGCAGTCAAGCTGAGGCCGGGCCACCAGCCCCACCCCGTGCAGCCCCCTCCCAGCACCCCGCACAGCGCACCTGCAGCCCACTCTGCTTGTCTGCCTCTCCAGCTCCAGCCCCCTTGAGTCCTTGGCTTCCCAAGGGAGGGGCAAGTGGGTCTGGTGCTTCAGGCTAAGTCCTGCCGGGGAGCTGCAGGGGCGGCTCCAAATCTTAAACCCACAGTTGCGGAGAAACACTGGGAAGGACGCAGGGAGGCAGACACTCTCCCTGCCTCTCCCTACGTCCAGCCTCAACCCTGCTCCACACACTTTATCCTCAGGTGTGTCCTGGGGCCCTCGAAGACCACCGGGGTTTGGGAGGCAGCAGCAGGTGGGGGCTCAGGCCCTCTCCCTTTCCTTCAGAACCACTTTTCTTCTTGTTTTACATACTGACCTTTCAAAGATTTTGACTTTGAACCAAACGTTCCTTAGCTAACGAGATTTTGCCAACCCCAATCTGTCCTGGGCGACCGTGGTGGCCCAACTCTGGCAGGAGGAGACACCTGAAGGCAGCGTCCAGGGCTGCTATACATCCGGACCCACAACCCCGCACCCACTGGACCCCCAGAGTGGCCCGGCGCAGGGCTAAGGAGGGGCAAGCACTTTGGTAACAAAGGATAAGATGGAATCGAATTAAGTCCTGGCCAATTAAAAATGCAAATGGAAGCCACCCTGAAGGTCAGACGCAAAGGGATCTGAGTGAGGCTTTATTTTTGGACCTGCCCAGCTGCCATCTAGCCTGCCTGGAATGAGGCCATAGGAGACACCGTCCTTCCTGGGCCACGTCTCTTGCCCATCTCAGGGTGGTGGCACGTGTGGGGGGCATGAAGGCAAGACCAAGAGCAGCCCCTCCATGAAGCTCACCTGGAGGCACCTATGTCGTCTCTTGGGGGCGAGAAGGAAGCAGGCTCCCACCCCCACGCCATTTCTCACCTAGGAGAGCGGCCGGTGGTTTTCCCACTGTGAACAGATGGGAAGGGCCAGCGTGCGGGGGCATGTGCTTCATGCCAGACTCTGGGGTCTGGAGGCCCCCCACTTCCTCAGGTCAGGATGTACAGGGCAGGCAGAGCTAGCGGGGGCTGGGGGGACACAGCCTGCACCAGGGGAGTTCGACACAGGTGGGGACGTCCTGACTCCGGTACGTCATGGAGATCTCGGGAGAGGGCTGCTGCCTCACCTGGTGGCCCTGCGGCCCAGTGGTGGCCTGAGCTTGGGGTTTCCTTTGGGTGGATGGACAGAGAGGCTCAGGGCCATACACCAGGCTCCAAGTCTACGCTCGGATTTAGGACTCCAAACTCAGGGGGCAGAGTGGGCGCCATGAAGACATGGCAGCTTCCCCCTCGGGTTGCTCTCCCTGGGTCACCTGGCCTCCTGCCCTCCTGGCCCCACTGAAAAACAAACCCATCCCTGTCACTTGTCTGTGCCCTGGGGACAGACAGGGAAGGTAGGTGTAGCTGGGAGCCTCCCCCTCCAGGCTCCTCCACGGCGCACACCCAACCCACATATCCCACAGCTCTGCTTTTAGAGCAGCACAAGCCTCCCAGCATTGCAGTTACCAAGGCAAAGAGGAGCACCGCCACCAGCGCACCGCGAGCTGGCACGGTAGGAGCCGCAGCACAGCTTCTCCAGGGAGACGGAGGTGCCGGCAGCCCGGGAGGGCCACCCACGCGGGCACACAGTCGGCAAGCTCAGTGCCTGCCGCGTGCATGGGTCTTCACACTTCGGGCCGACCCACGGCCGCCACACTCCTTTCCTATCCCACCCAGCCTTTCCCATGAGGAGCTGCTGCGATGGGGACCTGGGGTAATGGCCAGAATGGGTCCCACTGACATCCGATACGGCTCCAGGACGAGGACCCCGAGACTGAGGGAAGGGAGGGCGACTGTCCTGGTTTCTGGAGCGGAGGGGCACAGCCACGGATGCAAGGAGAGGCTCTTCATGGACAGCACCCCTCTAAGTCTGAAGGTGGCCCCTAGGGCTGAGCTGGCAGGTGCTTCCACCCTCCAGGCCTGCCCCTAGACGCCAAGAGCAGGAGGTTGAGCCCAGCACGTGTGTGTGTGTGGACAGAATGACCTCAAAAGAGAGGCTGTAGCGTGCAGCCAGGTGGTCACTGTTTTTAACCAGAGAGCTAGAGGGGAACACAGCGAGGCAGTGCACCTCTCACCAGGCAAGGTGTGCTCCCCAACAGCACCCTTCTTCCAGGGATGGGAGTGACCGCAGGCCCAGAGGGCCCCACTCCTGGCTGGGCCGTGGCCTTCCAGCTCTCCTGCCCGGGGAAACAGCCACAGAACCCCTTCCCCAACAGCCCAGGAACAAGATGCAGGCTAGGATTAAGGATCTTCAGATTTTAGAAAAGGGAAATGGTGGACACAGAGGCTGGGGCTGGGGGCAGCCTGGAGAATTTCCCGGCGAGAAGTGTACATAAATAAGTCCAGAGGTAGGATTAACAAAGATGAGAAGAGTCTCGTGTCCGTGCAGGACGGGACTTGCCGCCAACTGAGTTCTGGTGTCAAACTTGGGCTAAAACTTTGGGGTTTCAGAGCCGTCTAGATTTCAGCCTCTTGGCTAAGTGGCTGTGGGCCTGGGCTGGCAGCTGGCCGCATGTCTCCAGCACTGCATCTACGACTGTGCCCGAGGCTTTGTCCTTCCTCTCACCTTGAAGGAAGGGAAGGACAAGGGGAGAAAGGCCCACTGGGATTCATGGGAAGGACAAGGGGAGAAAGGCCCACTGTGATTGATGGAAAAACAAAGCTCTTCCCAGGACAGGGGCTGCTTAGATCCAGAGGCAGCGCTGACCCTGTGGTCTCCTGATGGGCACACGGCTGCTGCTGGACCCAAGCCTTCTGGGCTCTGTCCCCTGCACCTCCAACAGGAAAACTCTGACACGCCGCCCCGTGTTGGGTGCTGCCACCTCTACTGCGGTCAGCCACCTCTATGTCTGCATCTTCATGGTCTCTGAGATCCCGAATGCTGGGGGACAGCTTCTTGCTGTTTCTTCTGCAGTCTTTGCACTGAGGTGATTTTCAAACACGCCCCTGAATGTCCTCTGGTTACTCCTAGGGAAGGCAGCCAGGCCCGGTGGTGGGGCCAAGTTGCCTGGGTGGCTGTGGAACCCATTTCAGATCCCCAAAGAGAAGGGGGTGGAGGGACTGTAGGCCAGAGGGGGCTCCAGCCCTGGGGGGCCTCCTTCTAAGCCTCTTCCTTCTCTGGGGAGCCCCTCCCAAAATAGTTAAGAAATCCACCATCTCTTTTCTGTGGCCAGGGGTACCTGGCCGCCGTCCACCTGCACGCACTCAGGAGTTCTGTCCACGCCATTTGAAACGGGCTCTGAAAGGAGACCCTGGAGGCCGGGCCCACCCTCCACAGCGACACAGCCTCCTCCGTCCGTCCCAGACCCGCCGGCTGGGGAAGCTCATTCGGGGAACGGGGAACCGCTCCCCCGGCAAAGGGAGCAGCCTCCCCGCACCGGGTTCTCGGGTCTTTCCTTTCCTCAAGGCACCGGCCGGGCAGGGACCCGCGAGTGCCGCGGACCCGGGGACCCTCCACGCGCGCCACGGAGCCGGGGAAACCGGGAGGCTACGACGCTCTTGTCCCGCCCGGGTTCAGCACCAGGACGGCGGACAGCACCGGGCGGTGGCGGCCAGCGCGGGGGTCGCCGCGTCCCGAGCCCAAGGGCAGCGTCGGGGCGAGTCCAGCAAGGGGCCCGCGGCGCGAGACCCCGGGGAGGGAGGATGCGGGGCCCCCAGACTTGGGGTCCGGGGCCCGGGGCTCGCGCCGGCCGCTCTCCCAGCCGCTATCTCGGGCCGACGCCGGCCCCCCACCGCCCCCGACCGCGCGCCGCGGACCCCGCCCGCTCACCTGGTGCCGCGGAGCAGCTGCGCGCAGAGGAGCAGGAGCGGGGCCAGCAGCGGGGCGGGCGCGTCCATGGCCGCGGCGGGCTCGGGACGGGGTCCGCGCAAACTTGGCTCGCGGCGGCCGCACAGGCGGCACAGGCGGGCGGGAGCTGAGCGAGCGCGGCGCGGGCGCGAGGGGGCGGACGGAGCGCGGAGACCGCCCCGAGCCCGCCCCAGCCCGCCGCTCCCCGCAGCCCGGCCCCGCCCGCCGCTCCCCTCTCCTGCCCCCACCCGCCGCTCCTCTCCCCTCCCCTTCCCCGTCTTCTCCTCTCCCCTCCCCTCCCCACCCCCGCTCGCCGCTCCCCTCCCCGCTCCCCTCCCCCCCCTCCTCCCCCTCCCCGCTCCCCTCCCCCCCTCCTCCCCCTTCCCGGTCCCCTCCGCTCTCCCCACCTCCCCCCGTCCCCCTCCCCCAGCCGCGCCCCCTCCCTCCCGGGCAGCTCTCCGCGGCCGGGGTCTGGCTCTCCGGGACCGCTGCCCTCACGCGCCGCAGACGGGACCCTCCGCGTGTCTTCATGGGAGGGGACCGTGGCACAAGTCCCGCGTGGATACCGTGGTCCACGGGCGCGACAGAACCTCGTCCTGAGGCGGTTTGTGGGGGGTCGCAGGTTTGCGTGGCCGGTTCCGGCTGCGCTGGCCGGGGGTAGGGAGGGAGCCAGTCCCTGCTGCTGTCAGGAGAGAGACCTCCACCAGCGGCTGCTTCCAAAACCCTCCTGCCTTCGCCAGAGCCAGGGCGAGGCGACTTTGGGAGCAAGTCCCGGTCCCTGGGGACCCTCGACGGGGGCGGGGACAGGAAAAGCAGGTGGGGGCTGTGCCGCAGGTCGCAGTTCTGACTCTCCACACCTCTCAGGGCCCCAGGCCCGCCCTGCACACCCCTAGGATCTGGGAAAGGGAAGGCCTCACGCTCTCCTGCTTTGGATCTTTTGAACATAAAGTTGCGCTGCCGTTTCCTGAAGAGGCTGCTCACAAACTTTAATCATTGTTATGTCAGTTATTCACTTCTGGGCTCGCGATGTCGCTGACAGTACAGTGAAGCCCTCGTGAAAACACTTAAACATGCCGAAGCTGTCCCCGAGGCTGCTTGCTTCTGGATGAAGGGCCCTGGTGGCACAGGGGCAGGCGGAGGAAAGTGCAGAGAGGGATTTGCTGTGGAATTTCCAGCCCAATCCCTACTGTGGGAAATGGAAGAATGAGGCTGGTTCCACCTTGCTTTATTTTATTTTATTTTTCGAGATGGAGTCTTGCTCTGGTGCCCAGGCTGGAGTGCAATGGCACAGTCTCGGCTCACTGCAACCTCCACCTCCCAAATTCAAGCAAATCTCCTGCCTCAGCCTCCCAAGTAGCTGGGACTACAGGCACCTGCCATCACGCCCGGATATTTTTTCTATTTTTAGTACAGCTGGGGTTTCACCATGTTGGCCAGGCTGGTCTTGAACTTCTAACCTCATGATTCACCCGCCTCGGCCCCCCAAAGTGCTGGGATTACAGGCATGAGCCACCGCGCCCAGCCGCAGCCTGCTTCCTTAAATCCAGGAACTGGGCTGTAATAAGCCCAACGGGCTCAGCTCCAAGGCCCCCTTCCTGGCTGCTCACTGGTCACTGCCGAGAGGGGTCCTTTGGGTACAGAGGCACTGACCTCCCTGTGTTCCCGGGGTTCCTTTCTGAGCCTGTGCTCTGCACACGGGCAGCCTGGTTCCCACGTGCCCCTTCCCACGTGTTCCTTCCGTGGGTTAATTTAGGAGTTAATCCATGAAGAAGTGCCCAGAGCTTGGCCCGGCCCCCGGTGAGAGGCATAAGTTTTATTCTTTCCCCTCCAGGACAGCGGTCTTGTCGGTCTTCTCCTTGGTGGTGTATTGGATGAAGTAGGTCCTCAGCAAATGGAGGAGGAGGTGCATCCTCCATAGTTGCAAAGTCCACACACACAGTGTGGCCAGCGTTCCATCACAGCCTCAGGACACTGCCCAGCCCTGCCTGGCTTTCATTCCTGAGCTTTGGAACGAAGCAGTGACAGTGGTTCATGGTCGCAATCTCTTCAATATCTGTGAAGATCTTATCTGAGAATATCTTTTTTTTTTTTTTGAGATGGGGTCTCGCTCTGTCGCCCAGGCTGGAGTGCAGTGGCGCGATCTCCACTCACTGCAAGCTCCGCCTCCCAGGTTCATGCCATTCTCCTGCCTCAGCCTCCTGTGTAGCTGGGACTACAGGCACCCACCACCACGCCCGGCTAGTTTTTTGTATTTTTAGTAGAGACGGGGTTTCACCGTGTTAGCCAGGATGGTCTTGATCTCCTGATCTCATGATCTGCCCGTCTCGGCCTCCCAAAGTGCTGGGATTACAGGTGTGAACCACCGCGCCCGGCCTTCTTCTTTTTCTTTTAAGAGACAAGGTCTTGCTCTGTAGCCCAGCCTGGAGTGCAGTAGCACGATCTCAGCTCACTGTAGCCTCCACCTCCTGGGTTCACGGGATCCTTCCACCTCAGCTTCTGGAGGAACTGAGACTACAGAGGCACGTCACTGTACCCAGATAGTTTTCTATTTTTTGTAGAGATGGGGTCTCACTATGTTTTCCGGGCTGGTCTCAAACTCCTGGCCTCAGGGGATCCTCCCCCTTGGCCTCCCAAAGTGCTGGGATTGCAGGTGTGAGCCTCCTTATCCATGATGAACTTTTGCTAGAAAATTGTGCTGTTGTGTGTATGTCAGTTGAAGCTGGGCGGGCATCTTAGCCAATTATTTGGTGGTTTGGTGGCATCAAATTGTCTCCTCTTCCTTCAGTCCTAGAGGCAAATGCATGTCCCATCCATCATTCACAGGTTTCTGCAAGGTTTGAAGTCTGCACACTTCATTTCCATTCTTTATTGTTCCTAACTGGGTGTTTATTTCTTTCTTTTCCTCCCTTCCTTCCTTCCTCCCTCCCTCCCTCCCTTCCTTCCTTCCTATCTTCCTTTCTTTCCTCTTTTTTTTTTTTGTTATGGAGTTTTGCTCTTGTTGCCCAGGCTGGAGTGCAGTGGTGCGATCTCAGCTCACTGCAACCTCCACCTCCTCGGTTCAAGCAATTTTCCTGCCTCAGCCTCCCAAGTAGCTGGGTTTACAGGTGCCCGCCACCACGCCCAGCTAATTTTTGTATTTTTAGTAGAGACAGGGTTTTCCCATGTTGGCCAGGCTGGTCTCGAACTCCTAACCTCAAGTGATCGGCCCACCTCAGCCTCCCAAAGTGCTGGGATTACACGCATGAGCCACCGCACCCGGCCTCCTAACTGATGTTTCAGTTTGGATCTGAAGAACGGGAATTTTCATAATTTCTTATTCAAGGTTTTTGAGAATTAGTTTGTTGCCATTTCTGAACTTCTGTCCCATTGTGATGTGTGTAATCAGTCGGCTTCCTTATCCTCATCCTCCACCCAGAGAAGCTCCAACCACCCCAGAACCCGGAAGGCCAGCCAGGGAGCAGCCTCGCCCAGGGGTCAGGAGCCAGGGCCCCTGTGGCTGGGGCCTGTGTGGCTGGCACCTGGTGGACGTGAGCCCCAGGACAGGGAGTTTCCGTGCGCATCATGGAAGCAGCTCACTTCTCAGCCCCTTTCAAGAATCTGGGAAGAATGGCCAGGCGCGGTGGCTCACGCCTGTAATCCCAGCACTTTGGGAGGCCAAGGCGGGCAGATCACGAGGTCAGGAGATCGAGACCATCTTGACTAACACAGTGAAACCCTGTCTCTACCAAAAATACAAAAAATTAGCCGGCGTGGTGGTGGCTGCCTGTAGTCCCAGCTACTCAGGAGTCCGAGGCAGGAGAATGGCGTGAACCCGGGAGGCGGAGGTTGCAGTGAGCCAAGGTCTCACCACTGCACTCTATCCTGGGTGACACAGTGAGACTCTGTCTCGGAAAAAAAGAAAAAAAATTTTTTTTTTTTTTTTTTTGAGACAGAGTCTTGCTCTGTCGCCCAGGCTGGGGTGCAGTGGCCGGATCTCAGCTCACTGCAAGCTCCGCCTCCCGGGTTTAGACCATTCTCCTGCCTCAGCCTCCCGAGTAGCTGGGACTACAGGCGCCCGCCACCTCGCCCGGCTAGTTTTTTGTATTTTTTAGTAGAGACAGGGTTTCACCGTGTTGGCCAGGATGGTCTTGATCTCCTGACCTCGTGATCCGCCCGTCTCGGCCTCCCAAAGTGCTGGGATTACGGGCTTGAGCCACCGCGCCCGGCCGAAAAAAAATTTTTAAAAAAAAAGAAAGTGCATGTTAAACCCACGATGACATCCCTCTACATGGTCATAAAATGGTTAAACTTAAAGACTTCCAATGACAAGTGTTGATCAGCATTAGAGCAACTTAAACCCTCACACACTACTGTGGGGAGTACAAAGTACAGCCACTTTGGAAAGCAGATTGGAGGCCAGGCTCGGTGGCTCACACCTGTAATCCCAGCACTTTGGGAGGCCAAGGCGGGCAGATCACCTGAGGTCAGGAGTTCGAGACCAGCCTGGCCAACATGGTGAAACCCCATCTCTACTAAAAACACAGAAATTAGCTGGGTGTGGTGGTGTGCGCCTGTAATCCCAGCTACTGGGAGGCGGAGGTTGCAGTGAGCCGAGATCACGCCACTGCACTCCAGCCTGGGTGACACAGTGAGACTCCATCTCAAAAAATAAATACATAAATAAAAAATAAAATAAATTAAAAAAAAAAAAGAAAGGAAAGCAGATTGGCAGCTTCTTACCAACTTAAGTATACAGTCCCCTTGAAACCCAGTAATCCCACACATATTTATTCAAAAGAAATGAAAACATGTGTCCTTACACAGACTTGTATTTAAATGTTAAAAGCAGCTTTACTCATAATAGCCCAGAACTGCATACGTTCCAGAGCTCATCAACAGGTAGACAGTTAAACAAACTGAGGTGTGAGCATGCAATGGCATGAAATATTACTCAGCAATAAAAAATCCGCCGCTAACGTGCACAACAGTGTGGGCGGCTGTTCAGAGTGTGGAGCCGAGAGGAGCCAGACACGAACGACGGCTCTGCTAGAAATCCACTGCCACACGAGTCACTGCGACACACAGCTTAAAACAGTGTTTATCATCTCAGCTTTTGTAGGTCTGGGTCCCGGCTCAGTCCTCCCTACAAATCTGCAGTCCGATGTCAGCCAGGGTCATGGTCACCTCCAGGATCAGCTGTGGCAGCGTCCCAGGGTGGCTGTTGGAGTGAGTTTCCTGCTGTCTCGGGGGTGGTGGAGGGGTCTGGCTTTCACGGTTGCCTTCAGTTCCTGGCCCGTGAGCCTCCCCACCTCGGCTGGCAACCCAGCACTGGCTTCATCAAAGTGAGTAGGGGCGAGAGTGCCCTGAGACCTGAATCACGGCATTTTATAAATGAATCTCAGGATGTCTCATCACTCTTTTACTTTTATTTTTACTTTTATTTATTTTTTTTTTTGAGATGGCATCTAGCTCTGTCACCCAGACTGGAGTGCGGTGGCATGATCTCAGCTCACTGCAATCTCTGCCTCCCAGTTCTCCTGCTTCAGCCTCCAGAATAGCTGGGATTGCAAGTGTGTGCCACCATGCCCAGCTGATTCTTGTACTTTAGTAGAAACAGGGTTTTACCACGTGGGCCAGGCTGGTCTCGAACTCCTGACCTCAAGTGATCCGCCCACCTTGGCCTCCCAACATGCTGGGATTACAGATATGAGGCACTGTACCCTGCCTTTTTATCATTTTTTTTAGAAACTGGGTCTCACTCTGTTGCCCAGGTTGGAATGCAGTGGTGCCATCACAGCCCACTACAGTCCCTACCTCCTGGGTTTAAGCGATCCTCCCACCTCAACCTCCTGAATACCTGGGACCACAGGCGTGTGCCACCACCTCTGGCTAACTTACTTTCTGTAGAGACGGAGACTCCCTATGTTATCCAGGCTGGTCTCAAACTCCTGGGCTCAGGAGATCCTCCTGCCTCAGCCTCCCACAGTGCCGGGATCACAGGTGTGGCCATCGTGCCCGGCCCATCACTCTTGATGGATGAGAACAACACGTTGCTTGATCCAGACCACATGTGAGGAGGAAGGCCACACCACACCAGGGGAGGGAGCGTGGGGAGTCCGGGGAGAAGGCTGCCAACCCACCTTCCTGCCGGACGGTCCCGTTAATGAGCTGCTGCGAGTTCTGTTCGCGGCCAGATCTTGTCTCCCCAGCAGCCCATTTTAGGCATTTTCATGTTGTCGCCTCAGTCGTGCTCCTATCTAAAGTAGGACGTGTTTGTCACTTGATCGACAGCCCTTTTGTTAGAAACGTTACTTTGTGTTTAGGGTTTTCTATCGCACGAAATAATTCAAATTGCCACTTTAAAAAACATAGAATACGAGAATAGAATACCGACTTCTCCACATTAAAAATGAGTAATGGTTCTTGGATATCTATTTAACTCAAGTATAGAAAAAATGTTCTAAGCGGCCAAGCCGGATTGTTCATTGGTTCTCAGGGCCTTGATGGCTAAAGACAGCAGCACAGCTAAGCGTGGTTTCCGACTGAACTGCTTCCTTTGTTTCAGTAGACGGCCGATCTCAGGCTGCTACACACATTTTGCATTTGGTCTTTTCTGCCAAGTTTCCTCTGCTTATCCAAATGAACGGAGTCCATCTGAAAATCACAGGATTAATAATTACTATCTAAACTCGATAACATTTTTCTCTGTGTCCCTGCCATTTTCTCTGTTTGGTGCATTTTCCCAGGAAAGTAACAGAACAACCTCACAAATACATCAAGAAGGGGGTTTAAATTTAGCGAGCACCGTTTCCTCTCCCAGGTCCCGGTGACTCACCTCCACCTCCCAGGGCCATCCTGCTGCTGCCGAGCTGCAGCAATGGACAGGGGCCAGCTCCCCGCCCACGCCTCGGACTCCAGGACGTCCCTTCCCCTACGCTGTGGGCATCCGAGCATCCGGCAAGGTGTCAGTCCAAAAGAAACCATGTAAGTGGGCTGCAGGCTGGCGTCTGAATACCCACCTCAACCCGCAGACCACACTTCTGTGGCTTTCTGTGTGCCCTGTAGGACATTGCTGTCCAGGGAAGAACCAAGTCAGTGACTCCCAGGGCTAACTAACGGGCGGGATGTTCATTCCTTCCAGATCCAAGGGTGCGCGTTCTGCTCTGTGCCATATGGGGAGAGTGCAACGCCTCCCAGCG
This sequence comes from Macaca nemestrina, assembly GCF_043159975.1. Lineage (NCBI taxonomy): Eukaryota > Metazoa > Chordata > Mammalia > Primates > Cercopithecidae > Macaca > Macaca nemestrina. The sequence goes on from NC_092125.1 coordinate 232,017,118, forward strand.
CAGAGCAGAAGGAAGAGGCAACAGCTATTGCCCTGAGCACCCACCCAAAGGGCTCTGGACGGATCCTCCCTGATGCAGAAGCAGTTCCACGTGTCCAGCAAGCAGGAAGAGCACTGTGAAGGAATACCTGGTGTGTCGGGATCAAGGGCTCTGGGTGTGAAGTCTGAGCTGCTTTCTCATGACTGTTCCCACAATCTGGTGCCGGAGTCCCCTCAGTGGGCACTCTCAGTGGTGCCAAGACAAGGGGGTGGGCTTTGTTCAGGAGCCTGGGTGAGGAGCACGCACCCCATCTCAAACAGGGAGACTTCCGTCGATGGAGATCGTCCTTGTTACGGATTGTGAAAGCCTCACCAGAGCCTCGCTCAGAGGGTGGGTTCTGCCACGGAACAGAAGATGGGGCATAACCTCCAGTGTGCCCCAGAGAGCGGGCAGCCCACGCCTCTGCGAAGCGGGTGGTCGCTGTCATAAAACAACCTGAGCCTCTTTCTAACAGAGTTCAGCGTCCTGCACCTCTGACACTGAGGAAACAAATCACGACTCTCACCCTGTCGTTTCCTAAAAGAAGAAAACAAAGCTGGGAAATCCGTTTGGGAACTACACACGGCCAGTTTGGAGCAGAGCTGGGACTGGCACCCAGACCTCTGACTCCTGGAGCTCTTCCCTGATTCTCTTTTTTGTATTTTGTATTTTCAGTAGAGATGCGGTTTCACCATGTTGGACCAAGATGGTCTTGAACTCCTGACCTCAGGTGCTCCACCCGCCTCGGCCTCCCAAAGTGCTGGGATTACAGGCGTGAGCCACCACGCCCAGCTCTTTTACAATTTTTATTTTATTTTATTTTGTTAAATAGAGATAGCATCTCACTACGTTGGCCAGGCTGGCCTCAAACTCCTGGGTTCAAACGACCCTCCTGCTTCAGCCTCCCAAAGTGCTGGGATTAGCAGAGTGAGCCACCTGTCTGGCCAGCATGCATTTTCTGAATGACTAATAGGCATCTTTTCATGTGCTTATTTATTTATGTATCTTTTGGTGACGTACGTGTCTGTTCAAATCTTTTAAAAGCCTAATGTTTTTAAAAATGAAGTTATCAATCTTATTATTAAGAGTTATTTCATTGGGCATGGTGACTCACGCCTGTAACCCAGCCCTTTGGGAGGCTGAGGCGGGCAGATCACGAGGTCAGGAGATCGAGACCATCCTGGCTAGCACGGTGAAACCCCGTCTCTACTAAAACTACAAAAAATTAGCCGGGCGTGGTGGCGGCGCCTGTAGTCCCAGCTACTCGGGAGGCCGAGGCAGGAGAATGGCGTGAACCCGGGAGGCGGAGTTTGGCGTGAACCCTGGAGGCGGAGTTTGCCGTGAGCCGAGATCCAGCCACTGCACTCCAGGCTGGGTGACAGAGCGAGACTCCGACTCAAAAAAAAAAAAGAGTTTTTTCCTACATTTTAGGTGCATGTCTGTTGTTGGATATATGTTGCACAGATACTTTCTCCCAGCCTAGGGCCTGCGATTCATTTTCACAACAGTATCTTTTGAAGAAACAAAGTTTGCAATCCTGGCGATGTGGCCCTGTTTCTGTATGGGCCACGCTCCCCCCCTCATCCCTTTCCGCCCTGACTCCCTTTTCCTGTGTGGCGGCAGGGACGCCTTCCTAGGCAAGTAGCTGGTGTCCTCGGAGGGCTCACCTTACCCATTTCCCCCTCTCAGGATCTTGCCCGTGGCTCCCTAATGTTCCATCACTTGGGGGCTGTTGTCTCAAATATTTTGCTGAGTCTTTCAGTTGTTTCACGCATGAGGCAAACCTGTCCCTGTTACTCCATCTCGGCCAGAAGTAGAAACTTACCTTCATTTTTTTTTTTTTTTTTTTTTTTTGAGTCGGAGTCTCGCTCTGTTGCCCAGGCTGGAGTGCAGTGGCCGGATCTCAGCTCACTGCAAGCTCCGCCTCCCGGGTTCACGCCATTCTCCTGCCTCCGCCTCCCGAGTAGTTGGGACTACAGGCGCCCGCCACCTCGCCTGGCTAGTTTTTTGTATTTTTTAGTAGAGACGGGGTTTCACCATGTTCACCAGGATGGTCTCGATCTCCTGACCTCGTGATCCACCCGTCTCGGCCTCCCAAAGTGCTGGGATTACAGGCTTGAGCCACCGCGCCCGGCCTTCATTTTTAAAATAAAATAAAATTGGCCGGACACGGTGGCTCAAGCCTGTAATCCCAGCACTTTGGGAGGCCCAGACGGGTGGATCACAAGGTCAGGAGATAGAGACCATCCTGGCTAACACGGTGAAACCCCATCTCTCCTAAAAAATACAAAAAAAAAAAAAAAAAAAAATTAGCCAGGCGAGGTGGCAGGCGCCTGCAGTCCCAGCTACTCGGGAGGCTGAGGCGGGAGAATGGCATAAACCCGGGAGGCGGAGCTTGCAGTGAGCAGAGATCTGGCCACTGCACTCCAGACTGGGCAACAGAGCAAGACTCTGTCTCAAAAAAATAAAAAATAAAAATATTAAATTAAATTAAATTAAGCTGGGCGCAGGCGAGGTGGCTCATGCCTGTAATCTCAGCACTTTGGGAGGCCGAGGTGGGTGGATCACTTGAGGCCAGGTGTTCGAGATCAGCCTGGCCAACATGGTGAAACCCCATCTCTACTAAAAATACAAGAAGAAATTAGCTGGGCATGGTGGCACATGCCTGTAATGCCAGCTACTCAGGAGGCTGAGGCAGAAGAATCGCTCGAACCTGGGAGGCGGAGGTTGCCGTGAGCTGAGATCGCGTCAGTGCACTCAACCTGGATGACAGAGCGAGACGTGGTCTAAAAAAAAAAAAACCAGCTGTACTGAGATAGGATTCACACAGCATAAACTTGCCTTCACTTTGCAAAGTCGTTTTCTCCCTGGGCACAGTCGCTGGGGTCCTGGCGCTGGGGCTCCTCTGGCCTTCCCTTCTCTCAGCACTTCCTAGTCGCTTCTTGTCTTCTGGCTTCGGGGTTTCTCTTTTTTTTTTTTTTTTGAGACGGAGTCTGGCTCTGTCGCCCAGGCTGGAGTGCAATGGCGCGATCTCGGCTCACTGCAAGCTCCACCTCCAGGGTTCACGCTATTCTCCTGCCTCAGCCTCCCGAGTAGCTGGGACTACAGGTGCCCACCACCACACCCGGCTAAGTTTTTGTATTTTTAGTAGAGATGGGGTTTCCCCGTGTTAGCCAGGATGGTCTTGATCTCCTGACCTCGTGATCCGCCCGCCTCAGCCTCCCAAAGTGCTGGGATTACAGGCGTGAGCCACCGTGCCTGGCCCACTGTCCCATTCTTAATAGTGGCTGGACCGTCTTACTGTTCTTGTAACCACCCCCGGCACCCTCCCGAGCACACATCTTTCTCAAATGCCTGAACCACTGCACCAGCCGCCGTCCTCCCAGGGCTCTACAGGGGGAGCTCTACCTCGTGCAGGGCATCCGTGTGCCACCCAGGATGGGATCCTGTTGCCAGCTGGGCAGTAAGTGATCCAGCTCCAGATCCACAGTGCCATCTGCCTTCTCAGACCATTCCTGGCACCGCCTGTGCCCCTTTGTGCCCTCTAGTAAGCAGACCATGCAATGAAATCAGGAATGCAAAAGACTTTTTGGGAGCTCACACCCATGAAAAATCAAGGCAGAGCTGGGGAGCTGGGCTGAGAAAGCCTTCAGGCCACAATACCCGTCCAACGTCTGTGAAAGAAAATCGGGAGGAAACAGAATCGGGCTGGGAGAGCCTGACTGCGATGCAAATCTCTCAACATTTTGGCCACCCCAGCGGAGGGGCACGGCAGGGCTCTGCAGCAGAGAGTGCTCAGCGTCCACCAGGAGTCCTGTGTTGGGGGCCAGGGCTGCCCAGTGCCCTGCGTGCTCAGTCATGGGCCAGGGGCCGCCCGGAGAGTGTGCTCTGCTCAAACGCTTTCGTGCGTCCCTGCGGCAGGGCTGAAGGCTGGAGGCTACCTGCACACCTCACAGCTAAATGCAAATCCATGCTCCAGTGAAGATGGAAGTGGCGCCCCTACATGGCTGCCACAACATTTCAGAATGGTAACTTAGTGTCCTAGCACCCTCCAAAGGTGGCCAATGAGGATATTTTATTTTATTTTATTTTTAGAGGCAGGGTCTCGCTCTGTTGCTCAGGCTGGAATGCAGTGGAGTGTATCACAGCTCACTGCAGCCTTGACCTCCTGCGCTCAAGCGACCCTCCTGCCTCAGCCTCTGGAGTAGCTGGGACTACAGGCGCCTGCCACCACACCCAGCTAATTTTTATTTTGTTTTGTTTTAGATGGAGTCTCGCTCTATCACCAGGCTGGAGTGCAGTGGTACGATCTCAGCTCACTGCAACCTCATCCTCTCGGGTTCAAGCAATTCTCCTGCCTCAGCTTCCTATGTAGCTGGGAATATAGGTGCGTGCCACCATTTTTGTATTTTTAGTAGAGACAGGATTTCACCATGTTGTCCAGGATGGTCTCGATCTCTTGACCTCGTGATCTGCCTGCCTCGGCCTCCCAAAGTGCTGGGATTATAGGCGTGAGCCACCGGGCCCAGCATTTTTTTTTTTTTTTTTTTTTTTTGAGACGCAGTCTCACTCTGTCACCCAGCCTGGAGTGTAGTGGCACAATCTCAGCTCACTGCAATCTCCATCTCCCAGGTTCAAGTGATTCTCCTGCCTTGGCCTTCTGGGTACCTGGGACTACAGGCACCTGCTACCACACCTGGCTAATTTTTCTATTTTTAGTAGAGATGGGGTTTCACCATGTTAGCCAGGCTGGTCTCGAACTCCTGACCTTGTCATCTGCCTGCCTCAACCTCCCAAAGTGCTGGGATTACAGGTGCGAGTCACTGTGTTCAGTCTACTTATTTGTTTTATCTCCTTACAGAATTATTTCAGAACAGCAATATCAATAATATTACTGTAATCAGGATTACTACAAACTACTTAACATTTCTTCACAATTCTTTTGTCATCGGGATATAGTGTACTAGGTATACATAGTCAAACGGTCGGGTTTTTTGTTTTTTGTTTTTTTTTTTTTTTTTTTTGAGATAGAGTCCTGCTCTGTTGCCCAGGCTGGAGTGCAGTGGCGTGATCTCGGCTCACTGCAAGCTTTGCCTCCCGGGTTTACGCCATTCTCCTGCCTCAACCTGCCCAGCAGCTGGGACTACAGGCACACACCACCATGCCCGGCTAATTTTTTTGTATTTTTAGTAGAGATGGGTTTCACCGTGTTAGCCAGGATGGTCTTGATCTCTTGACCTGGTGATCCACCTGCCTCAGCCTCCCAAAGTGCTGGGATTACAGGCGTGAGCCACCGCGCCCGGCCAAATGGTTGGGTTTTAAAGCCACTTGAAAGCTGGATGCTGTGGCTCACACCTGTGTGGAATCCCAGCACTTTGGGAGGCTGAGGCAGGAGGATTACTTGAGGCCAGGAGTTCTACACCAGCCTGGAAAAGATAGTGAGACTTCATCACTGCAAAAATAAAAATGAAAATGACCAGCTACTCGGGAGGCTGAGGCAGGAGAATAGCGTGAACCCGGGAGGCGGAGCTTGCAGTGAGCCGAGATCGCGCCACTGCACTCCAGCCTGGGCAACAGAGCGAGACTCTGTCTCAAAAATAAAATAGGCCGGGCGCGGTGGCTCAAGCCTGTAATCCCAGCACTTTGGGAGGCCGAGATGGGCGGATCACGAGGTCAGGAGATCGAGACCATCCTGGCTAACACAATGAAACCCCGTCTCTACTAAAAATACAAAAAAATTAGCCGGGCGAGGTGGCGGGCACCTGTAGTCCCAGCTACTTGGGAGGCTGAGGCAGGAGAATGGCGTAAACCCGGGAGGCGGAGCTTGCAGTGAGCCGAGATAGCGCCACTGCACTCCAGCCTGGGCGACAGAGCGAGACTCCGTCTCAAAAAAATAAATAAATAAATAAAATAAAATAAAATAAAAATGAATTATCTGGGTATGGTGGTGCACACATGTAGTCCCAGCTGCTTGGGAAGCTGAGGTGGTGGGATGGCTTGAGCCCAGGAGGTCGAGGCTGTGGTGAGCCATGATGGAGCCACTGCACTCCAGCCTGGGGAACAGAGCAAGACATTGTCTCTTTGAAAAAAGAAAAGTCACTTCGTGAGGCCAAGGCAGGCAGATCACTTGAGCTCAGGAGTTTGAGACCAGCCTGGCCAACATGGTGAAACCCCCGCTCTACTAAAAATACAAAAAAACTAGCCAGGCATTGAGGCGCATGCCTGTAATCTCAGCTACTTGGGAGGCTGAGGCAGGAGAATTGCTTGAATCCAGGAGGCGGAAGTTGCAGTGAGCCAAGATCACTCCATTGCACTTCAGCCTGGGTGACACAGCGAGACTCTGTCTAAAAATAAAAATAAAAAGTCACTCAAAATTATCCTTTTTTGTATGGCTAAACCCCCCACATGCCATACAATTAAGTTCATTTGTTTCATTCTGTCTCCAGTTTTTAGATGCTTTTCTATTTTGATTTATTTTTGGTTTTCTAATTACACAGTTCTATAGCTGAATGTAAGCACATTTAAAGAGATCTGCTTTCTATTCCTGTGCCCTTCTGCCCAGATAGTAACCTTTTTAATGTCAAAAAATACACATATATATTCTTATTGCCCCTGCTCCTTCTTACATAAATACTATACACACTTTTCTTCATCTTGATTTTTTTTATTTTTTTGAGACAGGATCTCACTTTGTCACCCAAGCTGGAGGGCAGTAGCACAATCACAGCTCAGGGCAGCATCAACCTCCCAGGCTCAAGACGTCCTCCCACCTCAGCCTCCTGAGTAGCTGGGACTACAGGTGTGTGCCACCATGGCCAGCTAATTGTTTTTTTGTATTTTTTTAGCATCTGGGTTTTACCAAGTTGCCCAGGCTGGTCTCAAACTCCTGGACTCAAGCAATCCTCCCTGTTTGCCCCCCAAAGTGCTGGGATTAGAAGCGTGAGCCACTACGCCTGGCCTCAATTTTTTTTTTTTTTTTTTTTTTTTTTTTTGAGATAGGGTTTCACTATGTTGCCAAGGTTGGAGTGCAGTGCTACAATCAGAGCTCACTGCAGCCTCAGACTCCTGGGCTCGAGCAATCCATCCTGCCTCAGCTTCCCAAGTAGCTGGGACTACAGGCTCAAGCCACCACGCCTGGCTTGATTTTTTTTACTTAACAATGTATTCTGGAGTCACTCCACAGCAGAACATAGAAATAAATGGTCCTTATGCCTTCTTTACAGCTGACCTTCTTTACAGCTGACCTCCATCGTGTAGCTGTTCCACAGCTTCCTTAACCAAACAGTTCCATGGACACGGGGCTGTTCTCAGGCTGTCACTGTCCTTTCCTTCTTTCCTAGACAGTATGTGTGTGTGTGTGTATATATATATATATATATAGAAAGAGAGAGAGAGAGGGAGAGAGAGCTGGAGTCTCGCTCTGTTGCCCAGGCTGGAGTGCAGTAGTGTAATCTCGGCTCACTAAAACCTCTGCTTCCTGGGTTCAAGTGATTCTCCTGCCTCAGTCTCCTGAGTAGCTGGGATTCCAGGCATGCGCCACCACGCCCAGCTAATTTTTGTATTTTAGTAAACAGGGGTTTCACCATATTGGCCAGGCTCGTCTCGAACTCCTGACCTCAGGTGATCCACCTGCCTTGGCCTCCCAAAGTGCTGGGATTATAGGCGTGAGCCACCACGCCCAGCCCTTTCCTGGAAAGTATATTAACAGTTCACTGGGAAAGGTCCAGGGAGGCAAAGCTGATAAGGAAGAAGCCCTATCATTTCCACAGAGTCAGGAAGAAGTATAATCTCTCTTATAAAAGCAAACCTGGGCTGGTAATGGTGGCTTGGTTCTATTCCTCAGATTCTGAGAAGGAAAGCGATCTGGCACTGCGGAAGGAGGATGAGTGCAGCGGTGGTGTGGCGTCACCCAGCTACTTTCCACAGCCATTCTCATGGGTGCTGGGTATTCTGCCAGGTGTCTTGCCTCTGATGGATCAGGTTATGGTCCAGGAAAAAACCAAAGGACCTCCCAGGCCTCACTGTGGCATCACGAGCAGGCCACCCTGCCAGTCCTACGCATGGCGGGCTGAAAGACTGCTGGGGTAGGGGGCGCGTCCAATTCACTCGTGAGCCCAGTTCTTGGCATAGAGTGGCCCAGTGAAAGAGACCACTCCCTTTCCTCACACTCCCACATCTCCATTGCAAATGGCCCCCAAGGGCCAACTGTTCCAGAAGAGCCTCCAGTGTAAACAGGATGGAGACGGCCTGGGCAGCAGGGGGTGGGGACTGTGGGGAAGGCAGTGGGGAAAGTCGGAACGGGCTTGGCATGTTGGGCCCATCTTTCATTTTGTTTTTTGTTTGTTTGTTTGTCTTGAGACAGAGTCTCGCTCTGTCGCTTAGGCTGGAGTGCAGTGGCACAGTCTCGACTCACTGCAACCTCCAACTCCCAGGTTCAAACGATTCTCCTGCCTCAGCCTCCAGAGTAGCTGGGACTGCAGGTGTGCGCCACCACACCCGGCTAATTTTTGTATTTTTAGTAGAGACAGGGTTTCACCACGTTGGTCAGGATAGTCTCGAACTCCTGACCTCAAGAGATCTGCCCAACTTAGCATGAGCCACCATACCCAGCCGGGTTTTTGCTGCTTTTGATTTTGAAACAGGGTCTTGATTTCGCTCCGGCCAGAGGGTGATGGCACCATCATAGCTCACTGACTTGCTATTTACTTTTACAATTTTTCAATTGGAGCCTTTGCTGGAACATAAAATCCAGAAGTCTTTTTTTTTTTTTTTTTTTTGAGCTGGAGTCTCACTCTGTCATCCAGGCTGGAGTGCCGTGGTGTGATCTTGGCTCACTGCAACCTCCTCCTCCTGGATTCAAGCGATTCTCCTGCCTCAGCCTCCTGAGTAGCTGGGATTACAGGCAGCTGCCACCACGCCCCGCTAATTTTTGTATATTTAGAAAAGATGGGGTTTCACCATGTTGGCCAGGCTGGTCTCGAACTCCTGACCTCAAGTGATCCGTCTACCTCGGCCTTCTAAAGTGCTGGGATTACAGGCGTGAGCCACCCTGCCCGGCCCGATCTTCCATTTTCAGGAGAAGAGAAAAATACCCATTTTCACGGGAAACCTCCTAGTTTTTTAGGTTGACAATGACTCCAAACCATGGTCCTCTGAGCCACCGCGCCGGTGCTGAGCCCCTCCAGGCCCCCCAAGCCTGTCTGTCACCTCCAAGGCTGGGCCCTGGGCCAGGCCTGGACGTCTGGGACCCCGGAGACGTCCCCCCACCCGCGGCCTGTAGCCTGCCCCTTCAGCCGTGCCTCGGGGCCAGCGACCGCCCCGCTCCTGCCTGGAGAGCGGGCCCCGCCCCGCGCCGCGCCGCGCGGTGGGTGGTGGGTCGGACCAAGCCACCCGCTCCAGTCGGGGAGCAGCACGGGCGAGGCTCCCCCTCCGGCCACGATGGAGTCTTCCGTTACCATGGAGCTCCGCGCTCCAAACCCCGCCGCTGGCGCCGCGGACGGCCTTCGCCGAGGACCGCCTCCTCCCTGAGCAGCCCGGGGCTTCTGTGCCCCCGGACCCCGAGAACCTGGGACCCAGGCCAGCCAGAGGTGGGTGTGGGGGCGGATGCGTTTGACCCTGGGGCTGAGCTGGAAGCGTTTGACCCCCGCCCCCCAGGCAGAACTCCGTCCCATATTAAACCCCTTTCCCTGAAAGCTGTGCCAGAGAAATGACTGTTAATACTTCTAGTCCCTGGTTCGTTTCAGGGAACCCCGGCGCTGGCACAGCCTCGATTGAGGGGCCCGCACCTGACTTTGCAGCAGATGTTATAATAATGTATTATTATAACACATTTACAAAAACATTAAACAAAAATCAAGGGCCAGCCTGTCTGGTAAAAAGTTAAGACTCATGAGTGTCTGCCTAGCTAAAAAGGAGAGCATGGTCCATAGCCCCAAAGTCGTTTGGTTTTAGTATGTATAACCTGGTTTTGGAAGCTGATTTGCCTCTAGTTTTTTGTTCTCCTAAAGGAATACTCCTTTTATCTGCATAAGCCAAGTATTGAGGTAGTCAGCAGGCCTGCTCTAGGGCCCACAGTTCGAAAGAAATTGACTGACAGCGATTCTCTGGGTAAAGATGCATCAATGCGCATGTTCAACTTAGAGATTGGTTATAAAGCGAACATCAGTAGCTACTACCCAAGTTAAGAAATAGAACATCAGCACCCCAAAGTCACTCCCCCTTGCCGTTCACAGACCCACTCTTCTTGACCATGTCTGACTTTTTCTTCAGTTTTACTTACCTATGCATGCGTCCCTAAACAATATAGTTAACTTTCACTTATTTTAAACTATATAAACTTTATATATATATAAAATTTTAAAGATAATATATAATTTTCTTTAGTTTTACTTAACTATGCATGCGTCCCTAAAAAATATAGTTAACTTTCACTTATTTTAAACTTTATATAAACTTTATATAAAATTTTAAAGAATGTATGTGGTATTATATAAACAATATATAATATAAATGTAGTATACAAACTATATATAAAACCACATATAATTTTATGTAAGTTTCATAATATATACTAAACTTTATATAATACTACATATAGGCTGGGCGCGGTGGCTCCAGCCTGTAATCCCAGCACTTTGGGAGGCCGAGACGGGCGGATCATGAGGTCAGGAGATCGAGACCATCCTGGCTAACACGGTGAAACCCCGTCTCTACTAAAAATACAAAAAACTAGCCGGGCGAGGTGGCGGCGCCTGTAGTCCCAGCTACTCGGGAGGCTGAGGCAGGAGAATGGCGTAAACCCGGGAGGCGGAGCTTGCAGTGAGCTGAGATCCGGCCACTGCACTGCAGCCTGGGCGACAGAGCGAGACTCCGTCTCAAAAAAAAAAAAAAAAAAAACAAACTACATATATTCTTTAAAAATTTTTTTTTTTGAGACAGAGTCTCACTGTGTTGCCCGAGTTGGAGTACAGCGGGGCGATCTTGGCTCACTGCAACCTCTGCCTCCTGGGTTCAAGCGATTCTCCTGCCTCAGCCTCCCGAGTAGCTGGGCTTATGAGTGCCCGCCACCATGCCTGGCTAATTTTTGTACTTTTAGTAGAGACGGGGTTTCCACATGTTGGCCAGGCTGGTCTTGAACTCCTGATCTCAAGTGATCCACCCACCTCCGCCTCCCAAAGTGCAGGGATTACAGGCGACAAGCCACCATGCCCCGTTAACTTTCACTTATTTTAAACTTTATATAAATTTATTTATATAAAATTTTAAAGAATATATGCAGTATTATATAAATCTTGTATTATATAAAGTTATATAATATATGTATAAGGTTTATGTAATACCACATATACGTTTATATAAGTTTAATAATATATATAAACTTTACGTAATACCACATATATTCTTTAAAATTTTTGAAACAATCCCAAACTTGTATAAAAGTTGCAAGCTCAGCACAAAAAAATTTCTCGTAAAGTATTTGACAGTAAGTTGCTTTCTTTTTTTTTTTTTTTTTTTTCGAGACGGAGTCTCGCTCTCTCACCCAGGCTGGAGTGCAGTGGCCGGATCTCAGCTCACTGCAAGCTCTGCCTCCCGGGTTTACGCCATTCTCCTGCCTCAGCCTCCCGAGTAGCTGGGACTACAGGCACCCGCCACCTCGCCCGGCTAGTTTTTTTTGTATTTTTTTAGTAGAGACGGGGTTTCACCGTGTTAGCCAGGATGGTCTCGATCTCCTGACCTCGTGATCCGCCCGTCTCGGCCTCCCAAACTGCTGGGATTACAGGCTTGAGCCACCGCGCCCGGCCATAAGTTGCTTTCATGGTGCTCTGTCGCCCCCACCCTTGTCGAGTGTATTTTTCCACAAACAAGGACATTCTCCAACACAGCCACACAGGAGGACACAGGCCTGTTGCTGTGTTTACCCCACAGTCTGTCAAACATGCTTTGCCAGTTAATTGCATCAGGCCCCCAACGTGGAAGGATCCAGCCTGGAATCACTTTACACTGAATTCTCACCATACCTCTTTATTCCCCTTCGGTCCAGAACATTCCTTGGCCTTGCTTTGGCTGTCATGACCCTGACACCTTTGAAGGTCATGGGCCAATTACTTTGTAGAAAGTCCCTCCGTTTGGTTTCGTCTGCTGTGTCCTGGTGATTAGATTCCCACTGTGTGTCTCGGAAAGTCACAGAGGTAACGCCATAGCCTGTTCGTTCCATCCAGTCAGTGACTCACAGTGGTCACGCTGTCACGTTACTGGTGATGTTCACTTTGAGCTCTTCATCAAGGTGGTATCTGCCAGCATCTCCACTGGGAAGCTCTTTTTTCCTTCGTAATTAACAAGCATTTTGTTGGAGGTACTCGGAAGCTATGCAAATATGTCATCACTCCCAGGCTTGGCCTAGGAGGCTGTCACGGTGGACACCTTCCTCCCCTGCCTGGGCTCTGATACACTCTGCTGGACCACACCTGGGGCTGCCCTCTTCCCTGTCAGGCTCTGCCATCCAGCTCTGAGCCTCAGCCGCACACACCCCCACCCTCCTCACCCAGCCAGGCGCCCGCATCCAGCTCTGAGCCTCAGCCGCACACACCCCCACCCTCCTCACCCAGCCAGGCGCCCGCATCCAGCTCTGAGCCTCAGCCGCACACACCCCCACCCTCCTCACCCGGCCAGGTGCCCGCATACAGCTCTGAGCCTCAGTCATACACACCAGCACCCTCTTCACCCAGCCAGGCGCCCGCATACAGCTCTGAGCCTCAGTCGTACACACCAGCACCCTCCTCACCCAGCCAGGTGCCCGCATACAGCTCTGAGCCTCAGTCATACACACCAGCACCCTCCTCGCCCAGCCAGGTGCCCGCATACAGCTCTGAGCCTCAGTCATACACACCAGCACCCTCCTCACCCAGCCAGGCGCCCGCATACAGCTCTGAGCCTCAGTCGTACACACCAGCACCCTCCTCACCCAGCCAGGTGCCCGCATACAGCTCTGAGCCTCAGTCATACACACCAGCACCCTCCTCGCCCAGCCAGGTGCCCGCATACAGCTCTGAGCCTCAGTCGTACACACTGGCACCCTCCTCACCCAGTCAGGCTCCGACAGCCCAGCCTGGGCCACTGTGGATCCTGCTGCACCTGCCCCACCCAGGGAACCTACTGTGACAGTGAAGGGAAGGGGGAGAGGAGGAGTATCAGGCGTGCCTCTCTCTTTTTCTCCTCGGGGTTGTGTGAGAGATTCATTCACACAGTGGCACCACGGCCATCAGGGCTGTCTCTAAGCCTCAGGACCTGAGAATATGACCTTACTTGGACTTAACGGTGATGCCTGTAAGTAGCTAAGAGGAGGACATACTAGAATAGGGTGAGCACCTCATCCAGTATGACCGGTGTCCTTATAAAAAGGAGAAATTTGGACATAGACATGCACACAGAGAGAATGTCCTATGAAGATTGGAATTTTTCTGCCACAAGCCACAGAACTAACAGAAGCTACAAGACAGGCCTGAAACAGGCTCTTGCCTCGTGCCTTCAGAGGGAGCATGGCCCTGCCAGCAACTCGGTTTTAGACGATGGCTTCTAGAACTGTGAGATAACTTCTGCTGTCGAAGCCACCTAGGTTGTGGTACTTTGTTATGGTGACCCCAGGAAGCTAAGACAACGGGTGGGATTTTCTGTAGGGTGTGCTCCTGGGAGCGGAATCGCGGAGCTAGAGGGTGCCGTAGGCAGTCTGAGCTCCTCTTTCCCCAAAAACCCCACGTCCTGATCCTCCGAACCCGTGAGCATGTGAGGGGACATGGCACGCCCTTGACTAGGACTGTGAAGTGCCTGTTGAAGTCTTTTGCCCATTTTGGTGTGGGGCTGTCTGTCTTCTTCACTCATTCATGGATATTCCTTACGTGGTCTTGACAGTAAACCTCTGGGTTATGTGCTGTGATTGTCTTCTACTTTGTAGGTTTTCTTTAACTTTCCCTAGGATGTCATCTGAACAAAAGATTTGGTTTTGTTTGTTTGTTTGTTTGAGATAGAGTCTTGCTCTGTCGCCTGAGCTGGAGTGCAGTGGCACAATCTTGGCTCACTGTAACCTCCGCCTCCCAGGTTCAAGGGAGTCTCTTATCTCAGCCTCCCGAGTAGCTGGGGTTACAGCTGCACACCACCACGCCCGACTAATTTTTGTAATTTTTGTAGAGATGAGGTTTTGCCGTGTTGGCCAGGTGGTCTTGAACTCCTGACCTCAAGTGACCCACCTACCTCGGCCTCCCAAAGTGCTGGGATTACAGGTGTGAGCCACTGCGCCTGGCCTGAATGAAAGTTGTTTTTTGGTTTTTTTTTTTTTGGTTTTTTTTTTTGGTTTTTTTTTTTGGTTTTTTTTTGAGATGGAGTCTTGCTCTGTCGCCCAGGCTGCAGTGCAGTGACCGGATCGCAGCTCACTGCAAGCTCCGCCTCCCAGGTTTACGCCATTCTCCTGCCTCAGCCTCCCGGGTAGCTGGGACTACAGGCGCCCGCCACCTCGCCCAGCTAGTTTTTCGTATTTTCAGTAGAGACGGGGTTTCACCGTGTTAGCCAGGATGGTCTCGATCTCCTGACCTCGTGATCTGCCCGTCTCGGCCTCCCAAAGTGCTGGGATTACAGGCTTGAGCCACCGCGCCCGGCCTGTTTTTTTTTTTTTTGAGACGGAGTCTTGCTCTGTCGCCCAGGCTGGAGTACAGTGGCCGGATCTCAGCTCACTGCAAGCTCCGCCTCCCGCGTTCATGCCATTCTCCTGCCTCAGCCTCCTGAGTAGCTGGGACTACAGGTGCCCGCCACTTCGCCCGGCTAGGTTTTTTTTTTTTTTTGTATTTTTTAGTGGAGACGGGGTTTCACCATGTTAGCCAGGATGGTCTCGATCTCCTGACCTCGTGATCCGCCCGTCTCGGCCTCCCAAAGTGCTGGGATTACAGGCGTGAGCCACTGCGCCCAGCCCTGAATGAAAGTTTTTAATTGAAATGTGGGCAACTCTACCAACTTTTCCCTTTGTGCCTAATGTTTTTAGTGTCTTATTTAAGAAATTCTGAGGTAACAAGGCTCCATTCCTACCCCCCATTGACTCCTCGCTAACACACACACCGTAGCAGAAATTTGATTTTTCCCAAACGAGTCTCTAATCCACGTGGGACCGATCTTCAGGTGGGTGCCGACAAGGACGTCCATTCCGTGGCCACTGCTCAGCAACCCGGCTTCCATCCTGCATAGCGCTAGTACTTGAGGGCCGATTTCTGGCCTCTCTGATCTGTTCCTTTGGTCTGTTTGTCTTGGTCAAAGCACTCTACTGTCTTAATTTTACAGCTTTAGAATCCATCTTGATATCTGGTGGGGCACCCCTTCCCCCTTCAAAACTATGGTTCCATTGTTCTTCCATATACATTTTACAGTTCACCAGACGAGTATCTCTCTGGCATGCAGACACACACACACACATTTCTGTTGGGATTTGGATGGGGGTTTTAGGGAATCTGCAGAGCACTTTGGAAAGGACTGACTTCCTGACAACATTGGGTTTCTAGTGCTTGAACATGCAGCTGTTTATTTATTTATTTATTTTTATTTATTTTTTTGAGATGGAGTCTTGCTATGTCACCCAGGGTGGAGTGCAGTGGCGCGATCTCGGCTCACTGCAAGCTCCGCCTCCCGGGTTCAAGCGATCCTCCTGCCTCAGCCTCCCAAGTAGCTGGGACTACAGGCGCCCGCCACCACACCCGGCTCATTTTGTTTTTGTATTTTTAGTAGAGACGGGGTTTCACCGTGTTGGCCAGGATGGTCTTGATCTCCTGACCTCATGATCCACCCACCTCGGCCTCCGAAAGTGCTGGGATTACAGGCGTGAGCCATCACGCCCGGCCTATTTATACTTTCTTTTAGAAAAAACTTTTATTATGGAAAATTGCAAAGTCAAAAAAGCCCCAGGTGTCAGCCTCACAGCGTTCCTCTCCCAGTACCCCTCCCTACTTGTAGTTCTGGACCAGTGTGTTTCAAAGAAAATCCCAGGCGTGATATCATTTCTCCTGGAAAAACCTTTGTAGATGCCTCTGACAGATAGAAACTTGTTTTTAGCATAACCACAAAATCATCAACCCCAATACAATTAATAAGTTCTTGGTTTTTTGTTTTTTGTTTTTTGTTTTGAGACGAAGTCTCGCTCTGTCACCCAGGCTGGAGTGCAATGGCGTGATCTCGGGTCACTGCAACCTCTGCCTCCCAGATTCAAGCGATTCTCCTGCCTCAGCCTCCCAAGTAGCTGGGATTACAGCCACGCACCACCACACCCGGCTAATTTTTGCATTTTTAGTAGAGACGGGGTTTCACCATGTTGGCCAGGATGGTCTCGAACTCCTGACCTCAAGTGATCTGCCCGCCTCGGCCTCCCAAAGTGCTGGGATTACAGGTGTGAGCCACCACACCCGGCCCACATTAATAATTTCTTAATGGAAATAATGCCAGTTTGTGCTCATTTTCAGGAATTGTCTCAAAAATGTCTTTCACAGCTAGTTTGCTTGAATGGAGATTCGAACAAGATCCCCAGGTTGCATGTGGCCAACTTGTCTCTCGAGGCTCTTTTGACTTAAAGACCCCCCCCCTTCCTTATCTTCCCCCAGGCCATTTATTTGTTGAAGAAACGGGGTCATTTGTTCCATTTATTTTTATGTCCGTCTCCTTTAATGTTGCCTGAGGAGGCTCCTCATTTTCTCTGTGGAGGTCTGTGTGTCTTTTGTTGTATTTATTCTTGAGTACTAAATGGTTTTTTATGTAATTGTAAATGGTAGCTTTTCTAAATCTTATTTTCTCATTATTTCTTCTGATAAATAGAAATATACTTGGTTTTTATTATTGAAGTTGTACCTAGCAACATTACTAAGTTGTTTTAATTAAATAACTTATCTGTATATTTGTTTGGATTTTCTATGTATACAGTCATTTTATCTGAAATAATGACCATTTTTCCCTTCCATTCCTTATGCCTTTTATTTATTTATTTATTTATTTCTTTTTTTTTTTTTTTTTTTTGAGGCAAAGTCTTGCTCTGTTGCCCAGGCTGGAGTGTAGTGGCATGGTCTTGGCTCACTGCAACCTCCACCTCCTGAGTTTCAGTTTCAGCAATTCTCCTGCTTCAGCCTGCTGAATAGCTGGGATTACAGATGTCCCCCACCACACCCGGCTAATTTTTGTATTTTTAGTAGACCCGGGGTTTCACCATGTTGGTCAGGCTGGTCTCGAACTCCGGACCTCAAGTGATCCACCCGCCTTGGCCTCCAAAAGTGCTGGGATTACAGGCGTGAGCCACCGTACCCGGCCGATATTTCAGGAGCCCTTCTTTCTGTTATTGCCAGTCCACTTAGACACCCACATGAGATCACACACTTAATTTGATTTTTTTCTCTATTTTTTCATATGTTTAAAGTAGCACCCATAATGAATAATTTGATCAATGAATAATCTGATCAATCAACATTAAATGCAGATTTGAAGCTGCTGAGTCTTCCTGGTGAATTGAACATGCGATTATAATGTGTCCCCACTGCTGTTCCTGCTTTTTGCCTAAGTTTTTTGTCTGTTTCTAGACAACTCCAGTAACTTCCTATTTATGGTACTTGCATTTCTTTCTGACTTTTAAAATGCAATGCTTCTTAAGCTTGTGTTTTAGATGTCTGTTTCTCTCTTTTTTTTTTATTTTTTTTTATTTTTTGAGACGAAGTCTTGCTCTGTGGCCCAGGCTGGAGTGCAGTGGCACAATCTTGGCTCACTGCAAGCTCCGCCTCCTGGGTTCACGCCATTCTCCTGCCCCAGCCTCCCGAGTAGCTGGGACTACAGGCACCCGCCACCTCGCCCGGCTAATTTTTTGTATTTTTAGTAGAGACGGGGTTTCACCGTGTTAGCCAGGATGGTCTCGATCTCCTGACCTCGTGATCCTCCTGCATCGGCCTCCCAAAGTGCTGGGACTACAGGAGTGAACCACTACGCCTGGCCTGGATGTCTCTTTTAAATTGTAGAGAGTTTGGCCAGGTGCAGTAGTTCGCACCTGTAATCCCAGCACTTTGGAAGGCTGAGGTGGGCGGATCATCCGAGGTCAGGAGTTTGAAACCAGCCTGGCCAACATGATGAAACTCCGTCTCTACCAAAAATATAAAAATTAGCTGAGCGTGGTGGCCCGTGCCGGTAATCCCAGCTGCCCAGGAGGCTGAGGCACAAGAATTGCTTGAACCCAGGAGGCGGAGGTTGCAGTGAGCCAAGATCGCACCTCTGACCTCCAGCCTGGGTGGCAGAATGAGACTCTGCCTCAAAAAACAAAAACAAAAACAAAAAAAGTTAGTTTGATTTGTTTTTGTGGTTCTTGGTTTTGTTGTTGTTGTTGTTTAGTTTGTTTGTTTGTTTGTTTGAGACGAAGTCTCACTCTATCCCCGAGGCTGGAGTGCTGTGGCGCGATCTCGGCTCGCTGCAAGCTCTGCCTCCTGGGTTCACACCATTCTCCTGCCTTAGCCTCCTGAGTAGCTGGGACTACAGACACCCGCTACCACGCCCGGCTAATTTTTTGTATTTTTAGTAGAGATGAGGTTTTACCATGTTAGCCAGGATGGTCTCGATCTCCTGACCTCGTGATCCGCCCGCTTCAGCCTCCCAAAGTGCTGGGATTACAGGCATGAGCCACTGTGCCCAGCCTGTTCTTGGTTTTTAATGCAATTTGATAATATACTTCCCTTTAGCTTGGTTATTTAATCTATATTTTTACCTTTACTTAGGTTTTAACCTGAAAGTTTCTTATTTTGTTCGTTCTTCAACTTTTTTTTTTTTTTTTTTTGAGACTGAGTCTCATTTTGTTGCCCAGGCTGGAGTGCAGTGGCATGATTTCAGCTCACTGCAACCTCTACCTCCCGGGTTCAAATGATTCTCCTGCCTCAGCCTCCTAAGTAGCTGGGATTACAGGGACACGCCATCACGCCTGGCTAATTTTTGTATTTTCAGTAGAGATGGGGTTTCACTATGTTGGCCAGGCTGGTCTCAAACCTTAAGTGATCCACCCGCCTCGGCTTCCCAAAGTGCTAGGATTATAGGTGTGAGCCAGCTCACCTGGTTTGTTCTTCAACATTTTTACGAGAATTAAAGTACAGTCCTATCCAGCATTTCTGATGGTTTTCAGTGTGATGACGGCACACTGGCCGGCCACGTTACCGCGGTGGAACTTCCGCACTTTCCTGGGTCTCTCGGTTCCCGATCCCACTGCTCCCACCGGAGGAGCACCCGGAGCTACCCGTTCCTGAGCCTTTCACAGCTGTGTGGCAACGTGGGGTTTGTTCTCAGCTTCCCCTGCAGAGGGTCAGCCAGCGCCTCTGTCTGCAGGGACAGCCACCCTCATCCCTCCACCTCCCGCTTCTCTTTGCTCCTGTTTCTCCCACTGGCCCTTGCCCTGGTAGATTGATGTACTGAAAACAGTACATCTACCCCCTGTTGTTAGTGAGGACTCAGGAGAGATCAGAGGTGACTGCCTGTTGGAAGTGCTGTCTTTAACGGATGCTCAGTGTATGTGGTTTCGTGTGATCATCTGAAATGGAACTGTGTGTGCGCAAGGACACCTTCTATAAGACTGTCACCCACTGGGTGTCCAGCAAAACGAGGTCACGGAGGCCACAGGGAATTCACGAGCACCGAGCTGAATAGGTTTGGCCATTTTCTAAATATCTTCTGAAAACCCTGCCATTCAAAACTAGCAAGTTAATCAGTTCCTTCAAGGGGAAAAATATTGTTGGAATTTTACAAGATGCCTTAAAATTCTGCCTCTCCGGACTTTAAAATGCAATTATTTCTTTGTAAGTTTAAAAAATTGCTGGCATTGATATATTAATAATTCATCCAAGAAACATTGCTAGGCACTGAAATATTTTTAGTGAATTATTCTGAAGCAATTGCTAAGTTAAGCAATGAAAAACAGCCCTCTACAATTTTACAGTTTTAGCATCTCATACATAATGTCAACATTTATGTACATTTCACCTGGAATTACTCATTGCAATGTGAAATAGTAATGCTAATTCCCAATGGAAAATGTCTGTCTCTATGATAGATATGTTGACTTGTAAGCCTTTTTTTTTTTTTAAACAACTTTAGAGTCAGGATCTTGCTCTGTCACCCAGGCTGGGCTGCAGAGGTACAATCACGGCTCACTGCAGCCTTGACCTCCTGGGCTCAAGTGATCCTCCCACCGCAGCATACTGAATAGGTAGAACCACAGATATGCACCACCACGCCTGGCTACATTTTTTTACTCTTTTTTTTTTTTGAGACGGAGTCTCTCTCTGTCGCCCAGGCTGCTGAGATGCAGTGATGTGATCTCAACTCACTGCAAGCTCCGCCTCCTGGGTTCACACCATTCTCCTGCCTCAACCTCCCCAGTAGCTGGAACCACAGGCGCCCGCCACCACACTGGGCTAATTTTTTGTATTTTTAATAGAGATGGGGTTTCACCATGTTAGCTAGGATGGTCTCAATCTCCTGACCTTGTGATCCACCCACCTTGGCCTTCCGAAGTGCTGGGATTACAGGTGTGAGCCGCCGCCCCTGGGCGCTTTTTTTTTTTCTAGAGATGTAGGTCTTACTGTGTTGCCCAGGCTGGTCTCAAACTCCTGGCTTCAAGAGAGCCTCCCAGCGCAGGCTGCCATGTTGCTGGGATTACAGGCATGAGCCACTGTGCCCCGCTGATTTGTAAGCATTTGACATTAGCTCTTTTGTATATTAATCATGGTACATGCATGATGTGATTAATAGGTGTTAAAACCAATCACATATTTAAGGTATAATAGAAAATAGACACTGTCTGGGCGCAATGGCTCACGCCTCTAATTCCAACACTTGAGAAGGCCAAGGCAGGTGGATCACTTGATCCCAAAAGTTTGAGACCAGCCTGGGCAACACGGCGAAACCCTGTCTCTACAGAAAATACAAAAATCAGCTGGGTGTGGTGGTGCGTGCCTGTAGTCCCAGCTCCTTGGGAGGTTGAAGCAGGAGGATCGGTTGAGCCCAGGAGTTCGAGGCTGCAGTGAGCTGTGATCGCACTACTGCACTGCAGCCTGGGCAACAGAGTCAAACCCTGTCTCAAAAAAATAAAATAAAGTTAGACATTAAATTTGATTCTCACCAGAAAAAATAAGTAAAGAGTTTGTGATTTTGTGATTTTAACATTGTTTCTTTTTTTCTGAGACAGTTAGAATGCAGTGGCACAATCTCAGCTCACTGCAACCTCCACCTCCTGGGCTCAAGCAATTCTCCTGCCTCAGCCTCCCATGTAGCTGGGACTACAGGTGCCCGCCACCATACCTGGCTAGTTTTTGTATTTTTAGTAGATACGGGGTTTTACCATGTTGGCCAGGCTGGTCTCAAACTACTGACCTCAAGTGATCCACCCACCTCAGCCTCCCAAAGTGCTGGGATTATAGACAGGAGCCACTGCGCCCGGCCTGTTTCTTAAGTGAAATTATTTAGTTCCAACATACGGACACAGAAGATTCGGTACCAAGAGTTCCACACGAGCAAGCTCCTAACATCCCCAAAGTGATAACCAAAGTGTAATGATAATTTTGAAATTATTTAAGAATTGGTTTCGGTGCCAGATGTAGTGGCTCAAGCTTGTAATCTCAGCACTTTGGGATTGAGGTGGGCGAATTGTGGCTGAGACCAGGAGTTCAAGACTAGCCTGGGCAACAAAGAGAGACCCCCCCCCATCTCTACTACGAATTTAAAAATTACCTGGGCATGGTGGTATATGCATGTAGTCTTAGCTACTTGTGAAGCTGAGGCAGGAAGATTGCTCGAGCCCAGAAGTTTGAGGCTGCAGTGAACTATGATTGAGTCGCTGCACTACAGCCTGGGCAACAGAGTGAGACCCTGTCACAAAAGAAACAAGAAACTGCCCAACAGTATTCCCCAGTATCCCTTTACACTCCCACCAGCAACACGGGTGATGCCAGCCCCTCCACAGCCTTGCCAGTGCTTACTGTTGGCGTTTTGATCTCAGGCATTCTTTTTTTTTTTTTTTTTTTGAGACGGAGTCTCGCTCTGTCGCCCAGGCTGGAGTGCAGTGGCGCGATCTTCTTGGCTCACTGCAAGTTCTGCCTCCCAGGTTCACGCCATTCTCCTGCCTTAGCCTCCCGAGTAGCTGGGACCCCAGGCGCCCACCACCACGCCTGGCTAATTTTTTCTATTTTTTAGTAGAGACGGGGTTTCACCGTGTTAGTCAGGATGGTCTCAATCTCCTGACCTTGTGATCCGCCCGCCTCGGCCTCCCGAAGTGCTGGGATTACAGGCGTGAGCCACCGTGCCCGGCCGATCTCAGGCATTCTAATCAGTATGTAGTAGTATCTCGTTATGGCTTGATTCATATTTCCCTAAAGATGCTGATGTCACACGGAGTTTCACATGCATATTGGCCATTTGTATATCTCTTTTCTTATGGCTATTCCAAATCTTTTGACTTTTTTTTTTTTTTTCCTTGAGACAGATTCTCGCTCTTGTCCCCAGGCTGGAGTGCAGTGGCGCGATCTCAGCTCACTGCAACCTCTGCCTCCTGGGTTCAAGCCATTCTCCTGCCTCAGCCTCCCGAGTAGCTGGGATTATAGGCACCTGCCACCACACCAGGCTAATTTTGTATTTAATTATTTTAATTTTGTATTTGCTGGTGGGAGTGTAAAGGGATACTATGGAATACTGTTGGGCAGTTTCTTTTTTCTTTTGTGACGGGGTCTTACTCTGTTGCCCAGGCTGGAGTGCAGTGGTGCAATCACAGCTCACCGTGGCCTCAGCATGTTGGCCGGGCTGGTCTGGAACTCCTGACCTCAGGTGATCCACCTGCCTCGGCCTCCCGAAGTGCTGGGATTACAGGCATGAGCCACCACGCCTGGCCTCTTTTGACCTTTTAAACTGGAGTTTGGACTTTATGTGGTTGATAGGAGCTCTTCGTGTGTTCCAGATGTAAGACCTGCGTCAGAAATGTGTGTGCTGCAAATATTTTTTCCTAATCTGTGGTTTATTTTCTTAATGTCTTCTTTAAGAGAAAGTGTTAATTCATCGTTTTTTTAATCTACGGTTTTATTGATCTATACTTTATGGTCATCTTTTGTAGCTGATTTCTACCTCCCAGCATGGAGGACGACGGCAGCCTGCTCTCCGAGGACGGGCTTTTGGACGATGCCCCCCTTTTGGAAGACGGTAATAAAGTTTCTGTCACAGTAGCACAAGTTTCACCAACAAGAAAGACAAATGATACGCTTCGTAGTCACCCTTTAATTCCGTTTATTTGTGGGAGAGGGTATCTTTTACACTCACATTTTTCTCTCAAAGAGGGAGCTTATATTATTGTCTTTATTTGAAAGAAAGATAAATTGTGGCTGAGATGTTGAAGGCAGCAGACCGTAGTTTTCTAGTTTCCAACATCAGTATTGAGAAATCTGATGCCATTTTTATCCCAGTCCTTTGAATGTGACCTATTTTTGTTTTCTTTTCCTGGAAGCTTTTTTTAAAAAATCTCTGATGATCTGAAATTTTTCTGAGACGTGCGTTGATTTGGTTCTAGTTCTGGGCACAAGCAGGCCATCGCAATCTGGAAATGCATTTCCTTCCCACTCCCACCCCACTCCCCACCTCGTTTTGGGTTCTGTAGTGTGCTGAGTCAGCTGCCCGTCCCCTGGCGCTGGGTGGCCTTCTCCCCCCCGCCCCTCACCACCGTCTCCTTCTCCTGCCCCGCTTGCAACTGTGGCTTTCTGCCTTTTCCATCATTTTGACTGAGATTTAATGAAGGGAAGAAAAGCTGTGTTCCATTTGCCGTGTTTTGCCGGAAGTCCACTGTAATCTTCCGAGATAGTGACCTTCAGCCTCTTTTGTCTGCGAACCGCTTTACGTTCTTAAAAATTATTGAAGAGCCAGAGAGCATTTGTTTATGTTGCCTGTATCTTTCAATACTTACTGTATCAAAAATTAAAGCCAAAACCATTTTAATACTTAGCCACTTAAAATAGCAATAACAAACCTATGGTGGTAACGTAAGAGTCCGGTTTAACAGAAGACAGCTGGCGTCTCAGAGCTGTCTGTTGTGACGTCACCTGTCACACGCGGCCTCTGGAAAACGCCACTGTCCTCTCATGCGAAGACAGTGAGGAGACAAATGTCGTGCGAGTGTGATCATGAAGACAGTTTTCACCTCGCAGGCCCTGAAAGACACACAGGGATTCTCAGGGTTCCCTGGATTTTGCTTTGAGAACCATCAAGTTAGAGCTTGTCAAGATTTATCCTAAAACTGGCCGGGTGTGGTGGCCCACACCTGTCATCCCAGCACTTGGGGAGGCTGAGGCAGGTGGATCACTTGAGGTCAGGAGTTCAAGACCAGACTGGCCATGACGGGGAAAGCCTCCTCTACTAAAAATATAAAAGTTAGCCGGGTGTGGTGGGACACTCCTGTAGCCTCAGCTACTCAGGAGGCTGAGGTGGGAGGATCCCGTGAACCTGGGAGGTGAAGGCTTCGGATAGCCAAGATCGCACCACCGCACTCCAGCCTGGGCGACAGAGACTCCGTGTCAGGTTCACGACTACGCCGAACGTCATGTTGAGGTCCAAAGGGAGTGGGTAGATGAGCGGAGGGAACCCTCGGGGGGCCGTAGGCAGGTGAAAAAGGATTTTATTCAGCAGCAGCTCTCACCAGTGGCTTTCTCTCACACTGTCCGCTCTGTCCTGGCTGCTTAGTCCGGTGGCTCCCACACACACAGCTGCATGGCCGGCTCTCCCTTGACTTCAGGGTCAGCAACTTAACTCTTTCTCTGGGCACGAGCCAAGCAGTGCTGAGCCCGTGCTCCCCTACATCGGTCTGCAAAATGGACGTCCCTGACTCTCTCTCTCGGGGCGCCAGTGCCGCAATCCCACTGCGTCACCCAGGCTGTTTACCTGTGCCTTCTTGGCTGATTCCTTACACTCTGTCCCAAAAAAAGAACAAGATTTATCCTAAAACTTCAGACACAAATGTTTGATCTACTTTTTTTTTTTTTTAACCTCTTGCCTTGATTTCTAGAAAGAGATGAATTAGAGGATCCGGAGTTTGACATCGGATGTCCTCTGCAGGAAGCTGAGGATGACATGGACCCAGGACACAGCAGGTAACTCAGAGGGTGGGGGGTGAAGGGAACAGGGCGGCTGCCTCCTCCCTCCCACAGGCTGTAGCTCCCGCAGCTCCCTCCTGAAGCAGATCTGTCAGGCACCTACCCCGGCAGGCCACACGGAGGAATGAGTCCTGAGCCTGCGGCCAGGGTGGTGGTAGCTGGTGTCCTTTTCATCCTAAGCTCAGTGAAAGAACTAGATACTGATGCTGATAAATTGAAGAAGAAAACAGCTGAGGACAGAATGCAGGCATTTCACCTGCGACAGAACCTGAGCGCCCTGGATAAGATGCGTGAGGAGCAGGAGCTTTTCATTGAGAAGATGAGGTGAGCCGGGGCTGAGGCCACTGCACCTCCACCTCTTGCTGCGCCCCGGGCCGTGACGCGGGTGCAGCAGGGGTGGTCCTGTGCCTGTCATCACCCTGAGGGCCTGCAAGGGAGGGTCCCACAGGGTCTCCATGGAGGAGCAGTTCTGCAAGCCCCACTCAGGAGCTGGTGCCCAGCGCTCCCAGCCCCCTTCCCACAGAAAAGGCGGTAAAAAGCGGCCCCGCCGTCCCCAACGCCAACCAGAGCTGCCAACTGTCAACCTTTCACCGTAGCTTCTTTCTCTGTGTTCGTGTGTGTGTGTATTTTATATCTATGGGTTTTTTTGCTAAATTATTTTAAAGCAAATTACAGACGTGATACTTCACTCCTAAATATTTCAGTGTCTCCTAAAAAATAAAAGCATTCAGCTGAGAGTGGTGGCGCACGCCTGTGGTCCCAGTTACTTGGGAGGCTGAGGCCAGAGGATCGCTTGAGCCCAGGAGGTCAAGGCTGCAGCAAGCCTGGGCGACAGAGCAAGACCCTGTCTCTAAAAATAAAAAAACTAAAAGATAAATGTTCTTCTGCATAACTTGGTCACCTAACCTGGGTACTTCGCTCAGGGAAACTACGGTTTCCCTCCTCGGCTCCTGCAGCACCTGTGTGTCTTCCAAGTGACCTTCATGGCCGGCGCGGTGGCTCAGCCTGGAATCCCAGCACTTTGGGAGGCCGAGGCAGGTGGATCACCTGAGGTCAGGAGTTTGAGACCAGCCTGGCCAACATGGTGAAACCCCATCTCTACTAAAAATACAAAAATTAGCCGGGCGTGGTGGCGCATGCCTGTAATCCCAGCTACTTGGGATGCTGAGACAAGAGAATCACTTGAACCTGGGAGGCAGAGGTTGCAGTGAGCCGAGATCCCGCCACTGCACTCCAGCCCGGGTGACAAGCAAGGCTCTGTCTCGGGAGGAAAAAAAAAAAGTGACCTCCAGAGCTCATGCTCTGGGCTTTGCTCCACTGTATGTACCTGAGGCCAGAGTCTCCCCCAGGAGCTACCGTGTGAACTGGATTCTGACCCAGTCCATGCCCCGCTGGTGATCTGGGCCTGCCTGGCCCACACTCTGGAAGATGGTGGAGGAGCTCCAGCTCGTCCCCTCCCGTGGCCCCAGACCTCCCACCACGTGCCCTTCACAGGCAGGAGCACGCTTGTTTAGGGACTCAGGTTCCTTCCCGCTCCTGAACTGTCCTCGGCCCCAAGAGCATGTCACCTTCGGGTGGGAGCCACACAGTTGCCCCTGGGCAGAGTTTTCCAAAAATGGACGACAGGACCCTGCTTGTGTGGCTGGAAGGTGTTAGAGAGACCCCTGACCTGGGCAAGGGGGGCTCTGGGGGTCTGGCTCTGCCTCACCTGGCCCCACTGCCACTTTGGAGGCTGGAGTTTCAGGGAACCATCATCTGACCCTTGCTTCCCTGTTCCAGAGGGGAGCTGCGCGCCTGTCGGCAGAGGCGGGACCTGATCGGCAAGCAGCAGGAGGCTGTGGCAGCCGAGATCGCCACAGAGGCAGAGGCGGGCAACATGTAGGTGGCCCTCGACAGAGGGCAGGGAATTGGGCATGAGGTCAGAGCAGAGGCTCATTCGTTCACCCACAGTGGGGCGTGAAGCACCTGCTGCGTTCAGGCCAGTGAGAAGCCCCAGTGTGAGGCCACAACACACACACAGAAGCACGTGAGGTCGGCAACGCTGGGGCCTGCAGGGCGCCAGGGCTGGATCTCTGGGAGGCAGGACTGCGTGGATCAGCAGTTGGGGGAAGGCCCCTCGGGCCACTCTTGCCTGGGGCAGCAGGGCGGAGCAGCTGAGGGCGGGGTGAGAGGTGAGAGGCCCACATGGGTCCCACACTGCCAGGTGGGAGGGCCCGTGGACGCTGGAAACGCCAACACTCACCGACAGGCACTCCCAGAGCTGGCTCCACGGCTGCCGCTCCAGCCTCGCCTCACCCTCCGGGGACCGGGTGCCTGCAGGGCCTGCCGAGGTCAGCCCAGCCCTGGGAAGGCCCCAGCAGGTGCCCGTCCTGGCGGCGCTGGTGCAGCCGTGGGGAGCAGAGGGCCAGCAGCCAGGGGCAAGGGAACCAGCAGGTCCTCCCGGCCCTGGAGGATGAGGGGCTTCTGGTCACTGTGGGCTGGGGGGGCCTGAGGGTCAAGGAGCAGACGGGGCTGCCCAGGTCTCTGCGGGGTTTTGACCTGCCTCATTCCTGGACCGTGGCACCCAGGATCTAGGGGTGACCGCTGAACCTGGCCAGCTGCTCAAAGCCCACCCCTTGCATCCACACGGCCGGGACCTCCGGCCAGCATCACGCTGTGCCGCTCTCGTGGGCAACCACCCACTGCCAGGGAAGTGGTCTCCAGGAGTGCGGCTGGGCTGGTGCTGGATGTGCACTGTGTGGATGATGCCCAGGAGGGGAGCAGGAGGGAGGGAGGGGACTCAGGGCACCCCAACGCCAGGGCCTGGGGCTTGTCACGTGTGCTGGGTCCTTCCCAGGCCAGAGGCCTGGACGTCTGCTGCCCCCAGGGGCTTCATGCAGGGGCGACTGAGGGTCCAGGGCAGGCTCCCCAAGCCCTCACTCCTCCTGGGGCTGTGCCATGTGGGCACTGCCTGCCCAGCAGAAAGTGGGCACGTGGAGAGCCTGCCACCAGCCCCACACTCCACCAGCTAGGTAGCCCAGCACCAAGATTTCCCTCCTGAGGGAGAGGAGGCCAGGGGGTGCCAGGTGAACCTGGGTGGCCCCTGGGTGACTGAGGCCTGACACACGCCCGGCCTGTGCCTTCGCCCCTGCAGGGCCACTGTGGGCCGTCTCCAGGCCGTGTCCAGACGCCTGTTTGTGGAGCTGGAGAATGAGAGAGACCTGCAGTCGAGGACTGAGGCCGTGCTGAAGGAGAGCGAGTGAGTCAGTGTGGACTGGCAGCGGGGCCTTCCCACCTGGGGGTGGAGAGCAAGATCCGGGGGGTTGCACCTGACCGGGAAACTGCCGGGAAGTGGAAAGGGGACTCGGCGAATGCAGTGCAGTGGTTGGAAGGATCAGTCTTCACATCGCCTTTTTCCGTTTCTCTGGGTTTGTTTATGTTCCTAGGAACTCCAATATCAGGTTATTTTTCCTCTTTCCTTGTTTCTCATGCTTTGCGCTTCCACAGAACAGCGAGCTGGGTTTTCAGAACCCAGGAGAGAGACGCTGCCTCGTCCTAAACGCTTTCCTGTGGAGCTGGGTTGGATGCGTCGAGTTGCCTCTGGCGAGTTTGGCAAGAAGGGGTTTGGGAAGGTGCACGAATTGCTCAGAGCGACTGAGGGGACCCTGAGCTGGCCTCAAGTAGGACTCCCGAACCACATGGCCCCCAGCCCCGGGAGCTGCAGCCAGGTCCATGGCGTCCACAGCACTGACCCTGCACGTGCCCAGGATGACCTAAGCTTTCCAGCCTGGGCAGGGCAGGGGGCACAGAGAGGGCTGAGCGCAGGCCTCAGGCCACCCCGCCCACAGGAGTGCTCATGCCACCGGCCCTTGTGCAACCTAACATCTCGGTCCCACCCTAGTGAAGACACCACTGGGCTTTGACCCAGTCTCTGACCCGTGCTCGCTGTGATGTAGTCACGACCCAGTCTCTGACCCACACTTGCTGTGATGTAGTTTCTTTTTTTTTATTATTTTTTTTTTTATTTTTATTTTTTTGAGGCGGAGTCTCGTTCTGTCGCCCAGGCTGGAGTGCAGTGGCCGGATCTCAGCTCACTGCAAGCTCCGCCTCCTGGGTTTATGCCTTTCTCCTGCCTCAGCCTCCCGAGTAGCTGGGACTACAGGTGCTTGCCACTGCGCCCGGCTAGTTTTTTGTATTTTTTAGTAGAGACGGGGTTTCACTGTGTTAGCCAGGATGGTCTCGATCTCCTGACCTCGTGATCCACCCGTCTCGGCCTCCCAAAGTGCTGGGATTACAGGCTTGAGCCACTGCGCCCGGCCGCTGTGATGTAGTTTCTGACCCAGTCTCTGACCCGTGCTCGCTGTGATGTAGTCACGACCCAAGCTGGTGTCCAGTGCCCTGCGCCGTGGCCCCACCTGTGAGGGCAGCGGGAGGGGTGCAGGGGAGGACACTGAACCCAGCTGCAGCTGAGCGTGGAGGAGAGCACTGTCCGTGGTGGCTCTCCTTTGACGATGGCTCTGTCGTGCCCTTCTCACTGCTCAGCAGCACCTGTGCCAGGGCGGGGGCTTCACAGGGCTAATGAGCCCCAGAAGGCCTCACTTTACTAGGTTGCTGTGATTGTCCAGTTCTTTAAAAAAAAGAAAGAAAAAAGTTTTTGGTCTGGGCACAGTTAGTGGTTCATG
Organism: Macaca nemestrina; assembly: GCF_043159975.1. Lineage (NCBI taxonomy): Eukaryota > Metazoa > Chordata > Mammalia > Primates > Cercopithecidae > Macaca > Macaca nemestrina. The sequence continues at coordinate 232,046,954 of NC_092125.1, forward strand.
CCTATAATCCCAACACTTTGGGAGGCCAAGGCAGGTCTATCACCTGAGGTCAGGAGTTCAAGACCAGCCTGGGCAACATGGCAAAACCCTGTCTCTACTAAAAATACACAAATTAACTGGGCTTGGTGGTGGGCGCCTGTAATCACAGCTACTCGGGAGGATGAGGCAGGAGAATCGCTGGAGCCCAGAGGCAGAGGTTGCAGTGAGCCAAGATTGCGCCATCACACTCTAGCCTGGGCAACAGAGTGAGCAAGACTCTGTCTTAAAAAAAAAAAAGGGCCGGGCGCGGTGGCTCACTCTTGTCATCCCGGCACTTTGGGAGGCCAAGGCGGGCAGATCACAAGGTCAGGAGATCGAGACCGTCCTGGCTAACACAGTGAAACCCCGTCTCTACTGAAAATACAAAAAATTAGCTGGGCATGGTGGCGGGCGCAGGTAGTCCCAGCTACCTCTCTCGGGAGGCTGAGGCAGGAGAATGGCATGAACCGGGAGGCGGAGCTTGCAGTGAGCCGAGATTGCGCCACTCACTCCAGCCTGGGCCACAGAGTGAGACTCTGTCTCAGAAAATAAATAAATAAATAAATAAATAAATAAATAAATAAAGTTTCATTTTGAAACAATTCCAAACTTACAGAAGAGCTGCAAAATGGCAGCAAGACCCCCTGTGCCCTGCGGCCCTGTGCCCGGAGCCGTGCCCGGAGCCGTCCCCAGAGCCCATGTGGGCGTTGTGTCCAGGGTGACCCCTCGCCCCGCCCCAGTCAGGGGGAGCCTCGGTACTTCTGTGACAGGCGGACCTTGCATTTCTGAGGATCGCAGACCAGGGGCTGTCCCGCACTGTGACTGTGCTTGATGCCTCTGGGGGTGATGACCAGTCCCCTGGGTGTCCTCTTGTGGGACACGTAATGGCTGCCAGACCCGCCGTGGGGCCACCGGCTTCTTCAGCGCAGCAACGCCGTTCCCTTGGAAACTGATGCGTAGCTTGTGGGGAGAAGCTTTGAGGCTGGGAAATCCTGCTCCATGTCCCTTTTCACACGAGCACGGCATCCCTCCGTGTTTCTTGCCAGAATTAATTCCTGCTGTGATGGCTTCTAAGGGGTGACTTTCCAGTTCCACCATCCCTTCTTATTAGTTGGCTTTCCACTGTTAGGAGAGCGTTCCCCCTCCGTGTTTGTCCGCCGTGTAGGCTGGGGGTGCTGTGTCCCTGGCAGGTCTGATCTGGCCCATCAGGATTTGTCCGGGTGCTGCAGCCGCCTCGCATCTGGCAGTGGCATCCTTCCGCATCCTGCGTTCATGTCTGTCGCTCTGTGGGCCACGGGTGTGTGCGAGGGGCAGCTTGGAGAGCACAGCCCCCGCTTCCAGTGTCGGCCCCGGGAGTCTTCCGTTGTGGCTCTGGGACAGGTGGTGGGCACGAGGCTGGCCGCTGCTTCGGGACCCAAACCACATTCTGGGAACAGCTCCTGAATTTCCCCAGCACACGTCCCTGCTGCCACACCATGCGCGTCATCCACAGCCACAGAACAAGCCACCCTAGCCCTTAGCCGCCTAAGGCAGCGGGCGTGAGGGTCTCGGTGCCTGAGGGTCTCAGTGCCTGAGGGTCTCGGTGCGTGAGGGTCTCGGTGCCTGAGGGTCTCGGTTCCGGAGGGTCTCAGTTCCGGAGGGTCTCAGTTCCGGAGGGTCTCGGTTCCTGAGGGTCGTGGTCTGGGTGGGGAATTGGGCTCGAGGTGTTCAGGCCAGCCCAAGACCCTGTGGAGGGGCTTCAGGCGTGAACAGCCAGGGGTCCCTGGAGTCATCTTGGAGACGGGATGCCACACGCATGTGTCTCACACGCAGCTCAACCAGGTCTAGCAGCTCTGCACGCGAGGGGGCCACTGGCTGGCAGAAGCGTCTGTTGGACTAGCCTCACGGGCACTTTCTGGCCAGCAGGTCCCAGGAACCGCCAAAGGAAGCCCTAGAAACGACCCTGCCTGCTCACACCACCTCCCGGTCCTTAGCGCCTGTGCTGGGCCTGTGCGTGTCCCATCCCTGTGCCTGGGGGGCTACTGCGAGGTGCCTGAATCTGTGCTGGTGGCTTAGATACACTCTCTCATTCGCCCGTCCTCCCCACATGGTAAGAGGGCGCCCACTGCGTGCCAGACACCATCCAAAGCCTTTGGGCCTCTCCCGTGAATGAGGCAGCAGAGGCCTGCCTGGTGGAGGCTGCTTTGGTGGGAGGCAGGCCGTGAGTTATCACACGCGTGTTCTGCGCAGCCTCGTCACGTGACACTTTCCCACGCCCAGCTCAGCACGAAGAGGAGGCTTTGTGTGCCCCCCGCTCGGCCACGTGGGACCCACAGCGGGGCCCTGGTGCTGCGGCCCGGCCTGCTCTGAGGCTTCTCTGACTGCACGCACGTCGCATCACTGCAGTGACAAATCCACAAACGTAACAGCTCAGCAGGACGCGGATTTATGAGCTTGCAGTTCTAGAGGTCATTGGCCCGACACGGGTCCTACTGGGCTAAAGTCAAGGTGTAGGCAGGGCTGGTTCCCCACGGAAGCCTCTGGGGAGAATCCATGTCCTCGCCTTTTCCAGCTCCAAAGCTGCCTGCGTTCCTCCTCCATCTTCAAAACCAGCCAGGTCCCACCTCTCCAGCCTCCAACCTTCATCATTACCTCCGTGGCTGACCACACTGAATCTTCAGATAAACTGGGACCTGAGTGGGGTCCCCATCTACTTCAGCCCTAGGGACCCCAAAATCAATTAACCGCTGCCCAAAACCGCTTCCACCCATCCACGCTGAGACGCACTGCCCTGCTGCCCACCCAGGAACCAGCACGACTCCCTCCCAGGCCCAGCAGCACCCCAGGGCAACAGGGAGCCCCTCAAAGGCAGCATCCCTGCCCGGGCCCCCGCACATTCCAGAGTGCACCTCGGTGCTTTCAAAGGGCACAGGACTCTTCTCACTGAGCCGCAATGAAGAGCATGTCTTCTATATGTGGTCACACTCGCCGTCACACTCGCCGTCACACTCGCCGTCACACTTGCCAACAGCTGGATGCAGCGGCTCACGCCTGTAATCCCAACACTTTGGGAGGCCAAGGTGGGCAGATCACTTGAGCCCAGGAGTTTGAGATCAGCCTGGGAACATGGTGAAACCCCATCTCTACAAAAGATGCCAAACTTAGCTGGGCGTGGTGGCGTGCACCTGTCATCCCAGCTACTCAAGAGGCTGAGGTGGGAGGATTGATTAAGCTCAGGAGGTCAAGGCTGCAGTGAGCTGAGACTGCGCCACTGCACTCCGGCCTGGGCGACAGAGCGAGACCCCATCTCAACAACAGCAACAACAAACCTTCCAACAGGCTGTCTCTCCAAACATTGGGAGTCCTTCTTCTGCATGACTTTCTGGCATCTAGCTTTCCACAGTGCAGGTCTCTCTTGGGTCCAGGTTTCCTCAACCCGCTGAGTGTGTGACGGGAGCTGCCTGTGGTGGGCAGGGTAGGCTGGTGGCACGTCCACATCAGACGCCCAGGCCGGCCTCGGACAGGCTGTTCCCTCTGTGGCCTGGCAGGGTTGGAATTCATTCCCACTCACCTTCTCCCAGGTCCTGCTGTGGAGATTGGCTGCTTTCTTCCCCTCTGGGATCCTTCTCCTCTCAGGTCAGACTTTGTTCCTGCCCCTGGGAGCATCCGGGCCACAGGGGATGGCAAGGGGGTCACGAGGAGATCTGGCAGCCCCTCAGGGAGGTGTTATGGGGCCCCCAGGCAGCAGAGCCTGCCTTCGAGGGAGGGGAAAGCTGCCTCCGTGTGGACGGATATGCAGAGGGGCTTGGCGGTTTGGGGCGCTCGCTCACATGTGTGCAGATACCCTCAAATGTCCACGCTCCCATTCTCAAAATCCCAGTCATTCCCAATCAGCCTCTGCTCTGCTCTGAAGGCCAGTGCCCCTGAAATCGGTGTGCTGGAACCCAACCCTAGTGTTCGTCAGTCTTTGTGTCACTGTGAAGAAATGCCTGATACTGGGTCATATAAAGAAAAGAGGTGGACAGGCGCGGTGGTTCACACCTGTAATCCCAGCACTTTGGGAGGCCGAGGCGGGCGGATCACGAGGTCAGGAGATCGAGACCATCCTGGCTAACACGGTGAAACCCCGTCTCTACTAAAAAAATACCAAAAATTAGCCGGGCGAGGTGGCGGGCGCCTGTAGTCCCAGCTACTCGGGAGGCTGAGGCCGGAGAATGGCGCAAACGCAGGAGGCAGAGCTTGCAGTGAGCCAAGATCACACACTGCACTCCAGCCTGGGCGACAGAGCTAGAGTCCGTCTCAAAAAAAAAAAAAGAGGTTTGGGCCAGACGCAGTGGCTCACACCTGTAATCCCAGCACTTTGGGAGGCTGAGGTGGGCGGATCACCTGAGATCAGGAGTTTGAGACCAGCCTGACCAACATGGTGAAGCCCTGTCTGTACTAAAAATACAAAAACTAGCCAGGCATGGTGGCGGGCGCCTGTAATCCCAGCTACTCAGGAGGCTGAGGCAGGAGAATCGCTTGAACCCACGAGGTGAAGGTTGCAGTGAGCTGACATCACACCACCGCACTGCAGCCTGGTGGACAGAGTGATACTCATCTTAAAAGAAAGAAATAAAAATAAGAAGAAAAGAGGTTTGATTGGTCAGGGTTCTGCAGGCCGTACAGGGAACGTGATGGCATCTGCTTCTGGGGAAGCCTCAGGAAGCCTCCAATCACGGTGGAGGGTGAAGGAACCGTGTCTCCCACGGTGGGAGGGGAAGCAAGAGGGTGGAGGTGCCACACACTTTCAAATAACCAGATCTCCCATGAACTCGCTCGTCACCAAGGAGGTGGCCCACCCCTTCATGAGGGAGCCGCCCCAGGACCCCAACACCTCCCACCAGGCCCACCTCCAACACCGGGGGGGTCCAGTTCAACACGAGACCTGCGGGGGACACACGAGACCTGTGGGGGACACACGTCCAAACCAAATCCGTCCAAACCGAATGGAGGTGACGGCAGGAAGAGGTGAGGTCTCTGGGAGATTCAGCCATGGGGGCTCTGCCCTCGTGGAGACGATTAGTGCCTCATAAAAGGGCTTGAGGGCTGGGCGCGGTGGCTCAAGCCTGTAATCCCAGCATTTTGGGAGGCCGAGGCGGGCGGATCACAAGGTCAGGAGATCGAGACCATCCTGGCGAACACGGTGAAACCCCGTCTCTACTAAAAAAGTACAAAAAAACTAGCCGGGCGAGGTGGCGGGCGCCTGTAGTCCCAGCTACTCGGGAGGCTGAGGCAGGAGAATGGCGGGAACCCAGGAGGCGGAGCTTGCAGTGAGCTGAGATCTGACCACTGTACTCCAGCCCGGGCAACAGAGGAGACTCCGTCTCAAAAAAAAAAAAAAAAAAGGGCTTGAGGGAGCCCTTCTGTCCCTCTGCCACGTGAGGACACAGACGGGCACCGCCTTCAAGGAACAGGCTTTCATAGGACGTCGAGGCTGCTGGCACCTTGACGATGGACTTCCCGGCCTCCAGGACTGGGAGGAATGAATTTCTGTGGTTTGCGAAGACCCAGTCATGGTGTTTTCCTACAGCAGCAGGAATGGGCGACGGCCACGTCTGAGACAACGTCTTGCCTCTTACCTAAGAGACCCCGCAAGCTGTTAGCTCACGTGGCCGCTGGAGCACTGATCACCGGGCAGGGGACGCGACATCCAGCAGAACATCATTTCCAGAGCTGGTGGGAGCATGAATCCTCAGAGTAAAGAATTTCATGAGTCATGCGAGGGAGGAATAGAAGTAACCCCACACGTGGAAGCTCCACAGAGTCCCCCTGAGTCGGGAAGCGACGAACGTACCGCGTGGCAGGACGCCAGCCGGAGATCCGGTGACCCATGATCCCTGGAAAGGAGCCAAATGTTTAAAATTACCCCAACAGATAACATGGTATGCCCAGTTCCTAAAATGCAGTGACACAACCGCGATGTTGACACCAAGAGGGCATACGACAGAGGGAAAGTAGAACCCAATCTCAGGAGGTAAATCAGAAAACCCTAAATAAAACCTTAAACATTGAAATCCAGCCATGTGTGAGACACGCACACACACCTCCCTTGCCAAGTTGGAGTTTAGATCCTAGGAGCCCCAAAAAAGGTTCAACATTAGAAATTCTTGACATTAACACGTTAAAAGAGAAAACCATTGAGTATCTCAATTCAACATATATTCATGATTTTTTTTCAAAAAGATGTAAAGCAGACTTTATTCACGGAGGGCCACGGTGGTGGGACCCCTGCCCCGGGCGTTGCAGTGGGGAGAGAGACTGGACTCCGCCCCACAGGAAAAGCTTTTAATGAAAGAGGAAGTGGAAATTAGCATGATCAAGGGTGTCTAGGAAAGAGCTGCGGCACACGTCGCGTGGAATATCAGAAATGCAGGGAGGATGCCGGCTAAACTCCTGTGTCTGACATTGTCCAGGGTTCCGATCCTCGTGTGGCCGGCCCCAGCCTGAGCCGCATCTCCGGGTGGCACCGTTCGCACGTGTCCAGGAGCGGCTCCTTGCATCCCTCCACTAGGCATCTCTGGCCAGGCCACCTCCCCAGCAGCTGCATGCTCTCACCTGGCCGCTGTTAGAAGCACACTGTCCACATCCTCAGAAGGAACTTTCCCGGCCTGAGCCCCCACGGCACACACACTCCTCCAACTAAAGATTCACCGGAAATTTCCCTGAGTTGTGCCAAGAACCAAGGGGCACCGTGTCATCTGGGGCCACCATAGATGCCATATCACTCACAGTCGAGGACAAATTCACCCAAGACCAGGGGACAGCAGGTCCCTGTCATCCAGGACATGTGGACCCAGCAGGGCTGGCCGAACCTGCTCCACAGCCCCCACCCCAGGCACATTTGAAGACTGAGGGGTGGTCTTGGGTGCTGGTCAGTTCACACCAGGGATCCTCCAGCCCAGCCAAAGAGTCACAGCTGTCCCTTCCCAAAGGCCTCCCTCAGGCTGGGCAGGGCCCGCCCCAGGCCCACCGCAGCCAACGGACACGGCCTCAGGCCGGCGGGTGGCACACGGGAGTGCAGGCCAGGCTCTGCTGAGTTGGATTGAACCGCTAGTGATTTTCCTGAGGTTGGAGGCAGGCAGGGCGGGCCTCAGTGTCTGGGCAACTCAGAGCGGAGATGGCCCCTAGAGGAGGGAGTGTTCGACGTCCGCCTGGAGGATTTGTCAGGAAACCCCCCCCAGGATGCTGGGAAACCCCCCCCCAGGATGACCGTGGGGCCGTCTCCAGCTGCTTTGCCTCCTGTTTGAAGGAACGCCATGTGGCACATTGAGATCCAGGAGGGGCGGCTCGAGGCCTTCCGGACAGCTGACCGTGAGGAGGCAGAGGCTGCGGGGCGGCGGCTCCAGGTGCGAGCAGCCCGGCAGCTGTGCAGGGAGCAGGAGGCCCTGGGGAAGATGGAGCGGAACCGGCTGCTGAGAATCCGGTAAGCGGCACCCAGGCCCACCCATGCCCGTCCCAGCAGCTCCTGTCAGTCCGTCCGCCCTCTCCCCAGGGGTCTCCTCACCCTCTGCATCTGTCCAGCTCCACCTCCACCCTCCCTGCCTCCTCCCAGCTTGCTCCTCTGCTGGACCCTTGAGTCCTTCCCAAGTGTCAGGCGCCCCCCTGCACCTGCCCAGAGCCCCAGCCCTCCCGAGATGCCACAGCCACGATACCGCCACTAAAGCCGGCCACTAAAGCCGCACTCCAGCGAGACTGCCCCTCCCCTTTCCCTCCGGCAGCCCCATCCTCTTCCCAGCCAGGCCATTCTCTGGGCTCCGTCCCCGCCTCTGGCTGCTCCTTTGCACCCCTCCCATGGCCCCCACCCCCCGCGGCCATGGAGCACTCAGGCCCGTTCCCCACACGTCCCCTGTCATGAGTCTCCTGCTCAGCCAGGGCCCAGCAACCTCCTAGGCCAGTCCCCAAGTGCTTCACAGGCCATCAGGCCAGCTGTCCCAACCTGCCGTGAGCCTCTCTCCTCGAGACCCCCTTCTGGCCTCCATCCCCTCCCCCATCTCGTTCCCTCCCTTCAGCTGCCCAGGCCACAAACCCCTGTGGAATCCAGGCCGTGGCTGCAGACACGAGGTCCCCAGCGCATGCCTCCTTCCTCCCCACAGCACTGCTGTGCCTGCGCCATCCTCTTCCCAGACCCCTGCCCGGCTGGGATTGAATCTTGCCTTTGGTGGTTCCCTGGCACTGGAGCCACAGTGGCGTGGAGAGTGTGACATCTGTGTGGCCCACGGCACCAGCTCTCCAGGGACCCTCGCTCCTCCCCAAGGGAGGCTGTGCAGGGCAGAGCTGAGCAAAAGGGCCCACGGTGTCTCTGGGACACGAGCTCCAGCTGTGCAGGGCTTGGGGGCAGGTGGGACGTGTGATGCCCTCTGATGGCCCCGCGTCCCCACAGGAAGTCCCTGCACACCCAGAAGGAGCTCGGGCTCAGGCACCAGAAGCTGCTGGAGGATGCCCGGAAGAACCACAAGGTCGCCGTGCGGTTCCTGAAGGCCTCCCTGGGAAGGTAGGGCCTCCCTTTGATGTCCTTAGGGAGAAACCCAAGAATACACGTCACTTGCTTTTGTCTTGACATTCCCTGATTTTATTATTTATTTACTTTTAAGATGGAAGCTTGCTGGAGTGCAGTGGCATGATCTTGGCTCACTGCTCTGCCTCCCAGGTTCAAGTGATTCTCCTGCCTTAGCCTCCTGAGTAGCTGGGACTACAGGCGCCTGCCACCATGCCCAGCTAATTTTTGTATTTTTAGTAGAGACGGAGTTTCACCATGTTGACCAGGCTGGTCTCGAACTCCCGACCTCAGGTGATCTGCCCGCCTCAGCCTCCCAAAGTGCTGGGATTACAGGCGTGAGCCACCGCACCCAGCCTCCTGGTTTTATTATTGAATCACCACCTTATCATCAAAAACCAATAAACATGTATTTTTAGTGTGAGGTGCTGTTTCTTTTCAGAAGAGGCCCATGAGACGCGCTGGGCACATTCCTGCTGTGTTCTCGTGGCCTGGCCCCCCAGGGCGTGTTCCTGCCGTGTTCTCGTGGCCTGGCCCTCCGGGGCGTGCTCCTGCCATGTCGTCATGGCCTGGCCCTCCGGGGCACGTTCCCGCCGTGTCCTCGTGGCCTGGCCCTCCAGGGCGTGTTTCCGCTGTGTCCTCGTGGCCTGGCCCTCCGGGGCATGTTCCTGCCGTGTCCTCGTGGCCTGGCTTCTACGCCAGCACCATTTGCCCATCCCACCTCTTGTGTTGTCCCCGTTAATCATGTTCCTGGTGGAAATGACAGCACCGAGGTTCCTTTAATTACACCCCACACGGCATCGCTGTGTCACTTCCTCGGTTAAAAGTGTGGCCGTTTGTGGTGGCGCACGCCTGTGATTCCAGTGCTTTGGGAGGCTGAGGCTGAGGCAGGAGGATCACTTGGGCCTGGGAGCTGTGATTGCACCACTGCTCGCCAGCCTGGATGACAGAGCCTCAAAAATGTTTAAATGTCCTTCCTCAGAATCCGAGAGCAAGAGAAGAAGGAGGAGATGAAGTGCCAGGAGCACATGAGGCGACGCATGGACGCGGTGGTGGCGCTGAAGGGCAGCATCTCCGCGAACCGGGTAAGCCCCCACAGCCCCACCCAGCCTCTCCCTCAGCCCCTGCCAGGGTCCGTCCCTGGGCCCCTGCTCCTTGGGTGCCAGGCCTGTGTCCTTGGGTGTCCAGGGTTGACCCACACACTTGGTGGCCCCTGGAGGCTTCCCAAGCCTGTGCCACAGATTTGCCCACGGGTTCTATGTGGGTCAGGGCCAGGCACTGGAGTCAGGCAGGAGCAGGCAGCCCAGCCCTGCTCCCATGGGGCCTGGTCTTGTTGGAAGAGACACATGGAGGGCCTGGGCGCCTCGAGGCCATGCCCTGGGCCCAAGGCTGGGGGTTCAGGCTGGGAAAATGGTGGGAAGGGTGGGAACAGAATCTGCAAAGGCTCAGAGGTGAGGGGCAGAGGCGGGCAGGTGACGTGCAGGGACAGCCCCAGCCCCATGCTTGGGTTGTGCAGGCAATTTGCCAGCTGTCTCCCGCGGGGTCTGCAGACGTCAATGTTGGTTTAAGGCCCAGTGTGTGAGCATGTGTGTGTGCACGTGTGTGCAGGTGTGAGCGTGTGTGTGCACGTGTCCAGGTGTGTGTGAGCATGTGTGTGCACATGTGTGTAGGTTTTCATGTATGAGCTTATGTGTATGCACATGTGTGCATGTGTGACCGTGTGTGTGCATGTGTGACCGTGTGTGTGCGTGTGTGAGCATGTGTGCACATGTGTCCAAGTGTGCCTGTGTGAGCACGTGTGTGCAGGTTTGCATGTATGAGCATAGGTGTGTGCGCATGTGTGCAGGTGTGGGCATGTGTGTGTTCCCGCGTGTGCTGACGCTGTCACCTCAATGCTCTCTATTTCCAAGGACACACTGCGGAAGTTCCAAGCATGGGGCCATGCCAAGGCAGAGCTGGCGGAGCAGAGGGTCCAGGCTGAGAAGAAGGCGATTCTGGCCCAGGGCGGGGATGCGTTCAGGCACCTTGTCCACCAGCGCCGGCGCCAGGAGCTGGAGGCCCAGAAGAGGTGAGGGTGGTGGCAGAGGTGCCACTGGGAGGCACCTGCCCAGTCAGTGGGTGCAGGGAGAGCCAAGGGGGCTCAGCTTTACATTAAGCAAAGCTGCTCTCTCTCCCAGGGCCCCCACTCAGGCGGCTGTGGGGCACGGGAACAGGGGCTCCAGGCCACCACCCTTGCCCTGCCTGGGCCTGACTCAGCCTGCCCAGCCCTGCCCCTACTCCAGTCCATGCCCAACCCTCGGCCCCTTCTCCCCTCTGAGACCCTGAAACCCCGGCCCCTCTCGAGAGCCTCCGGCTCCTGTTCTGACTTCTCAGGAGGAGGGACTGGCGGGCTCTTTCCTGGCCCACCCAGAAATCTCCAGGGAGCCTGTCCTGGGTTTTGCCCGAAGCTGCCTCATCCCGGGAGCCTGGCTCTTTCTCCCCATCCCAGTCCCCCCGTCCACGGCCCTGGCCAATCACTGCTGAGGATGTGCCTGGGCGGGGGCTCCTGGCCCTCTCGCTGGGCAAGGCATCCTCCTCTGGGTGCCACAGAGCCCTGAGTGCGTCCTCCCCACCCCTGAGTCACAATCAGAGTTCTCCACCACCCATCAGCCTGCCCACCTTGTGGGGGGGTCCTGGCAGCGACGCCTACACATCCCTTAGCCTGGCGCAGGCCTGGCATGTAGGAGGCACCGGGGAGGTGCAGCTGCAGTGAGTGGATGAACATCTTCAGCCCTGGGGCTACCCTCAGTGGCAGCCCCACGCCAGCCTAGAAACAAGGGCTGGGAAGAAGCCTCGGGGCGGCCAAGGCTGCTGGGGGACTGGGCTGCTAAGTGGGCAGGGCCAGGCTGGGCAGGGCTAGGCAGGGCTGGGCTTGCAGGGCTGGGCTTGGCAGGGCTGGACAGGACTGGGCTTGGAAGGGATGGGCTGGGCTGGGCAGGGCAGGGCTAAGCTGGGCAAGGCTGGGCTGGGCAGGGCTGGGCAGGACTAAGCTTGGCAGGGATGGGCTAGGGTGGGCCGGGCTGGGCTGTGCAGGGCTGGGCTGAGCGGGGCAGGGCAGGGCTCTGCAAGGCAGGGCTGGGCAGTGCTGGGCTGGGCAGGGCTGGGCAGGACTGGGCAGGACTGGGCTTGGCAGGGATGGGCTGGGCAGGGCTGGGCAGGGCTGGACAGGGCTGGGGTTTAAGCCTAGAACCTCCGGCTTGGCCTCTGCCCATCTGCTCCCCACTGGAGCTTGTATTTAGCCCCAGGACCAGGAAGTTCCCACCCCAAGAGCCCTGCTGGGCAGGATGGAGCCCCTAGGATGGCGCTAGGGAGGGGCTGCCGGGCGCCGTCTCACCTGGGGCAAGGTGGAGGCAAGGGACCTCTCACACTTGTCTGAGAAGTGACTCCACGCAGGGCCTTTGAGGAGGAGCAGAAGCTCAGAAAGCAGGAGATCGTCAGTCGGATTCTAAAAGAGGAGGCTGAGGAGGAAAAAAGAAAGAAACAGCGTCCCCCGACCAAGGCCACTCACCGGCCGACCCTGAGGGGCAAGACCTGGAACTACATCTCCGACTATTGCGAGGAGAAGACCACAGCCCCAGCCAACACGTACACACTGGTGAGCAAACGCCACACACCTGTGGAGGGCAGGTGGGGCCTCAGGGCTCAGGTGTGGTGAGACATCCTTTGAGGACCTCAGCACCACGGCCACCTGCAGGGGGTTGCTGAGCCCGCTGAGTGGCCGCCACTCAGCTCAGGGGCAAGGGGACAAGACCCACCACAGACCCACCACATGAGAGAGGCCCATGGCCGCAGCATCCCCAGCAAGGGTCCAGTGTCCTCCTGGCCTCACCCCCAGCAGTGTTGCTGCCCACCAGGCTGGGACCACCTTGCCTGGCCCTGTAGAGAGCTGGGTCAGCCGCCTTGCCAGGGAGATGTGCACAGCCGTTCAGACCACATGCCTGGGATCACCCTGCTACAAAGCCCTCCTGATAGCACCCAGGGGACAGCTTTCCTGTCACTCATTCATTCACTCAGTCATTCATTCACTCACTCATCCTTTATTCATTCATTCTTCATTCATTCACTTATTCAGTCATTCATTCACTCACTTATTCACTTATCCTTTACTCATTCATTCACTCGCTCATTCATTCACTCATTCACTCACTGATTCACTCATTCACTCATTCATTCATTCACTCTCTCATTCGCTCATTCATTCACTCACACATTCACTCATTCACTCACTCACTCACTCACATCCAGGGCCTGCTTGGTGTCCACTGCTGCTGCAGGCAACTGGCTTCAGTTGGGGGAATGTATTTCTAGTTTACCTTTCCCTAAAGGTGTGGGGTAGGGACGATGGTCCTCTCCTGAGTCTGGCACAGTGCTGCAGTCTCTGCCCTTGTGTACCCCAAAACCTGAAGGTCAGGGTCATTGCTCCAACAGGTGCCCTGCTGGGAAAGAGCAAGCCTTGGGCCGCCTCAGCTTTGGCCTCTGCAGGGTCTCTGTGGTGCCCCTCAGGGCACCAGAGAAGGTCCTTTCCTGCTCCCCAGGCTCCCAGTGCTCGGGCCGAGCCTCTGCCCCATCCACCCCTCACTGCCCGTCTCACGCCGGGGCCTTGGCACCTGCCGATGCCTCTGCCGGGAGCGCCCTGCTGCCCTCCTTGCTCCAGAGAAGCCTCCCCTGCCCCCAGGCCCCCCGTGAGCTGCTCCCGTGATTTTCTGCGGCACCACCTGTATCACTGTGCGGGTCACAGCAGACAGCAGTGCGCTGCCCCGTCCAGACTCCCTGTCTGTCGCTCCATAAGACGGTCCCCAGGAAGAGGAACCCTGTCCACCCGGCTGAGTGCTCCCTTCTCCGGCAGGCCTGGGACAGCGCCAGAGCAGATGGGCAAGGCCCAGTCCCCAAACTCATTCTGAGGAAACCACCACAGCCATCCCCCCGGGGTCAGCCTGGGGCTTTTCCCGGGCACGGCTTATATCCCCAGAAAGGAGAACCAGGCCAGGTGCGGTGGCTCACACCTGTAATCCCAGCACTTTGGGAGGCTAGGGTGAGTGGATCATGAGATCAAGAGTTCGAGACCAGCCTGGCCAACATAGTGAAACCCTGTCTCTACTAAAAATACAAAAAATTAGCCAGGTATGGTGGCGGGCGCCTGCAATCCCAGCTACTTGAGAGGCTGAGGTGGGAGAATCATGTGAACCCGGGAGATGGAAGTTGCAGTGAACTGAGATCACGCCACTGCACTCCAGCCCAGGTGACAGTGCAAGACTGCATCTCAAAAAAAAAAAAAAAATGAGAACAGATGAGTGCCTGAGGACCAGCGCCAGGGATTCCAGTCCATGAATTAGAACATTTTCCTATCAAAGGACGTTTTTTGCTTCTTTTTTTTTTTTTTTTTTTTTTTTTTTTTGAGACGGAGTCTCACTCTGTCGCCCAGGCTGGAGTGCAGTGGCCGGATCTCAGCTCACTGCAAGCTCCGCCTCCCGGGTTTACGCCATTCTCCTGCCTCAGCCTCCCGAGTAGCTGGGACTACAGGCGCCCGCCACCTCGCCCGGCTAGTTTTTTGTATTTCTTAATAGAGACGGGGTTTCACCGTGTTAGCCAGGATGGTTTCGATCTCCTGACCTCGTGATCCGCCCGTCTCGGCCTCCCAAAGTGCTGGGATTACAGGCTTGAGCCACCGCGCCCGGCCGAAATACTTATATTTCAAGTAGAAAAAGTTACAAAACCGTGTGCACCGCTGTCTCTATGCAGAGTACACGAGGCAGAAGAACAGGGGCAGGCAGCGGGCCGTACCAGCGGGAGCTGGGCCGAGTTTCTCTCCCCTGTTCTCTGCCATGAGCGTGTCTTCATGACGTTCCTCTCCCCGACTGCAGGACTACGAGGCTGCTGCAGGCCCCGGGCCCTCTCGGTTGGTGGACGTCATCTCCAGTGAGCTCATCCAGGGGGACGCCGGGGCCAGCTCAGAGGAGGAGACGTTAGCTGAGCCCGAGATCTCTGGGCTTTGGAACGAAGACTACAAGCCATACCAGGTACCAGCTCCTGCTCCTTTAGACGCCTGCAGATGGATCCCGGCCCTCTGTCGCCGGCTCCCCACCTCCCACACCTGCCCCGCCCACACCGGCTGCTCTGAGGCTTCTCCTGGCTGTGCCCGCCATCTCCTGTCACCCCCTCCTGCTCGTCGACGCCCCCCGCCTCCCTCTCCACACTCATGCCTTTCCCTCTTCACAGAGCCTGGAGGGCACCACACGTGCTCGATGACAGACAGCTCTGTCACCGTGGTGTAACGGGGTGGGACGGCGGGGCTCCGAGGCTGAAAGGCTGAGGGAATGACTCTGAGCTACTCCACGTACTGTTGGAGAAGCGTCTTTCTGGAAGAAATGTGCAAACTTTCATTGACGGCCTTTTGTAAGAAACGCGCCCCATCTGGCGCCGGGGTTCCTCCGCCTCTGAAAGAGCAGGTGCAGCAAGACACGGTCTCCGCAGCAGCGTGGCTCAGGCTGTGGTCCTGTCCCACATGGGAGGGCAACGCCCGCCGCCCGGTTTCTGTAAGCGTTGGCCACCTCTACTGTCAGGGCAAAGGCCACTTGGTTCTGCTGTTTCTGAGGATGCCGGGCTGACCAGGGTGGTGAACAAGACAGGCCAGGCGGAGCCACCACCCACACACTGGGGAACCCCAAGGGAGAAGGCTGCCTCTGGACAAGAGGAGGGTCCCAGGTGGCACCCCCCAGGAAGCCAGGGAGGAGGCCGCCCGGCTGCCGGGCACGGGCACCGGCACCAGCAGGGGCAGCCCAGAGCCAGGACCCAGGCAGAGTCCACGCAGCTTCCAAAGGGACAGTTCAGGGCTCTTCAGTTCTGATCTTCCTGGTTGCTGGTGTTGGCCAGGGAAGCGGCTTTTCATCTTGAGAAAGCCCAGTGTGTGCTGACACTGCCCGCTCGAGAAACTGCTTCCTGCAGAACCTTTCAGAACCTTCCTCTTGTCCTGATTTAGCAATCTGGAAAGTTCCCCTCCACATCTTTCCCAGAAATCCACCTGAATCCGGAGCCGTCTGCTTTTCTTTGTTTCCTGGTTTCCCTTTTTCGGAAGTGAGGGCTCCGCACCTTGTCAACGGAGCAGAAAGTCAGTCGGTCCATCGGGGTCTTTCTGAGCAACTCAGAGCAACTCCCGGGCCGTGGGGCTCTTCCCGGGGCTGGTGGAGGCTGGTGGGGCTGGGCCGTCCGTGCTCCGCTAACCGCTACCCTCGCCTCTGAGCTGCCACCAGCGCCGCCCGGGTGGAGCCGCTGACAGCCCCAGCCTCCGTCTCTGTGACCCCCAGGTGCCCAAGGAGGACGTGGACCGAAAGCCCGTGGGCGGGACGAAGATGGACAAGGACATCCTGGCGCGAACGGTGGAGAGACTGCGGAGCAGGGTGGTCCACAAGCAGGTGGTGCTGGGGCGTGAGTTCCAAGGTCGCCCCTTCAACAGCAAACCAGAGCTCCTGCACTTCAAGGTGAGCCCGAGCTGGGCCAGGAGGAGCAGGGGACAGGCAGCAGCACGGGACGGCGGGGGACAGGCAGCAGCACGGGACGGCGGGGGACAGGCGGCAGCGCGGGACAGGCGGGGGACAGGCGGGGGACAGGCGGCAGCGCGGGACAGGCGGGGGACAGGCGGGGGACAGGCGGCAGCGCGGGACGGCAGGGGACAGGCAGCAGCACGGGACAGCGGGGGACAGGCAGCAGCACGGGACGGCGGGGGACAGGCGGCAGCGCGGGACAGCGGGGGACAGGCGGGGGACAGGCGGCAGCACGGGACAGGCAGGGGACAGGCGGGGGACAGGCGGCAGCGCGGGACGGCGGGGGACAGGCGGCAGCGCGGGACGGCGGGGGACAGGCGGCAGCGCGGGACAGCGGGGGACAGGCGGCAGCGCGGGACGGCGGGGGACAGGCGGGGGACAGGCGGCAGCGCAGGACAGCAGGGGACAGGCAGGGGACAGGCAGCGCGGGACAGCAGGGGACAGGCAGCAGCGCGGGACGGCAGGGGACAGGCAGGGGACAGGCGGCAGCGCGGGACGGCAGGGGACAGGTGGCAGCGCGGGACAGGCAGGGGACAGGCGGCAGCGCGGGACAGGCAGGGGACAGGCGGCAGCGCGGGACAGGCGGGGGACAGGCGGCAGCGCGGGACAGGCGGGGGACAGGCGGCAGCGCGGGACGGCAGGGGACAGGCAGGGGACAGGCAGCAGCGCGGGACGGCAGGGGACAGGCAGGGGACAGGCGGCAGCGCGGGACGGCAGGGGACAGGTGGCAGCGCGGGACAGGCAGGGGACAGGCGGCAGAGCGGGACAGGCAGGGGACAGGTGGCAGAGCGGGACGGCAGGGGACAGGTGGCAGCGCGGGACAGGCAGGGGACAGGTGGCAGCGCGGGACAGGCAGGGGACAGGTGGCAGAGCGGGACGGCAGGGGACAGGCAGCAGCACGGGATGGCGGGGGACAGGCGGCAGCACGGGACAGCAGGGGAGCCCCGCTGCAGCCCGATCCCTGGCGCTTTTTGCTTTTTTTTTCTTTTTTGAGACAGACTCTCACTCTGTTGCCCAGGCTGGAGTGCAATGGCACAATCTCAGGTCACTGCAACCTCCGTCCACCTCCCAGGTTCAAGCGATTCTCCTGCCTCAGCCTCCCAAGTAGCTGGGATTATAGGCGCCTGCCACCACGCCCAGCTAATTTTTGTATTTTTAGTAGAGATGGGGTTTCACCATGTTGGCCAGGCTGGTCTCGAACTCCTGACCTCATGATCCATCCGCCTCAGCCTCCCAAAGTGCTGGGATTACAGGCGTGAGCCACTGCGCCCGGCCTGCCTTTTGCTTTTTAACGCTGGAAAACCCAGGGGCTTCCTCAGGAGGCACAGGCCCAGGTGTGGACCTTCTCTCCAAGGAGGTGGAGGGAGAGAGGGCCTCATCTCCATGGAGGGCTGGACGCCAGTCTGAAGGGCAAATCCTGAGCAATGGGAGTGCCATGGCCCCAAAAGCCCTGTGCCACTTGGGGCAGAGGGGGCCCCTGAGCCTCGGGACAGGGATGTAACAGGGACAAGGTGGGAACATGCGAGGCTGAGGTTGGTGCCTGGATGCCTCCGCCAAACTCTGCGAGACACAGCGGCCCGTGGGCTCCGGTATTTTACCCCAGTTCAGGTCCATCCATGGAGTCAGGGACCCACCTTGGAACCCACAGTGTCTGAGCATTCTCTCTCACTCCCACCCGCTGGGCCCCAGCAAGGTCCCATCCTGCCTCAAGTCGCGAAGGCTCTTATGAGACAGGTTCCACCCCATACCCTGTCCTTCGTGCACCCCCGGGGCCTTCTCGATTCTGGGAGAAACCTCGGACATTGTTCCCTGGGAACCTCTCCCTAGTTGGCAAATGCTCACCAGTGGTTACCCTGAAGCAAAGCTGCCTCGGTGCTCACAGCACAGCCCCCTCTGACCCGCTCTGAAGCTACTGCCTTGACCTTTCCCAGGACTTTGATATTGGCAAAGTGTACAAGAAAAAGATCACGTTGGTAAACACCACCTACACGATCAACTACTGCAAGCTGGTGGGCGTGGAGGAGCACCTCCGGGACTTCATCCACGTTGAGTAAGAGGACGGCTCAGGTGGGGACGGACGTGATGCAGGGACAGCAGGAGGTTCATAGCTCCCTTCGTGTTCAGAACGGCTGGAACAGGCTCTGTCTGGGCATAAGCCCTCAGATCCGATTTTCACAAAGATTTTGTAGAGGGGGCTCCTCTGTCTTCTTGTGTCAAAGTCATCTGAGACCAAGCCCATTTCCCTTCACGAATGGCTGGAGGTTTGCCTGGCTGCCCAAGTTTCCTTTTGTTTTTCTTTGTTTTGTTTTGTTGCCTTTTTTTTTTTTTTTTTCGAGATGGAGTCTTGTTCTATCGCCCAGGCTGGAGTGCAACGGCGTGGTCTCGGCTCACTGCAACCTCTACCTCCTGGATTCAAGAGATTCTCCTGCCTCAGCGTCCCCAGTAGCTGGGATTACAGGCACCTGCCACCACGCCCAACTAATTTTTATATTTTTAGTAGGGACGGGGTTTTACCATGTTGCCCAGGCTGTTCTTGAACTCCTGACCTCAGGCAATCCATCTGCCTCAGCCTCCCAAAGTACTGGGATTACAGGCATGAGCCACCATGCTTGGCCAGAGTTTCCTTTTGTATTGTTAGGTTTTGATGTTGACCATTCTGATAAGTTTTCCCTGACAGCCAGTGTTTTCAGTGTCAAGGTGAAAGCTGTCTTCATTTCAGCACTGCTTCCTTGAACTATGGTTGTGCTTTCACTCAAACAATGTTTCCATTTGCTTTCTTGCAGACCTCACGTAGGTGTGTGTTGGATCCTCCTTGCTGGTCTTTCCTGTCTACTGTTTTCCTTCTGGTTGCCTTTAATGCTTTCTGCTTTCCTTTTCTTTCTTTCCTTTTTTTTTTTTTTTTTTTTCTTTTCTGGTTTTGTTTGTTTGTTTTGTTTTGTTTTGTTTTTGACAGGGTCTTGCTCTGTCAACCAGACTGGAGTGCAGTGGCACGATCTCAGTTCACTGCAGCCTCAATTTCCCGGGCTCCAGCAATCCTCCCACGTCCATCAGCCTCCTGAGTAACTGGGACCACGGTTGTGTGCCACTATGCCTGGCTAATTTTTCTATTTTTTGTAGAGACAGGGTTTCACCGTGTTTCCCAGGCTGGTCTCAAACTCCTGCACTCAAGTGGTCCACCTGCCTCAGCCTCCCCACGTGCTGGGACTACAGGTGTGCACCTGTGGGGCCTGCTTTCTTCTTTTCTATTTTATTTTTCTTCATTTTTCCCTCCGACGGCCTTTTCTGTGTTTTCTGCAATGTTTCTCTTTTCTTCTGCTCCTTAACAACTTTTTTTTTTTTTTTTTTTTTTTTGAGATGGAGTTTTACTCTTGTTGCCCAGGCTGGAGTGCAGTGGTGCGATCTTGGCTCACTGCAACCTCCGCCTCCCGGGTTCAAGCGATTCTCCTGCCTCAGCCTCCTGAGTAGCTCGGATAACAGGTGCGCACCACCACGCCTGGCTAATTTTTTGTGTTTTTAGTAGAGACGGGGTTTCACCGTGTTGGCCAGGCTGGTCATGAACTCCTGACCTCAGGTGATCCAGCCGCCTCAGCCTCCCAAAGTGCTGGGATTCCAGGCGTGAGCCACAGCACCCGGCCTGACTGACTTTATTTTTAAGAAAGTTCTTTCTCTTCTACTTCCTGTTTCCTGCCAGTTTTCTCTTTGTGGACAGGT
Organism: Macaca nemestrina; assembly: GCF_043159975.1. NCBI lineage: Eukaryota > Metazoa > Chordata > Mammalia > Primates > Cercopithecidae > Macaca > Macaca nemestrina. The sequence goes on from NC_092125.1 coordinate 232,066,775, forward strand.
TTGTAGGTCCAGGATGGCTTTCAGATTCCCAGTTCAGGAGTCTCCACTCCTGGGAGCATTGTGAAGTGCAGCTTCTCAAATGAGGGTCAGCAAGGGCAGGATCCTAATTCCCCCCTTGCTGTCCAGGTTGCAGAGGGGCCTCCTCTTCTCCCACCAGGCGTCTTCCTGAGGCTGCCCCAGGGGCGAGGGGTGCATGGGCTCTGATGGCCCCTCCCTGACACCAGCACTGGCTCGCTAGGACTTGGTGTCTTCCCGTGGAGGCTGTGACGTTCTCTTTGGGGAGCTGATTTTAGGTCAGCCTTAGCATCTTTGTTCCCACCTCCTTCCTCGCTTCCCTGCAGTTTTTCAGATCCGTGTAGCGCTCTGTGAGGGCGGGCGTGGAGAGTGCATGCTGGGGGTCGGTGTTTGCTTTTCACCTTACGGTTACTTTTAAGTCTGGGGGTTCTGTGTCCTCTAGTCACGCTGAAGGCCTGGGATTTCTGCGGCCCACCTGTTTCTCTTATTGATCCATGTGGCTTCTGGGGGCCGCATGCAGAGGTGGGTTTAGGTGGTCGCTGTGCTCTCAGCCACCGAGGCACTCCTCCCCGTGCTGGGATGAGAACTTCTTATGGACAGGCTGAGGCCACCAGTCTCCTGACCTCTGTCTCTTGTTGCTGGAGTGAGAGGTGGCCTCGGTCCAGGTGCCGGGTTTTTGGAGGATGCCTGGCTTTCCTCCTGCTTGCTCCGAGATTCTCTCATCCTTAACGTCCTGCAGCTCCGCTGTGTGTCGGTGTGGGCTGATTTTTCTTAGACCTCATTGTACTCTTGAATCTGAAGATTCAGATCTATGAACAATTTTGGGAACTTCTCAGCCCCAGCCCCTGCGGCATTGCCCCTCCCCTATTCATTCTCCGGCTCTGCCCTCCTGCTCCTCCTTTTGAAACCTCCCCATCGGGTGGGAAATTTCTTGTCTCTTTTTCACATTGGGTGGTGCTCTAGGTGCCGCTCGGTTCACCCCTTGTCCCCTTAGTGCTGCTAATCAACGGTTGAGATTGCTTAGTGAGCTTCTTACTCAGCTGCCCTGTCTCTCATTTCTAAAAATGCCAAGCTCTGTTTTGGATGAGTCTGCATTTCTTGACAGTGTCTTGTTCTTTTCTCACGTCTGGAATTCTCTATTTCTGTCTCTAACCGTTTTATCCACACGTCCTCTAACTTCTCCACTCCACACTCGTGTCGTCTGAAGCGTCGAGCTCGGCCCCGCACTCTGCTGTGCTGGTGTGTGTGAGGCGCGCACATCCACCCTCGGATTCGCTGCTCTCCCCGGCGGCTCCGTCCCGGGCTCTGTGCTGTTGGCACCGAAGCGTTTCCCTCCCAATCGGAGGAGCTTCGGGTTTTGCTTCTCCTGGTGCCACAGGAACGTTGCCAGCCAGGGACACACTTTTACACTAAAACTGTAGCTTGCGCATTTCCAAACCAAGCACATTAGGTAAAATCCAACCTTGTGAAATCAGTCTGGCGTCAGGAATTCCTTGGGGAGATGCTCCCTCACCCTGATCTGGGCCAAGACAGACCAGCTCCCTCAAAGGGCCTGTGCAGTGGGGGCTGTTTTTCTGGTTCTTTCCCTGAAAGAGGCTGAGAGAGTCGAGGGTCCTGGCTGTCTCAGGGCTCCCAGTTCCAGCTCTCTTCCTGGCTCCTGCCCACAGGCCCCTGGCCCCATATTGGTATCAAAGCCCTAGAGCCCTGGTCCCAGGCCTGGCACCTGTGCCCAGGGGAACTGTGGCCCTCACCGAGCCACGGGGTCCCACTTCCTGGCAGTTGGCCTGGGGACTTGCCTCACGCCTTCATTGATTAACTCCCTCACTCCACAAATATTCGCACACACTGGAGCGTCCCCTGCCTGCCAGGTACCGGGGTCAGCAGAGAACACAGCAGACCCAGCTCTCCCCCAAGTGAAGGTGGCAGAGGTGCAGGGCTGGGGCGGGGAGGAGGCCGGGAGACCCAGCCTGACTGCGCTCCGGGTGGCGAGGCGAGTGTTCACCCTCTGCAGCTCTAACCCCCGTGTGCTATGGGTCATGTCCTGCAGCTTTGACCCCCCGGGCCCCCTGTCCGCCGGGATGTCCTGCGAAGTGCTTGTCACCTTCAAGCCCATGGTGAGTCAAAGGGGTCGTTCTCTCTCAAAGGAGAGGTGGCGGTGGGTGGAGCCCATGATCGGGCGTGGTGGTGCAGACCGTGATGGAGGAAGGATGCACTTGGCCTCTCAGTGAGGATCACGCAGGCCCGTTTTGCTGTTTTAGTCCCAAAAATACACTCGACGTATTCCTGAAATGTCGGGCAGAACCGCAGCGCAGCTCCTCTGCGTTAGTGGCCGAGGGCATGCACTCTCGGGTCTAAGTCGGGAGGGCTGGGATGTTCTAGGAAGCCCTGCCAGTGTGCGGCCCTCCTGAAATGCCCTCTGCGGACTCCTTCCCCTGGGGTCACCCGAGCTGGGCGGGTGGCAGGTGGCCCCGGCCCAGGCAGCCACAGCACGTGTAACGGGCTTAAGTTACAGAAGAGCCGGGAGTGGTGGCTGATGCCTGTAATCCCAGCGCTTCGGGGGGCCGAGGTGGGAGGGTCGCTTGAGCCCAGAAGCTCAAGACCAGCCTGGGCAACATGGCGAGACCCCGTCTCTACAAAAAATACAGTTAGCCAGGTGTGGTGGCGCATGTCTGTAATCCCAGCTAGTCGAGAGGCTGAGGTGGGAGGATTGCTTGGACCCCAGGTGCGAGTGGGTGGAGGGGGGTTGCAGTGAACCGAGAAGGTGCCACTGCACCCCAGCCTGGCCAGCAGAGCCAGACCCTGTCCAAAAAAAGAAAGAAAACACACAAAAGTTACAGAAGTTTATGGTGGTTGGGGTCATTTTATTTCTTAGATAAACAAAGATCTAGAAGGAAATATCTCATTTTTGGCTCAGACGGGCGAGTTTTCAGTTCCATTGAAATGTTCAACAAAGAAATGTTCGGTGAGTTCAAAGTGTCCGAGCCAGCATTTCTCGGGGCATCCTGGCTGGGAACTCCAGTGGGACGGCATCTCCTGGGAGGGGGTGCAGGTAGGGCAGGGACCAGGGGGAGGCTCCAATCTCCACCAGGGGCCGAGCCCCTTCTTCCAACAGCAGCTTAGGTGGGCCTGAGCCGGACCTTGGGTGGGGGTCTCGAACGTGGGGCACTCGGACCAGCACTGGAAAAATGAGACAAACCTTGCTCCGTGTGGATCCCAGACTGCAGGGCCCGTGCCTCAGAGGAACCCTTAACATCCATCTGAGAAGGCTCCAGTCCTTCCTACAGCTCTTGGAGGGGGGTCACCCTTGATTCTTTTTAATTAAGAAAAATTTCAAGCATAGTGGAAAACAGAACAGCAGAACGAGGCTCCAGGTGCCTACAACCCAGACCCCGCATCATCCTGGACCCCGCATCGTCCCAGACCCCACATTGTCGGCCTCGGACACCTTTGCTTGGTCCAGCAACTGCTGTATCTGTTGCTGATCCATTTCAAAGTACATTGGTAAAATGTCAACGCTCCACCCTCAGAAACGTCAGCATGCATCTCCAATAAACCAGAAACCCACACACCATTGTTCACCCCCCCTCGCCCACGCCTGCCGAGTAATCAGCTCGCACTGCACCTGCCACACAGCAAGCGGCTCCTGGCTCAGCTGCGAGTGTGAGGCCCCCTGCGGCCGGCCCTGTCCCGGCTGGACTCCAGCGCGGCAGCTACGGCAGCACGAGCATCTCCCAGAGGACGGTGGGGACATCATATCTCCTAAGAATTCACGGGCCAAGGCAAGTCCCACAGCCCAGGCCTGCGTCAGCGGGACAGGGAGAGGCCCATCCTTGCATTAGAGGAGGAACAAGCTGGGGCAGGTGAAGGGCAGAGGCCGCGCTGTGTCCCCCCACCCCCAGCAAGATCAGCAGACGCCCTCATGGTCGCCCGTGGTCCAGGCCACGCTGCCCCCAGCCACCTTTGATGAGCACCGTGTAACTTTCTCTGTCGTGTGCTTCCGCCTTCGCCGCGTGTCGCCGTGGGGAGGGGCTGCTGCAATCAGAGTCACTGATGGTGGTGGAGAGAGAAGTTTTTTCCTCTCAGTTTCTTCGTAGATTCGCCAACGTTTGCATATTTAGTGTGTTCCAGTCACTTTAGTCTCCCTTCCTCTCGGCACTCAAGTGGCCTTGCCATGGCCTTGGCAGCCGTGGCCCCGCTGGGGTTCATGCAGGAACTGCCACCGTCCTAGGGCGCCCGAGCAGCCCCTTGCCCTGTGGCTGCCGCCTTCTCCTCAGAGCAGTCGCGGTCCAGGCGGCAACTCCGCTGTGCGGGTTCTTGGTGAACCAAGACTCAGGCCCAGGACATGGAGCACCAGGGCTGGGGCAGCAGGAAGTCCCCGCCCCAGCGACGGCCGGGCTCCGGCTCTCTCCTGCTCAGCCTGGGAGCGCGGCAGGAGTCTGGTGCTGGCCGGCTCCACTCCGGATCAGCGTCACGGAGCACGTGCCCAGCATGGCCCTGGGTGTCCTGGCCAGAGCTGCCCCGGCCTCTCCCGCGTTTGGTCTCTGCAGTGTCAAGTGCTCCTCTGTGACAGGAGCACCGAGGCCCTCGGCTCCCCTGAGCAGGGGCTTCTCCCAGGGGAGCGTCCAGGCTGGGGACTGTAAAAACAGTAAAGCCCTGTCTGAACGAGGGGAGAGCAGGGCCCAGGCGGCTCAGGGGGAAGGAGGCGGCCTCCCCTGGCTGGACCCCGGCCACCCTCTGTGAACCACGTCCATTTGCGTCGGCGGCCCCTGGTCCTGCCCCTGGAGCAGGAGCACAGAGTGGGGGGCCCCTGGGCCTCCAAACTCAGAGCCCAGAAAAGCCTCCCGAGGAGGGGCCCCTGGGCAGAGCCGAGGTGTGGCCCAGGCCTGCCTCCTTAGCCAGCGCCAGAGCTTCTGTGGCCTGTGGCCCACGACGGGCATGGTGAGGCACCGCCACGGAGGGCGTGCTCCCGTTCTGGAAGGACACTCCCTGGGTCCCTGCATCCAGAGTCCGGCTGACCGCGCCCAGGAATGACGCCATCCACACTCAGGAGCTCCAGAGTCCCATGTCCGGCTCCTTGTCCAGGCCCTGCGTCCTCTCACCGAACCCTTGTTACTCCTCGGCAAGGGGGTTCCTGCCTTGATGTTCCTAAAACCAGACTCGCCTGCCGCACCTTGTCATGAGCAATACACGCCTGACTTCCGGGTTGAATTGTGTACCTGCTTGTGCGGTGCACAACACGCACAAATGCCCACGGCAGCCCTGCCTGGAGCCACGTGCAGCCCTCGCGCTGGGCACCCTGTGGGCCTGGCACGGTGGCCCTGGGTTCACTCTGTGTCCTCTGGCAGCTGTCCCTCGACAAGGAGCTCATTGACTTCGGCAGCTACGTGGTGGGAGAGACCACGTCTCGGACCATCACACTGACCAACGCTGGGGGCTTGGGCACGAGTTTCAAGTTCCTGCCAGCTTCAGAGCCCTGCGAGACGGACGACTCCCAGTCCATCCTGAAATTAGTGAGTGTGCCGTTCAGCCATGGGGGACTGGGGGGCCCTGCTCCCCAAATCCAGTCCCATGTGGGTGAACACGGGTGACAATATGAGGTTCTCAACAGTGGGCCTGGGAGGAGGGCAGTGTGGGGGCCTCCTCAAATCAGCCTAAGCAGAAGAGACCAGCTTCCACAGGACACCTGGTCACCTGGCCTCAGGGGCAGCGGCAGCAGGACACTCCCTTTCTCAGGCACATAGCAGCAGGGGCGCTGGCCAGCAGCTCCAGGCCTGAGCGCCCCAGGAGACCCAGCCTCCCCCCACACGTCTCTGAAGCCCCAGGCGTGGGGGCGGGAGGGCTGGACAGTCGCATTCCATGGCTGCAGCTGCACCGGTTCCAAGTGTGAGCACGTCTTGTCCTGTCCCGGGTATGGGTATCTCAGGGCTCAGGTGGAGAGTAGGCTCAGCCTCTAGCCAGCCAAGGAGGAAGGAGGATCGGACCAAGAGGAAGATGCAGCTCACACTCCCAGGCTGGGGCAGCACAGCCATGCCCACCCGGCCTAGAGCGAGGGAGGCTGAGGGGTGACCCTGAGCCTCTGGATGAGCTGCTGCTGTGATCCCACAACCAGGACGGGTGAGACGAGAGCAGGCAGCCGAGGAGGCAGCTGAGGGGCCACGCTGGAGCCAGGGCCCAGCCCCTGACACGGCCTGTCCTCGTGGGAGTCTGGGCAGCTGACTGGGGGAAGGAGGTGGGAAACCTCCCAAGCCAGGGTGTTGATTCTCCTCTCCAGAGCAGCATCCTGACCTACGAAGATAAAAGCTTGTATGACAAAGCTGCCACCAGCATATCTGAGCAGCAGCTAGAGGGCACAGAGTCCTCCCAGGCGGACATGCAGAGCCGGAAGGAGCTGGAGAAGCTGGACAAGGAGCAGGAGGAGGAGCAGCCCACAGGTGAGCCGGGTTGCCAGGCCAAGGCAGGGTGGGCGGGCAGCGAGGGCCCCAGGGCAGCATTCCAGGGGGCTGAGGGGCCCAGGGGAGGATTGGAAAGGAGAGAATTTCCCCAGGCCTTCGATGTTCAGTGACAGTTAAGCAAGAAAATATTCCTATGTACCACTAAGTGTTGTTTTTGGAGCACGCTGACAGGTGTGCTCACGTTGACACTAACAGAAGACTTGCAGGCCCCTCCAGCATCGGCCCAGCAGGCCCAGCACGGGCCACACGGGGTGGGGAAGAGGCTCTGCGGTGCCCCCTGGAGCGGCCGGGCTGCGGGGGCTTCTGTCTAGCTCCACAGCTGTGGCTGTTGTTAGATTTGCACCAGCGGGAAGAGGCGCCGAGAAAACAGGCGGGTCCTACCCTCCCCACGCCTCCCACCCTCCACCCCGCTGCCATCGGGAATCACTTGCGTCTCCTCTTTGCTTCTCTTGATCGTTTTCCCACATACACATCGAGATCCACAAGCCTCTGGGCTCCACCTGTCTGTCTTCGCGTGGTGCGAGTTCCGTGTGCCCTGCAGCGCAGGGTGGAGCTGGGCCAGTTCTCCACAGCCGGTGTGAGCCACACTTTCCGGCGTGAGCCGCACTTTTCCGGTGTGAGCCGCACTTCCGGTGTGAGCCGCACTTCCGGTGTGAGCTGCACTTTTCCGGTGTGAGCTGCACTTCCGGTGTGAGCCGCACTTCTGGTGTGAGCCACACTTCCTGTCCTCACCACTGCGTGGCATTTCCTTTCCTGAGACAGCCTCGGGTTCTAGATCCGTCGTCCTGCCAGCACACGCTTGGGAGCGTTTGTGGTACACACTGTTGCAAACGCGGCCACTCTGCACTTCCCCTCAGGCCTGTGTGTGAGTTCCCACAGGGCACGGGGCTGGGGTTCATGCCGGCATCACAGGGCATAGCCAGCCTCACTGGCATCAGCTAATATCAAAGTGAGTTCTTTTTCTATGGAGACAGGGTCTCACTCTGTCACCCAGGCTGGAGTGCAGTGGTGCAGTCACAGCTCACCGCAGCCTCGACTTCCTGGGCTCAAGCAGTCCTCCTGCCTCAGCTCCTGAGTAGCTGGGAGTACAGGCACACACCACCACACCTGGCTAGTTTTTGTATTTTTTGTAGAGACAGTGTTTCACCATGTTTCCCAGGCTGATCTTGAACTCCTGAACTCATGCTATCTGCCCACCTCAGCCTCCCAAAGTGCTGGATTACAGGCATGAGTCACCTCGCCCAGCCCACCGAGTTCTTTTTCAAAGTGGTTGTGTAAGTTTACACTCCCACCAACAGTGTACAAGACTGTGCTGTTCAGTGTGGCTGTCACTGCCATATCTGGTTTTTTTGTGTTTTTTTTGGTTTTTTTTTTTTTTTTGAGACGGAGTCTCGCTCTGCCGCCCAGGCTGGAGTGCAGTGGCGCGATCTCAGCTCACTGCAAGCTCCGCCTCCCGGGTTTACGCCATTCTCCTGCCTCAGCCTCCCAAGTAGCTGGGACTACAGGTGTCCGCCACCTCGCTCAGCTAGTTTCTTTTTGTATTTTTTAGTAGAGACGGGGTTTCACCGTGTTAGCCAGGATGGTTTTGATCTCCTGACCTCGTGATCCACCCGTCTCGGCCTCCCAAAGTGCTGGGATTACAGGCTTGAGCCACCGCGCCTGGCCGTCACTGCCATATCTGTCTGTTTAAACTTAAATTGATCCAAATTAAATAATAGTGAAAATTCAGGTCCTCCTCCACAAGGGCCACATTTCACATGCTCCACAGTGACCTGTGGGCAGCAGCTGCCCTACTGGACAGCCCGGAAGCCCAGCTCTGCCTGGTCACAGAGGGCCCTACAGGGCCACACTGGGCTTGAGGGCCTTGTGTCACGTCCTCAGGAGGGTGAGGTCAGACAGCCCGGGGCTGCCTGTCTGGAGGGTCTGCACCAGTCTGCCGTTGAGATGTTGCTTTGTGATTTCGCAGATCACCAATGAGATTACGTGTCTTTCCATGGGCCCATTTACAAGTTGTATTTTCTTTGGTGTGGCATCTCTGTTTAAGGCTTTCCCTCGTTCTTCTGTGGGGTTGTTTGTCTTCTTCTCATTCATTCATAGGAGCTCTTCATGCACCCGGATTCCAGCCCTCGTCCCTGAGGAATGTTGCAGGTGCTGCCTCGAGTCTGTGGCTGGGCCTTCCTCTCCCTTTATGATGTCTTTTCTCAAATCAAAGTTCTTCAGTCCAGTCTTTGCATATTTACCAATCGTTTCTATTGGAATTTGTTTTTTATGCTTTTTAGGCGATTTTTTCTCCTCCAGGGTCATAAAGACATAGGACATCGCTTTTGTGTTGAGGTGTACGATCCACCTCAAATTCACTCCTGCTTGTGGTGGAAGTCGGGGCTGAGGTTCATTTCTCCGGCGCGTGTTTGTGTATTCCACGGCACAAGTGGACTCTGCTATCCATTCGATCCATTCATTGTCCGTGCCAAAAATCAATTGACCAGCCAGGCACAGTGGCTCACACCTGTAATCCCAGTACTTTGGGAGGCCGAGGCAGGCAGATCACTTGAAGTCAAGAGTTTGAGACCAGCCTGGCCAACATGCTGAAACCCCGTTTCTACTAAAAATACAAAAAATTAGCCAGGCGTGGTGGCGGGCGCCTGTAATCCCAGCTACTTAGGTGGCTGGGGCAAGAGAATTGCTTGAACCTGGGAGGCGGAGGTTGCAGTGAGCCGAGATTGCGCCATTGCACTCCAGCCTCGTCTATGAGAGTGAAACGCTGTCTCAAAAAAAAAAGAAAAGAAAGTCAATTGACCATATAAGCATGAGCTTATACAGTTCTTCCCTCTTTTTTCTGATTAATTGATCCATTTAATTATTCTTATGCCAGAGCCATTGTCTTGGTTATCATGGACTCAGACAAAGCCTTGAAGCCAGGTGGTGTAAGTCACCCAACTTCATTATTTTCTTCACAATATTTGCGTTAGGGCCTCAGGATAGTTTAGGTCCTTTACATTTCCACATAAATTGTAGAATCAGCTTTTTTATTTCTACCAAAAAGCATAGCATGAATCTAATTGGCATAGCATTGAATCTATAGATCAATGTGGGGAGAATTGACATCTTAACAGTATTGAGGCTGGGCGCGGCAGTTCACACCTGTAATCCCAGCACTTTGGGAGGCCAAGGCAGGAGGATCACTTGAGCTCAGGAGTTTGAGACCAGCCTGGGAAACATAGGGAGACCCCATCTCTAATAAATTTTTTTTAATTAGCCAGGTGTGGTGATGCGCCTCTGTAGTCCCAGCTATTGGGGGACTAAGGCAGGAAGATGGCTTGAGCCCAGGAGGTCAAGGCGGCGGTGAGCTGTGATTGCACCACTGACTGCAGCCTGGGCAACAGAGAGACCCTGTCAAAAAAAAAAAAAAAAGAGTCTTTTAATTCATAACCATTATCTCCCCATTTAACTAGGTCTTTCTTTTCTTTTCTTTTCTTTTCTTTTTTTCTTCTCTCTCTCTCTCTCTCTCTTTTCCTTTTCTTTCTTTTTCTTTCTTTCATCAATATGTTATACAGTTTTGGTCTGTTTATCCAGTGACAGTCTTTGACTTTCTTTAGAACATTTAATCTATTTAAATGTGTTGTGATGATTGATACATGTGGATCCATTTCTACCATCTTATTTTGTGCTTTACATTGGTCTTACTTTTTTGTTTCTTTTCTTTTTTTTTTTTATTTTATTTTATATTCTGGCCTTTTATCCTCTCTCTTTATTTTCTTCTTTACTCATTACAATGACCCCTGGCCTTTGAATTGGCCTCAGAACTGCCAACACCTTGATCGGGCCCAGTGGCTCACGCCTGTAATCCCAGCACTTGGGGAGGCCAAGACGGGTGGATCACCTCAGCTCAGGAGTTCGAGACCACCCAGGGCAACATGGTGAAACCCCATCTCTACTAAAAATACAAAATATGAGCCAGGGGCCGGGCGCGGTGGCTCAAGCCTGTAATCCCAGCACTTTGGGAGGCCGAGACGGGCAGATCACGAGGTCAGGAGATTGAGACCATCCTGGCTAACACGGTGAAACCCCGTCTCTACTAAAAATTACAAAAAACTAGCCAGGCGAGGTGGCGGGTGCCTGTAGTCCCAGCTACTCGGGAGGCTGAGGCAGGAGAATGGCGTGAACCCAGGAGGCGGAGCTTGCAGTGAGCCGAGATCCGGCCACTGCACTCCAGCCTGGGTAACAGAGCAAGACTCCGTCTCAAAAAAAAAAAAAAAAAAAAATGAGCCAGGAAGGGTGGCAGGCGCCTGTAGTCTCAACTACTCTGGAGGCTGAGGCAGGAGAATCTCTTGAAGCCGGGAGGTGGAGGTTGCAGTGAGCCATGTTTCTCGTGGAATTCCCTGCATGCTGAGCCAAAGCTGTGCTCTTCTGAGGGAGGCTGCCTGTGCATTGGCCACTCACCAACACTCTTTCAGCCTGGACAGTATTCTCTGCAGTCTGCGTGAGACAGTTTGCATCACACAGGCTGGTCTCAAACTCCTGACCTCAAGTGACCCACCCATCTCAGCCTCCCAAAGTGCTAAGATTACAGGCGTAAGCCACCATGCCTGGCCATCAAGCATAGTATAGTATTTTCTATACTGTGGGAACGAACCATTGGAACACTTCATTAAAATGTGAATTATCCCAGAACTATCTATGGATGAATGCAGTTCCAACCAAAATTCCAGGAAGATTTTTTAATGGAAATTGACAAGCTGATTGTAACGTTCATATGGAAATCTAAAGGACCTGAAGTGACCAAAACAATTTTGAAAAAACAAATTTCAAGGACTTACACTACCTGATTTCAAGATTAATATAAAGTACAGTAACAAGACAGTGTGGTGTTGAACAGAGACAGAGACCCAATGGAACAAGATAATGGAAAAATAGACACACAATTATAGTCGACTGGTTTTGAACAGAGGTGCAAAGGTAATTGCTTGGAGAAAGAACAGTCTTTTCAACAAGTGAGGCCATAACAATTGGATAAACACAAGCCCCCTCATATAGTCTGGCTCTGTGTCCCCACCCAGGTTTCATCTCAAATTGTAATCCCGACGTGTGGAGAGAGGAAAGTGACTGAATTATGGGAGTGATTGCCCCATGCTGTTCTCATAATAGTGAGTGAATTCTCATGAGATCTGATGCTGTTTTAAATGCATTCTCACCCCTCTCTCTCCTGCCACCATGTGAGACGTGCCTGCTTCCCCTTCCAGCCCCCATGACTGTAAGTTTCCTGAGGCCTCGTCAGCCAGGTGGAACTGTGAGTCAATTAAACCTCTTTCCTTTATAAATTACGCAGTCTCGGGCAGTTCTTTAGAGCAGTATGAAACAGACTAATACGCCCCCCTCCAATTTAAATTTAACTCGTTCCTCATACTATAAACAAAAAATTATCAAAATAGATCATGTACCTAAAAGTTAAGCCTAAAAATATAAAACTCCCCCCCGGAAAAAACACAGGAGAGAACGTGTGGCCCTAGGTGAGGCAAAGGTTCTTCGTAGACATAACATTGAAACTATGGCCCATGGTTTAAAAATTGTAAACTGGACTTCACCAAAACCAAGAACATCTGCTCTTTGAAAGACACTATTGGCCGGGCGCGGTGGCTCAAGCCTGTAATCCCAGCACTTTGGGAGGCCGAGGCGGGTGGATCACGAGGTCAGGAGATCGAGACTATCCTGGCTAACACGGTGAAACCCCGTCTCTACTAAAAATACAAAAAAACTAGCCGGGCGTGGTGGCGGGCGCCTGTAGTCTCAGCTACTCGGGAGGCCGAGGCGGGAGAATGGCATGAACCCGGGAGGCAGAGCTTGCAGTGAGCCGAGATCACGCCACTGCACTCCAGCCTGGGAGACACAGCGAGACTCCGTCTCAAAAAAAAAAAAAAAAAAAAAAAAAAAAAAAGAAAGACACTATTAAGAGACCGCAGAGATAAGCCACAGACTGGCAGAAAGCATTAGCAAATCACAAATCTGATAAAGAATTTGTATTCAAACTATGTAACTTTCAAAATTTAACTGGAAAATAACCCAGTCAAAAAATGGGCAAAAGGCTGGGCGCGGTGGCTCACACCTGTAATCCCAGCACTTTGGGAGGCTGGGGTGGGCGGATCACCTGAGGTCAGGAGTTTGAGACCAGCCTGGCCAACGTGGCGAAACCCCGTCTCTACTAAAAATACAAAAACCAGCTGGACATGGAGGCAGGCGCCTGTAGTCCCGGCTACTCGGGAGGCTGAGGCAGGAGAATCGCTTGAACCTGGGAGGCGGAGTTTGCAGTGAGCCGAGACTGCACCATTGCACTCCAGCCTGGGCAACGAGAGTGAAACTCCATCTCAAAAAAAAAAAAAAAAAAAAAGGGCAAAAGACCTAAACAAATGCTGCACCAGAGAAGATATGTGGATGAGAAATTAGCACATGAAAAGATGCTCAGCATCATTAAACATGAGATGAAGAAAATGTCAATTAAAACCACAATGGGACACCACTACACACCTATATGAACAGCTAAATTATAAACAAAAAACAAAAAGTTTGACAATAGCAAGTGCCGGTGAGGAGCAGCTGGAACTCCAGTGCTGCCCCTGGGGATGCAGAATGGCACGGCCACCAGCGAAACGCTCAGCAGCAACGCCAGACACCCACCAATGCCACTCCTAGGTATCCGCCAAGAGAAGCGAAAACTTAAATTCACACAAAAACCTGTGTGTGAATGTTTGTGGAGAGCTTATTTGCAATTGGCAAAAACCTACGACCCTAATGTCCCACACCTGGGGAGCGGATAGAGAAACCGTGGGGTCCCTGCCATGCAGCGCCGCTGGGCAGCAAACAGACAAAACCTTTGACAGAGGCCGTGCCGTGGACCAGTCTCAAATGCATCGTGCTAAGGGGAAGAACTCAGACACAAAAGACTGTAAGCTCTGTGAGTCCATTTTTGTGACATTCTAGAAAAAGAATATTTTGGCTAAAAATGGCAAAACTATAGAGACAAAATAGATACCGGTTGCTGGGGCAGGGGAAGGGGTTGACTAGAAAGGGGCACGGGTGACACGGGCATGATGGGGCTGTTCAGTGTCTTGACTGCTGTGATGAGTGTACAACCACATGCATCTGTCAAAACTTGCAGAAAGTTCCACTAAGAAGAGTCCATTTTACTATATGCAACTTATTCCTTAAAAAAAAAAAAATAGAAAAAAATCACTCACCCAGAAACAACAGAAAATACTGCCATTGACTGGGCACGGTGGCTTACACCTGTAATCCCAGCACTTTGGGAGGCCAAGCAAATCACTTGAGGTCAGGAGTTTGAGACCAGCCTGGGCAACATGGCAAAACCCCATCTCTACTAAGAATACAAAAAAAATTGCCAGGCATGGTGGCACGCACCTGTAATTCCAGCTACTTGAGAGGCTGAGGCACTTGAATCGCTTGAACCCGGGAGGCTGAGGTTGTGGTGAGCTGAGATCGCACCATTGCACTCCAGTCTGAGCGAAGGAGGAAGACTGTCAAAGAAAGAAAGAAGAAGAAGGAAAGAAGGGAGGGAGGGAAAGAAAGGAAGGAGGGAGGGAAGGAGGGAAAGAAAGGAGGGAGGGTGGGAGGGAGGAAGGGAGGAAGGAAGGAAAGGAAGGAAGGGAGGGAGGGAGGGAGGAAGGGAGGAAGGAAGGAAGGAATTGCAGCAGTCTTGCACGGTTCAGACATGGGTGTTATTTGACATCAAAGATCAAATGAGGATGCTTAATACATTGAAAAGTACTGCATGGTGAGACTCCATCTCTACGAAGAAGAAAAATAGCCAGGCATGGTGACATGCATCTGTAGTCCCAGCTACTCAGGATGCTGAGCCGGGAGGATTGCTGGAGCCTGGGAAGGTGAAGCTGCAATGAGCCGTGATCACGCCACTGCATTGCAGCCTGGGTGACAGAGTAAGACCCTGCCAAAAAAAAAAAAAAAGAAGAAAGAAAAGAAAAGACTAGAATAAGGAGACCAGGCCATGGTAGCTCATGCCTGTAATCCCAATACTTTGGGAGGCCAACACAGGAGGATCGCTTAAGCCCAGATGTTTGAGATCAGCCTGGGCAACATAACAAGACCCTGTCTCTACCAAAATATATATATACACACATATATGTATATAAAAATTAGCCAAGCATGGTGGCATGCACCTGTGGTCACTTGAAACCAGGAGGCCGAGGCTGCAGGGAGCAGTGATTGCACCACTGCACTCCAGCCTGGGCAAAGAGTGAGACCTCGTCTCTAAAAACCAAAAAGCTGCTGGACCCAGAATCTGACCACCTGGGCTCAGGTCCAGGCTCTTATTGCCGTGGTGATCCTGAGGCAGCCAGAGTGGAGGGCAGCTGACCCAGCTGCACCCCTTCCACATTCAGAACCGGGGGCCCCTGGCTGGGCGTGGTGGCTCACACCTGCAATCCCATCACTTTGGGAGGCCAAGGTGGGCGGATCACAAGGTCAGTAGTTCGAGACCAACTTGGCCAGTACGCTGAAACCCCATCTCTACTAAAAATACAAAAATGAGCCAGGCATGTAGCAGGTGCCTGTAGTCCCAGCTACTTGGGAGGCTGAGGCAGGAGAACGGCATGAACCCGGGAGGCAGAGGCTGCAGTGGGTCAAGATCACACCATTGTACTCCAGCCTGGATGACAGACCGAGACTCCATCTCAAAAAAAAAAAAAAAAAAAAAAAAAAGGAACAGGGGTCCCTGCGGCCTTTACAGCTCCAGACCCCAGAAATAATGTGCACAGTGTTTTGAAGTCGTCACCCGGCTCCCGAAGAGCCCTGCCGTCCAGACGCCGAGCCCAGGGCAGGCTCTGGCAAGCCCATGGGGGCTCCCCATGATGACCTGGCCTGGCCGGCGGCTGCTCTGACCCCACCCGGCAGTGCGACAGAAGCCAAAGGAGAACGCCAACCTGCACGTGGCCTCTCGAATTGCATCGATTCAGGTGCAAAGTCAACAAAAAGTCCTGCTCGGACTTGCAAGGAAACAGCTCTGCTACCTGGGGCCTTGCTGACCAACTGCCGGCAGGTGCCCCCAGAACCCAGCGGCAGATGGAAACCAGGAGCCCGCCACGGGGACGTGATGACTCCAACACGCCAGTAGCAGGTACCCGTAGGGAACACGAACGCTACGTCTGTGGGAAGTTAGGTTACCAGATATGATGGTAAGAGAAGAAACATCCCCAAAAGATGACACTGTTTTAGAATTTTCTGGACTTAGCTGTCCTTCCCACTCCAGCCTCTAATACCCTCGCCCTGGGGCTGGCGGGCTGTGAGAAAATGGAGGTCCTTGGGAGAGGGCTTCCAAAGCCCTCCAGGCACCATGGGGACTGGCTGCACACCCTCTCTGGGCCTGGGTCCCCCAAGGGGCCACTACAGCCAGAAAGGACAGAGCCCAGGATATGGGTTTGGAGGTGGTGACCACGTCCCGAGGGGCCCTGGGCCACACGCCTTCACCCTGCCAACCCTCACCTCTGGATCCCCTTTTTCTTCCAGAACCGGAGAGATTAACCACAGCGATACCTTCCAGCGAAGAGCAGACGGAGATCACACTGGGGGAGGTCAGCCAGCTCAGGCCCTAAAACAGCTGCCACGATCCGAGACAGCGCCCACCTTCCCCCAGCCCCAGCCGCACCCCAACCCACTGGCCCTCACCGCCAGGTGGCCCTTGCCTTTGACCAGAGATGGGCTGGACGGTGTCCACCGGGCACTTGCAGCCTCCAGGCCTCTTGTAATCTCAGCTGGCGTGGGGCCACCGCCTCCACAAGCCGGGGCTGTGCAGGACCCACAGGTTGTTTCCTGGATATGGGGTATTGGTGAGACGTGGGGTGGACGCTGGCCGTGGCCTCCCTGGCCGGGGCACGGCCCTGAGCTCATGAGCAGGGGAGAATGTGGAGGAGTTCAGGCTGCCTCCAACTCCCCTGGCTGGGATCCCACAACAGTAAGTCCTCCAAGGGCTGGGCCAGGCCCAGGACATCTGTGGCCAAGTGGCCACCCAGGGACATGGGTCCCGCTACCTTCCATCCTTGCAGCAGCGCACCATTGTGAGGGTTGGGAAGGGATCCTGAAAGCCATGAAGCCTGGCAGACCCCATGGCATCTCTTCCTGTGCAGATAACAGAGGGGGAAATTGGCCCCTTCAGCTCCATCAAGGTGCCCATCATCTTCACCCCGGTCGTCCCAGGAAACGTCCAAGCCAGGTTCAAGGTCATGTTTAAGAACCCCCAGTGCCCAATGGTGAGTATTCCTGCTGCCATGCCACACGCACGCCCTGGCCCCTGCCTCCACAGCCTTGTGCAGCAGCTGCCCTTGGCCACAAGGTCGCCATTTGCCCATGCAGGGATGGCCAGTTAGTGGCACAGATGGTGACACCACAGTTTACAACACACACACATGCACACTGGCATACACAGGCAGACATGCTTCTATGAGACACACACGCATGCCCCTGCAAAAACATGCATGTATACACACGCACACATGCAGAGCCCCGCACACACATGCACACATGCAGAGCCCCCCGCAGATACATGTACACACTCGCACACAAAGGGCCCCCGTGCACACGCACACACACACAGAGCCATTGTTCTTTTTTCTTTTTTTTTTTTTGAGTCAGGATCTCATTCTGTCACCCAGGCTGGAATGCAGTGGCAGGATCACAGCTCACTTCAGCCTCTTATCCCTGGGCTCAAGTGATCCTCTTGCCTCAGCCTCTCGAGTAGCTGGGATTACAGCTGCACACCACCACACCTGGCTAACTTCTGTATTTTTCATACAGATGGGGTTTCGCCATGTTGGCCAGGCTGGTCTCGATCTCCTGACCTCAAGTGATCCACCCACCTCGGCCTCCCAAAGTGCTGGGATGATAGGAGTGAACCACCGCGCCCAGCCCCAGGCGACAACTTTCTGTGCTTAAAAATTCCTCTGCACCCCCTCTGCACCCCCATGGGCTGGAGCGGTTGCCTGTCCCAGGCTGTGGCTCCTCGCATCCTCCAAAGTGTTCAGAGTCCTCGGCTCACCCCACAGCACCAGGACAGTACCACTGCCTAGGCGGCTTTGTGCTGGGCTGCTGCACTTCCCCAGCCCGGGGCTTGCAGGCCCTCCCAAAACCTGACTCATTCCCTCCAACCTCCTGAGGCCCCAGGAGTCAGTGCCCGGGGAGAAGCACTATCTCGGCTCACTGCAACCTCTGCCTCTGGGGTTCAAGCGATTCTCCCGCCTCAGCCTCCCACATAGTTGGGACCACAGGCACACATCACCACGCCTGGCTAATTTTTGTATTTTTTGTAGGGACGGGGGTCTCACCATGCTGCCCAGGCTGGTCTCAAACTTGTGGGCTCAAGCAATCCTCCAAGCCTGGCCTCCAAAGTGCTGGAATTACAAGTGTGAGCCACCGTGCTTGGCCATAGAAAGGTTTTTTTAAACACCTAAATGTTAATGAGTATGAAGCTGAGTGGTAGGTACTTGGCGATCCAGTATTCTGTTCTGGTAATAGATGAACATTTAAAAAGAATATTTGGCTGGATGCAGTGGCTGATGCCTTTAATCCCTGCACTTTGGGAGACTGAGGTGGGTGGATCCCTGAGGTCAGGAGTTCAAGACCAGCCTGGCCAACGTGGCGAAACCCCGTCTTTACTAAAAATGCAAACATTAGCCTGGCATGGTGGCGGGTGCCTGTAATCCCAGCTACTCGGGAGGCTGAGGCAGGAGAATTGCTTGAACACGGGAGGCGGAGGTTGCAGTGAGCAGAGATCACACCACTGCACTCCAGCCTGGGTGACAGGGTGAGACTCCATCTCAAAGAAAAGAACATTTTAAATGACATGATATGAAAAGTGCCACAGCCATCCCAAAGAGTTAGAAAACTCAAGCCCATGAAACGTTCCTCCTGGGAGCTGTGTCAGTGTTCACCAACATCGCCTGCTTTGCCCAAAGAACTCCTGTTGCTGAGCTCACGTGTCCATATCCAGCTGCATTTCAGGGTCATGGGCGTGGCCATCGATGTGCCGGTCTGGGTGCCAAAGCCCAGCGTGGACCTGAAGATCTGTATGTACGACCGGCTCTACCAGGACTCCGTGCTTGTGCACACACGGTGAGCCCCCCCCCATCCACGCACACGGGGTGACTCTTGCACACACGGCGAGCCCCTGCCCGTCCACGCAGACGGGGTGACTCTTGCACACACGGCGAGCCCCCCCCGTCCACGCACACGGGGTGACTCTTGCACACATGGTGAGCCCCGGCCCGTCCATGCACACGGGGGCACACAGGGTGACTCTTGCACACATGGCAAGCCCCCCCGTCCATGCACACAGGGTGACTTGCACACACGGCGAGCCCCCCCGTCCATGCACACAGGGTGACTTGCACACACGGTGAGCGCCTGCCCGCCTGTGCACAGGCAGTGAGCCCCCCAGTGGCCAGCGGGGACACGGCAGCTGGGGCTGCCACAGCTGCTGTCCAGGCCCTGAACGTCACCCTGTGTGGCAAGGGGGGTGCTTAGCACCGTGGTTGGGGAGAGGGACCTTGGTGAGGGTGATCCAGGGTCATCTGGGAGGCGCCAGTGTCATCACAGGAGGCGTCATGGGGAGGCAGGAGGGTCAGAGTCAGGCCAATCTGAAGACACCGCACTGCACATTCCCAGCCCGTGCCGGGCCCACAGGAGTCGGACCGCAGGAGGGCAGGCGCTGCGAGAGCCGTTCCTACCCAGGTCACCGGGCGGGAGGTGCCTGTGCCTGGGGCCAGTGCCTGGGGCCTCGGCATCCGCACACCCTGCTCACGGTGGAGTCTGCCGTGACCCGGGATCCAGCTGCGTGAGTTAGCGTGGCTGCGGTGAAGTCTGCGGTGACCCAGGAGCTGTGTGAGTTAGCGTGGCCACGGTGGAGTCTGCTCACCTCCGGCATCCATCCTACCACAGCTTCTCTATGGCCTTGGAAACGTGACAGAAAGGGCCCGGGCGTGTCTGTCAGGCACTGTGGGCTGGGTGGGGCTCAGCTCCGTGGATGGTCTCCGGCTGTGGTTGTGCGTACCTCAGTGTAGCCGTGTACTCGTTTGTATGGACTCTGGCCCCACAAGGGAACCAGAAGACAGAGCAGCATCTGCCGGACAGGGAGGGCGCGGTCTCTGAGCACCCGGGCACCCACCTCGCACGGGGCCCCAGCAGTAGGGGTGCAGAGGCCGGTGTGCCCAGACGCACTGTGGGTGGTCTCTGGGTAGTGGTTAGAGGTCAGAGGCAGGTCTGTGCTGGACGGAGACGGGGCTGACACAGCACGGGTGACTCGCGTGGAAGCACAGGAGGAAGGAGAGATTTCTCACTGCTACACCCTCCGGGTCCCCCGTCGTGGATTGCCCGGGGCAGCGGTGGTGAGGCGGCCACACCACCGTGTTCAGCAGAGGCCCAAAGACGGGCAGGGGAGGGGGGCTTGCTTCACTGTGGGAACAGGGCGGCTCCCGGTGGTCCTGAGGAGGCTGTTGGCTTGAGGGAGCTGGAGATGGAGACCAGACAGACGCAGCCTCCCAGGTGACTGGTGGGTACCTTGGCTCTCTCAGGCGCATCTTGGGTTGGAGGCTGCAGTCATCACCGAGGCCTGTGGCTGTCCCAGGCCCCCCACGTGCCCTGTGCTTGAGCTGCAGGATGTGGGGATGCCCTGGGCAGGAGGCGGGCAGAGGCCTGGAGGGAGGGGTTCCACCCCTCATGTCCCCTCCAGGGCCCCGCACCCGGGGGCTGCCTGGCAGCTGCTCTTCCCGGAAAGCGTCCGGTTCCCGAGAGCCCATTAGGACCATGCTTCCGTTTCGATGTGGTTATTTTTAAGAATCCCTCATCAGATTTCATTTCAGATAAAACAGCCCTTACAAAGCAGGGCTTTGAAGACTCTGATTGTCGAGGTGCACGTGCATGCTTGGAGTGGGTGGGCTCTGAGCACCTGTCGGGGGCTTGCGCGTTAGAAATGTTTTAATGACTCCAGGCATTGAGCACGCACACAGTCACGGCTGTGGTGCCTGACCCAGTGCCCTGCGACGCGCCCACAGGTCGAAAGCTGCCCTGCGCCTGAAGTTCGAGGTGTGCAAGGAGCTGAGGGCCCACCTGGAGCTCCTGCCTGAGACAGGCTACATCCAGGCACAGTCGTCCTACTCCGTGCAGCTCAAGTTCCTGCCTCGGTAGGTGCCAGGACGCCAGGGCCGGGGCAGGAGGACGTGGGAGGACGTGGGCTCCGAGGCGTCCCTCTCCACTGGCCACTCCTCTGATCTCACTGCTGCTGGGATCATCACCCTGCAGGGATGTGTTCTGGGGCCGAGGCCATGACACTGGGGGCCAGTCACAGCTGGGTCGGTGGTCCGTTTTGGTTGCTTTTGTTTAAGATGTGAGCCAAGTTGAAGTTCATTTTTTTGTACAGAGGTTTCCAGTTATTCCAGCCTCGTTGAAAAGATCAGGAGGCTGTGCGTCCCCCAAGCACGGCCTGCGGCTCTCACTGCCACTGAGGGTCTGCTGCCTGCCGGGATAAGGTGGCCCAGGATACGGCTCTGGCTTGTTGCGGGCACCCTGCTGTCTGTGCGCTCGCACGCTGTCTTCCCTGTCTTCATCCCTTTCCCATAACTCCCTGGGGTTCTGTTTTGAGATCAGTGCACGCCTGACATTTGCTCCTTTACCTGTGTCTTGAGGGTGTGCCTGTCACCCAGTCGTCCCTTGTCCTCTCCAATCCAAGGCTCTTTCCAGGCCTCCTGGGTGCATCCCCTGGTCTCTGCTTTTGCCAGGTGGACTTTGGTTACTGCACTTCAGCGTTTGTTGTGCTTTGGAGGCTGGACGTCCTATGTCTGATCCCAGCTCCCCAGAGCTGCCCTCAGCATCCGGGCCAGGACCGAGGTCCAGACAAAGGATGCTCAGTGGAGCTTGGTGAGGGAGGTGGGCGCAGCAGGCACGACCTGGCGGGACTTGGAGGGGAACAGGTTGGAGCTGAGCTTTAAATCGACTGTTTCCTGGACTTGCCCCTGCTGGCCACCTGTCACAGGGAAGCTGATGTTTTTCTTTCTTATTTGTACTTTTCCTGATATTTCTATAACAACACTAACTTATGTAATCAGAGATCAAACTCTGATTAAAGTGAAAATGCATTTTCAAAGGGCTTTTTAAGATTCCTTTATGATGCAAACTCCATATTAATTTGAACCTTGGCTATTGAATTTTTTTCTGTTTATTTAAACACAGCTTTTGAGCCACAGTCAGTTGTGTTGCTCCTGGGAGTGCTGGCTACTTAGACTCAGACATGCCAGAGCCCTCGCGGGCCCACAGGGGCCACGCGCTCGCGGGTTCTGTGCGCGAGTGGGAGGTCGGCACGAGGCGTATCCCAGCACCAATGTTTCAGAGGTGCCGTACCTCTCAGAGATGTAGAAGCACCACTGACAGTGGGTCTTACCGTCATTTCACAAAATGGAAAGAGGAAAGCACGTTCGCCTCGTCTGCCTCTTTCAGACACTCCCTCCCGGAGGATGCGGGGAGGTATTTTGACAAGGAGACGCGAGTCCTGGAAGCCCCGATGACCATATGGGTGGCTGACCAGGTCTGTGGCCCCGATGACCATGTGGGTGGCTGACCAGGTCTGTGGCCCCGATGACCATGTGGGTGGCTGACCAGGTCTGTGTTGGGGCACTTTCCAGGGATGCTGGGCGCTCCTGGGGAACAGTGGCTTTCCTGGGAGGCCAGGCGAGGGCCCCCAAAAGGGCCCATCCTCACTTGCCTTCCAGTGAGGCATCTAGCGGCCAGAGGGGCTTGCCTGCTGGGAGGGTGCTCATGGGCCAGAGAGAGGCCTCCGAGGCCTGCCCAGGCCAGTAGGGCTGTGTCCCAGGCACCCTCACCTGCATGTGCACACGAGGGCTGCCCACACAGCTGCACACGTCTACGCACCCATGTGTGCCACACACAGGGACACATGCACCCCACTCCACCTGCAGCTGGCTCTCAGCTGCCACCCCCCCATGTCAGGGAGTGGTCACCAGGAAGTGGGTGTTATTAAAAGATGGCCTCATCGTGTCCTGGAAACCG
This sequence comes from Macaca nemestrina, assembly GCF_043159975.1. NCBI lineage: Eukaryota > Metazoa > Chordata > Mammalia > Primates > Cercopithecidae > Macaca > Macaca nemestrina. The sequence continues at coordinate 232,089,316 of NC_092125.1, forward strand.
TGGACCGTGGCCACAAGGCAGTAGCAGTGGTCGCGCCTCAGAGTTTGGGGAGCACTTGGTAAGTCTCCAAGCAGCTGCGAGAGCGACTGCGCCCTTTGTGCCTCAGAACAAGCCAGTGGAATTCACCGTGCATGCCATTGTCACCACCTCGGACCTGGAGCTCAGTCCCTCGGAGGTGGATTTTGGCTACTGCACCATCTACGAGGCCATCAGGACAGAAATCCGCCTCCACAACCACTCGCTCCTGCCCCAGGAGTTTGGGTTCGTCAAGCTTCCCAAGGTACCTCCTGCGGCCAGGCCTGGGGCAAGAGGGGCGAGGCTGGGAAGCCCTGGGGATGGGATGCAGTGGCCACTGCTCCAGGGTGCCCACGCGTGGGCGTGTGGCCCAACTTCCGTCTCTCAGCTGTACCCCTACGCCTAGACCTCCCCACCCTGCACACCAGCCCTGGGCGTGCAGCCCAACTTCTGCCTGTCAGCTGCACCCCTACCCTTGGTCCCATCCACGTCCTGCCCTCCAGATCCTGCTCTCTGCTCTTCCTTCTGGAACTTTCCCCTGCTGGGGCCACACAAGGTAGCTAGGACGAGGCCCAAGCCTGGGCACCCCTCACCTTTCCCTGGGCTGCCCTGCTACCAACACCACCGTCCTCACTCTCCCCCCGTCTCTCACACACACACACGCACACACATGCACATGCTCACAATCGCTCACGCACTCATACACATGTGCTCACACTCACATACTTGCTGACACTCATTCACACTGCCACACTCACGATCACACTAATCTCTCACTCACACACACACTTGCTCACACACAATCACACTAATCTCTTACACTCGCTCACACACAATCACACTAATCTCTTACACTCACACACACAATCACACTAATCTCTCACACACACACTTGCTCACACACAATCACACTAATCTCTTACACTCACACTTGCTCACACACAATCACACTAATCTCTTACACTCGCTCACACACAATCACACTAATCTCTTACACTCACACACACTTGTTCACACACACACTGTTTCACTCACACACACTTGCTCACACACACACTAATCTCTTACACTCACATCTGCTCTCACACAGTCATATTAATCTCTTACACTCACACTCGCTCACACACGATCACACTAATCTCACTCTCACACACAATCACACTAATCTGTCACACTCAGACTCACACTCGCTCACAATCACACTAATCTCTTACACACACGATCACACTAATCTCTCACACTCACTCTCACACTCACAGCCCTGCTGCACGTGTGTCCACGTGGTCTCCCCATGACATTCCCTCAGAGCACTCTTCCATTTCTAGTTTGTGGATGTGCAGCCCAACGATGGGTTTGGGACGATCCTGCCCCTGGAAACGCTGCAGTTTGAGGTGATCTTCCAGCCCACCAAGGCCGAGGAACACAGCTTCAAGCTGACCTGCAAGTCTGAGATCAACCGGTGAGCCTGCCAGGGAGAGGGGACGCAGTGGGCCTGGAGCACCTGCTCGGGAGGGGCCACCTTCCCAGCAGCACCACATCCCTGCCTCTGGCCCCACCTGCCTGGCTGACCACAGGGCTGCGCTGGGCAGCACTGCCGTCCGGCAGGAACCTCAAACCTGGGTGCAGACAGGCCTGGGACCTGGGCAGCCTTGAGTTCTGGGCCCGCTCAGCCGTGTGTGCGTGTGTGTGTGTCGTGGGTGTGCATGTATGTGAGCGTGTGTGAGGACAGGCGAGTGTGCCTGTGTGAGTGTATGAACATGTGTGCACATACAGGCGTATCACTGTAGTAGGTGTGAGTGCATATGGGTGTGTGCAAGAGTGCATGTTTGTCAGTGTGAGACTGTGTGTGAGCATGTGGGATTGTATGTGTGTGAGCATATGTGATTGCATGAATGTGTGAGTGCAGGTATGTAAGCGTATGGGGGGTGAGTGTGTGTGTGAGTACATGTACATGGGTGTGTGAACTTGCATGAGTGTGAGCACATGTGAGTGAGCGTGTGTGTGAGTGAGCATGTATGTGTGTGAGCGTATGTATGTGGGTGTGTAAGGTTAGTGCGTGTATGTGTGAGCATGCATGTGAGTGAGTATGTTTCTATGTGGGTGGACCTGTGTCCAGAGGTGGACCTGGTGTAAAGACCTGCATGCTCTGACATCTTGTGCGATCAGCCAGTCTCTGCACCTCCCTGAGCCTGAGAGTGGGATAAGGAGGTGGTAGAGGGAGAGGTGAAACTGGACCCGAAGCAGTGGCCGTGGTCCTGCGTGGGTTCTCGTTGCTGCTGGGACCATCAGTCTCCAGGGATGTGTTCTGGGGCAGAGGCCAAGACACTGGGGGGCAGTCACAGCTGGGTCTGTGGTCCATTTGATCGCTTTGTTTCAGATGTGAGCCGAGTTGAGGTTCATTTTTTTGCACAGAGGCTTCCAATTATTCCAGCCTCGTTGTCAAAAAGATTCCATTCTGCCCAGAATTCCTCTGTGCCTTCGTCAAACAATCACCCACATTTGGGTCCTACTGACCTGGGCCATTGGGGCCTCCCTCCATCTCTGTGGGTCCTTGAAATGTATTTATCGAAGAAGCCAGGCAGGTTTGTTCTGTGGAGTTGCCACAGGTAGGATGCTGTCCCGTGGTGTCAGTTCACGTGTTCCTCTGTTTTGTGTTGCGAGTTCACTGGCAGCAGGACCTCCGGGCTAGTCAGGCAGCCAGACCACTTCAAAAGCCACATTGGCTCCTTCTCCGGGGTGCGTTAACGCCCAGTCGTCTCTCCCTCAGCCGCCTTTGGTGCTCAGTGCTTTGCACCTTCCATCCGTAATCACGGCCCTGTGACTCTGACCTATTGATGTCGCAGTTTCCAGCCCTGTGTCACTTTCTGAACTCTTTGAGGCGCACGTGGAGTCATTAGGCTGCAGCGTTTGATTCCTTCACAACGCCGCTTCGCAGCGTGCTTCACCGTTTACATAAATTCCACTCCTCATTCTCTCTCATCTCACAGCAATGTCACCTGTGATTCGACCTTTTTCTACTGCTCATTTTCAAGTGCAATTATTTCTTTCTGAACGTTTACATTTTATTTATTGATTGATTTTTTTTTTTTTTTTTTTTTTTTTTTTGAGACAGGGTCTTGCTCTGTCACCCAGGCTTGAGTGCAGTGGTGCAATCACGGCTCACTGCAGCCTCCACCTCCCCGGTTCAAGCAATCCTCCCACCTCAGCCTCCTGAGTGTGGCTAGGACTACAGGAACACACCACCATGCCTGTCTAATTTTTATATTTTTTGTATATTTGAGACGGGGTCTCACTGTGTTGCCCAAGCTGGTCTTGAATTTATAGCCTCAAGTGATCCTCCCACTTCAGCCTCCAAATGTGCTGGGATGACAGGGGTAAGCCACTGCGCCCGGCTCTCCTCCTCACTCTCAGAAAGGAGCCCAGTTCGGGCCAGGTGCAGTGGTTCATGCCTGTAATCCCAGCACTTTTGGCACCTGTAGTCCCAGTTACTTGGGAGGCTGAGGCAGGAGAATGGCGTGAACCCGGGAGGTGGGGCTTGCAGTGAGCCGAGATGGCGCCACAGCACTCCAGCCTGGGCAACAGAGCGAGACTCCATCTCAAAAAAAAATAAAAAATAAAAAGATAAAATAAAATAAAAGGAGCCCAGTTCAGAGAGCTTTTTTTTTTTTTCTTTTTTTTTTTGAGACAGAGTCTCGCTCTGTCACCAGGCTGGAGTGCAGTGTCATGATCTCGGCTCACTGCAAACTTTGCCTCCCGGGTTCAGGTGATTCTCCTGCCTCAGCCTCCCGAGCAGCTGGGGCTATAGGTGTGCACCACCACGCCCAGCTAATTTTTGTATTTTTAGTAGAGACAGGATTTCACTGTGCTAGCCAGGATGGTCTCAGTCTCTTGACGTCGTGATCCACCGGCCTCAGCCTCCCAAAGTGCTGGGATTACAGGCGTGAGCCACCGCGCCCTGCCTAAGAGAGGCTTTTCTACCTCCCTGGCTCCAGAGCACCCCCTGCAGTTCGTGTGTGTGTGACGTGCTGAAAAAAATAGAAGACCCCAACTTTCTTAGCCCTGCGTCCTCTGCTCTCTTCCTCCCTTCCATTTTCAGATAATCCACAAACTCAGAAAGTCAACTCAGAAAGTCAGCATCGTGTACCCTCCACCCAAAATACAGACCTTAGACTTTTATCCTACTTGCCTCCGATTTCTCTTCGTTGTTACAGAAACAAACATTCTTCCTCAAGTCGGAGGTGGATTCGTTCTCCCTCCCTCCCCAGAGCCCATCACTGTCGGGAATGCCAGGGGCCGCATTTTCATTCCATACCTGTGTACCTATAACCTAACACACACACGCACACACACACACACGTGTTTGCAAGCGTAAACGCTTCTACCCTTGCACAGATGTAGGGTGACCACCATGCTGGTGTGCCTGGCACTGAGGGGTTTCTCAGGCCACAGGACTTTGAGTGCTGAAGCTAGGAGAACCCCAAACAGATCGGGACCCCAGGTCGGCGCCTCAGGCCCCCGCTGCTGGTCTGGATTTTGCTTGTTTCCCCTCAGCCTGGGTATTTTTGTGACTGAGCCTCATGGACACCACCAGGGGTTCCCTTTGGGACCCGTTAGGTTGGAGGCCTGTGGGCTGTCAGAGCAGCACCTCCTGGGAAGCTTCTCGTTGTAATGCAGATATCAGAAAAGAGGGTTTGAAAATCAACCATCTAAGCTTCCTTTTCAAGCATTAGGAAAAGAACACAGGAAATTAACCCAAAGAGAGTAGAAGAAAAGACCTAATAAAGCTAAGAGTGGAAGTCAATGCAATGGAAATGAAATGGTCGACAGAGAAAAATAACAAACTAAAAGTCTTTCTTGTACAATTTAATAAAATTCATTACCCCTAGCAAGACCAATCAGGATAAAAAGAGAAAACACAAACCATCAGTATCAGGAGTGAAAGGGAACATCACTGCAGACCTAACAGATATAAAAACGATACGAAGAGAACATGATGAACAGCTTTGCACCAGGGAACATGACAATTTTGAGGAAATGGACAAATTTCTCAAAATACACAACTGACACAAAAAAATATAGACATATCTGAATAGTCGGGCCAGGCGCAGTGGCTCATGCCTGTAATCCCAGCACTTTGGGAGGCCAAGGTGGGTGGATCACTTGAGATCAAGAGTTCAAGACCAGTCTGGCCAACATGGCAAAACCCCATCTCTACTAAAATTACAAAAATTAGCCAGGCATGGTGGTAGGTGCCTGTAATCCCAGTTACTTGGGAGGCTGAGGCAGGAGAATCACTTAAACCTGAGAGGCGGAGGTTGCAGTGAGCTGAGATCGCGCCACTGCACTCCAGCCTGGGCGACAGAGCGAGATTCCTTCTCAAAAAAAAAAAGAGAGAAAAATCGACTACTATTAATAATCAATGATATATCCACTAAAAAATAATTTTATTGAGCACTGGGCGCCACGGCCGTAATCCCAGCACTTTGGGAGGCTGAAACAGAAGTATAGCTTGAGTGCAGGAATTTGAGACCAGCAACATCTCATCACTACATTTTTATTTCCTTTCTTTTTTTTTTTTTTTTTTTTTTTGAGACGGAGTCTCGCTCTGTTGCCCAGGCTGGAGTGCAGTGGCGTGATCTCGGCTCACTGCAAGCTCCGCCTTCCGGGTTCACGCCATTCTCCTTCCTCAGCCTCCTAAGTAGCTGGGACTATAGGCGCCCGCCACCACGCCTGGCTAATTTTTTTGTATTTTTAGTAGAGACAGGGTTTCACCGTGTTAGCCAGGATGGTCTTGATCTCCTGACCTCATGATCCGCCTGCCTTGGCCTCCCAAACTGCTGGGATTACAGGCGTGAGCCACCACACTCGGCCTAAATTTTTCTTAATTTTTTAAAGATTTTTTTAAATTTTTTATTTCCTTTTTTTTTTTTTTTTTTTTTTTTTGAGACAGAGTCTCACTGTGTCGCCCAGACCGGAGTGCAGTGGCACAATGTCGGCTCACCGCAACCTCCACCGCCTCCCAGTTTCAAGCGATTCTCCTGCCTCAGCCTCCCAAGTAGCTGGGATTATAGGCACTGGCCACCACGCCCAGCTCATTTTTGCATTTTTTTCAGTAGAGATGGGCTTTCACCACGTTGGCCAGGCTGCTGGTCTTCGAACTCCTGACTGCAGGTGATCCACCCGCCTTGGCCTCCCAAAGTGCTGGGATTATAGGGATTATAGGCATGAGCCAGTGCGCCCAGCCAATTTTTTTAAGAAAAAAAAATTTTTTTTTTGAGACAGAGACAGTCTTTGCTCTGTTACCCAGGCTGGAGTGCAGTGGCGTGATCTCGGCTCAATGCAAGCTCCGCCTTCAGGGTTCACACCATTCTCCTTCCTCAGCCTCCCAAGTAGCTGGGACTATAGGCGCCCGCCACTATGCCCAGCTAATTTTTTTTTTTTTTTTTGGAGATAGAGTCTCGCTCTGTCACCCAGACTGGAGTGCAGTGGCGCAATCTCAGCTCACTGCAAGCTCCGCCTCCCAGGTTGACGCCATTCTCCTGCCTCAGCCTCCCAAGTAGCTGGGACTACAGGCGCCCGCCACTACGCCCGGCTAATTTTTTTGTATTTTTAGTAGAGACGGGGTTTCACCGTTTTAGCCAGGATGGTCTTGTTCTCCTGACCTCGTGATCCGCCCGTCTCGGCCTCCCAAAGTGCTGGGATTACAGGCATGAGCCACCACGCCTGGCGTTTTTTGTATTTTTAGTAGAGACGGGGTTTCACCATGTTAGCCAGGATGGTCTCGATCTCCTGACCTCGTGATCCGCCCGTCTTGGCCTCCCAAAGTGCTGGGATTACAGGCGTGAGTCACTACGCCTGGCCTTTAAAGACTTTTTTGAAACATTTAGAGCCTGTGGTCACAGGACATAAAAATATGCATTTGAATATTACTACATATGAATGAAGGCTTTCTGTTACAGACAGATGTGATAGCAGTATTGTCCTTTATAGCATAAAATACATACGATTAGGACAAAAACCAAAGGGGAAAGTACAGCGGAAATAGACATTCAAGGAAAACATGAAATGTGAAATTTCCAAAGGTTAAAATAACCAGGTCCTGGCCTCTTTTTAATGGATGGTGGCAGGAATCAACTTGTTCATAACAGGCCTCGTAGACACCTGTGCTTACATTTAGAGAAAGAGATCCGTTTTTAAAACGTTTTTAAAATGTCAATAAATATTTAACAAAATAAGCTAGAAATTTCCTTTGCAACTTCCTTTGCAACTATCTAAACTTGTGATTAAATTTTTAGCTACCCATGACACAGTGGCACGCATCTGTAGTCCCAGCTACTCAGGAGGCTGAGGCAGGAGGAGCCCTTGAACCCAGGAGTTCGAGGCTACAGCGAGCTGTCATGCCACCACTGCAGTCCAGCCTAGGGCAACAGAGCGAGACTCCATCTCTATTTATAAATGAATACATATGTTTCAAAATTTTTAGCTACCCACCTAAAATGTGCACAAAGATACGCTGTATTTTCGAAATCTGTTAGCGGCACAGTGACCTCACGGGCAGTAGGGACGTGCATGCCCCTGTGAGCCTCACCCAGGGCTTGTCCTCCACCCAGCGGCCCCCGCACCTGACACAGAGGGACACAGACACCCTGCACGGCTGAGGGCCTCCCATGCTGCTGCTTGCAGGTGCTTCAAGCTGTCTTGCCGGGCTGTGGGCGTCCACCCACCCCTAGAGCTGTCCCACTACCAGATCAAGTTTGCGGCCACGGCCCTGTATGACACCTCCGTGGCCACAGTGTATGTCATCAACTCTCACCTGAGCATGAGCTCACGGACCCACTCCAAGCCCCGCACTGGCTCAGAGGACACCTCTCCCGTGGGGCCCACGTCTTTCGAGTTCCTGCTGCCCCCAGACTCGCCTATCACTATCTCGCCCTCGGTGGGGACCGTGTGGCCAGGAAAGGTGGGTGTGGGCCTCACACGCCGGCTGGGAGGCAGGGGCTCCACGCCACCTGCATTTGTCCCCAGGGTGTCTGCCTTTGCCCACCTTTAACCACAGGGTTTCAACCTGGAGAACAGGGGCACAAGTCAACCTGGCCCTCATCAGACCCAAGCAGGGCCGAGGAAGGCTCCATGGCCAATATGCATGGGGCCCAGGGCCCCCCACGCCGGGGGGGTGGTCACAGTACCCTTGGTCCAGCCTGACCCGGATCCATGGCCAATGTGCATGGGGCCCAGGGCCCCCCATGCCGGGGGGGCGGTCACAGTACCCTCAGTCCAGCCTGACCCCGAGAGGCAGGAGCTCCCTAGGCTGCTGGCCTGGCCGGCACCCATCCAGGGCTTCCAGGTTGAGACTGGGGAAGGCTGTGTAGTCCCTTGCACCAGCGGACCTCACAGGCAGAAGGGGAGTGGGGGGACAGAGGGCGTCGGCCACTCCCACCCAGCACTCCACCTGTCCTGCAGAGCAGAAAGCTCTGGGCCTGGCAGGGCCTTCAGGTGACCCTGAGGGCTGCTGAAGGCCTAAGTGAGGAAGGGCACGTGGGGGACAGCTGGCTCACATGGGATTGCAGTGAATGCAGTGATTCAAAATGTAGGACTCGCCCATAAAACTCAAGGACGGAAAGGGCAGGCTCAGCTGTCACTGCTGCCCCATGGACAGGGGACCGGGTCCCGGCCTGCCCAGGACTCTACTCTCAACACCTCCAATCACAGGACCCCCACCCTTCATGGCCAGAGGGCTTGGTGCTCACGCCTGCAGCCCACCCCCGCTTCCTGGGGGACAGAGGCCAGGGAGGGCCATCCCGAAGGGGCACACAGGCTGAAATCTCAAGGGGGAGGTGACCTTGAGAAGAGTCAACGGGCGGAGGAAGGTAGAGTGCCAGCAGGGGCTCCTGGGGGGCGGAGAGAAGTGGCAGCCCCTGTGCCCACGCCTGTCTCTCCTCAGAGGTGCCTGGTCCAGGTGGCCTTCCGGCCCGTGCTGCCTGAGAAGCTGATCCGCCAGGAAGCCCTCCCACTCCTGAACAAAGAAATGGAGACCAAATCCGTGCGTGGGGCCTGGGAAGGAGGGGCGTGGGTAGGGGAAGGGCCTGTCGCAGGAACAAACTCCACCACCCTCGAGTCCCTGGGGGCCCCCTGCCGTGTGCCAGGAGCGCAGGGTAGACCTTTCCCAAGCACTGCTGCATCTGAGAGGTTAAAACGCTTGCTCACTGAGACCCTCCCTCCTCTCCTGAGGGCACTGCCAGGCGGGAGCAGGGAAGGGTGGGCTCTGGAGGTGGGGGCAGTAGGGGCTGCGACCCAGGGGTGCGGCGGATGCAATGCCGGGCCCCTCCCACAACCTGGAGGCCCCCAGAGGCGCACCTGAAACATGGAGGGTCCTGCAGAATGTGCCTGGCGAGCGCCGGCCCTGGAGGCGGCCTCGAGAGCTCCTGCCCGCCACACTCCAGATGCGCCCTCCCTGGCCCGGCCCGGGTTCCTCCTGGGCGTGCACGCGAGGGGAAGCGCTTGCCTTCAGCCTTTGGCAGTGAAGACGGGGGGGACCCCAGTTCTGGCTGCCTCCTCACTCCTTTGTGCCTCGGTTTATCCTCTGGTGAAGCAGACGCTGCAGTCTGTGGGCAGCTCTGTGGGGGTCCGTGTGCCCCTCTGCACGGGCTACAGTCTTCCTAGGGAGCCGGTCGGTTTTCTGGTCCCCATTCAATCCAACTGGGGCTCCCACGGTTCCTGCACTGGCCGCAGAGGAGCCACAGGGTGCAGCTGGGTGCCTCTGGGGCCCTGCACAGCCCCACAGCCAGTCTCTTCCCCCACAGTTCCGAAAGGATATGGCCTCCCAGAGGAAGGACATGCACAGACTGTCATTCTCCGCTCTTCGAATGCAGAACCGCGACAAGCTGTTCAAAGTCTCTGTCCCCCACGTCCTGGAACTGCGGAAGCGGGAGCTGAACCCCAGGTGGGTCCAGGAGGGGCTGCCCCACCTGCTTCCCTCCAGGCCCCTCTGGTGGGACCCACTGTGGCCCCTGTGGAGAGTCCCCTCCCCCCACAGACTGCCCAGAATGACCCATGTGGCTGGAAGGACTGACGGCTTCAGACACAGCTGGATGCAGGTGCTGCCTTCCTGGGACCTGCCCACCCCATTCCCCCAGGCCTGACACCCCTGCCCATAGCCTCACTCCACGGGTGGGAAGTGAAGCCACCGCCCCCCACTCAGCCCCCTTGGGTGCAGAATGAGCCCTGGGAAAGCTCTGATGGGCGCCTGTGGCCCCAGAAAGGAACATGGCTGTCTATCCAGGGCCCAAAGGCACCTACCCCAAACCCCAGCCCCCAGCCACCAGCTGACGAGGACCTGAAGTGCGTGACAAGGCCCCCACAGGAGCCAGCTTGTCAGACACAACTGCGACAGCCACAGCCTGGAACCCCGGGACCCTGAGGCAGAGCCACAGGGGTCCGGCCTAGGCCGATGGTGGGTGGGGGGAGGCGGGAGTGCACACCTCCGACTTCCTTTCAGTTCCGACGAGTACCAGGCCGCCCGAGCCACCCTGGTCAGAGCGTTCCAGGCGAAGTTTGACACATTTGTAGTTCCCTGTGTTGTTGCCAGTGGTGACATCAAAGACAGGAAAGGGTCAGAACCGCCAAGCTTCAGGTGTGAGGCGCCGTGGCCAGAATGGGGCGTGGTCAGCCGCAAACGCGCCGTCCTCTGCTACTGCCCAACCCTGGGGCCTGGGCGGGCAGGGGGCCACCCACCCTGCCCTCAGCATGCCCTTCCCGTCCCAGCCCCCACAACACCCTGTACCTGGAGCTGTGGTGCCCGACGGTGGCGCCGTCTGTTGTGGTGACGTCCCACAAAGGCAAGACCATCTTTAACTTCGGCGACGTCGCCGTGGGTGAGACGCTCAGCCCCACGCACACCTCCACCCGGTGCCCAGGCACACCCACGCCTCCCCCAGCCCCACGGCCCACGCCTGACAGGGGTGCTCCCTGGGGCCTGGGGCTGGGGCTGTGGCCTGACGCTCCCTGCCCCATTTCAGGGCACCGCAGTATCAAGAAGGTCTCCATCCAGAACGTCTGTCCCGAGGATCTGGCCGTGTCCTTGTCCACCCAGCCCAGGCGGCCTGCGGGGTGGGAGTGGGGGCCGGGGAGGGTGTGGTGGAGCCTGCAGACACCCGTGTCCCCTCCTTGACATGGACCCTCAGCTGGACTTCTCCCTGCTGAACCCCAACGGCCCCTTCGTCCTGCTGAACCACTCCAGCCTGCTACGCGCGGGTGAGACCCAGGTCCTGGTGCTGTCCTTCTCTCCCCACGAGAGCATCCTGGTGAGTCCCAGGCCCACCCCGGCCACACTGCGGCCCAAGGCTCCCCACACCGCAGGACAAAGGCGCTGGCCGGGGCGGGCATCGCCTGTGCTCAGGCCCGGAGCTGACCACGCCTGGGTCTGTGGGCAGCCTGGCCCAGGCCCTCACGCCAGCCGGCAAGTGAGCGGAGCTGATGGAGCCCCAGCGCTGTCTCAGCTCCGGCACTGAGAACCCACTGCCCCTGAGGCAGAGCTCCCCTCGTGGCTCCAGCAGACATCTGTTCCTGACAGAGGGATGTGGTCTCTTTAGGCTCAAGAAACACTGGACATCATTACCAAGAGAGGCACGCTCACCCTCACCCTCGTGGGCACTGGCGTGGCGTCCATGATCACGTGCTCCATTGAAGGCAGCATCCTCAACATGGGCTATGTGATCGCCGGAGAGTCTGTGTCCTCAGGCTTCAAGGTGAAGCACACATGCTGGCTCCAGCCTCCCAGGAGGGTTTCCACCAGGCAGGACTCAGGCCAGCTGTGAAAGTGACCCGTGGGTCGGGGAGCCTGTGGGGACACAGGTAGCCCCCTCTACACAGCTGCCGCCTCTGCCGCCCTCTCCTGCAGGACCCGGGCCTCTTTCTGGGGAGACTACAGATGTCCCCTGGTCACCCCACCTCCCTGTCCTCCTTGTCCCTCCTCCTCAGCCCCTGCACAGAGCTCCCCCAACCACCCCCTGCCCTGCTGCTTGAACTCACTCCTTTGGAGCTCAACTCAGCCACCCGGGGGCGAGGGTTTGCGGCCCTCTGGGCGAGCTGCACTGCCCCGTGTGCCCTCATGCCTTTGCACCAGCATGTGCCCATGAGCGAGACTCAGGTGCCCTGGAGGACAGGTGGCACCCCAGAGCTGTCCACGCGCCCCAGGCAGGGAAGCCAAGCCCCGGCCTGGCAAAGGCTGATGAGAGGCTGGAAAAAGGGACGTTGGCACACAGCTCAGTAAACCGCCACGTGTGCCAGCGTCGTCAGGCCACCGGGGTCCCCACCTGGGTGTGGCCTCATAGCAGCAGCCAAGTCCTGGGCACTGACCATAGGAAGGAGGCAGCCAGGCTGGGGCTGGCGGGCGGTGACAGTGGCCTGCTCTCTGCAGCTGCAGAACAACTCCCTGCTCCCCATCAAGTTCTCCATGCTCCTGGACAGTCTCTCCAGCGCCCGGGGCCGGGGCCAGCAGCAGCTGCCGCAGTTCCTCAGCTCTCCCTCCCAGAGGACGGAGGTGGTTGGTGAGCGGGGTGAAGGGTGGGTGGAGCGGGGGAGTGGCAGCGAGTGGAGGGGGTGGGCAGTGAGCTGGGGGGGTGGTTGGTGAGATGGGGGGGTGGTTGGTGAGATGGGGGGTGGTCGGAGAACTGGGGGGTGGGTGGTGAGCTGGAGGGTGGGCGGTTGGTGAGATGGGGGGTGGTTGGTGAGATGGGGGGGTGGTCGGTGAGATGGGGGGTGGTCGGAGAACTGGGGGGGTGGGTGGTGAGCTGGGGGGGTGGGCGGTGAGCTGGGGGGGCGGGCGGTGAGCTGGGGGGGCGGCGGTGAGATGGGGGGTGGGCGGTGAGCTGGGGGGGTGGGTGGTGAGCTGGGGGGGTGGGCGGTGAGATGGGGGGGTGGGCGGTGAGATGGGGGGTGGTTGGTGAGATGGGGGGTGGGCGGTGAGATGGGGGGTTGGGTGGTGAGCTGGGGGGGTGGGCGGTGAGCTGGGGGGGTGGGCGGTGAGATGGGGGGTGGTTGGTGAGCTGGGGGTGGGCAGTGAGCTGGGGGGGTGGTTGGTGAGATGGGGGGTGGGTGGTGAGATGGGGGGCACTTGGATCCATGGGGGTTCGGGGGGTGCAAGGCCATGGGGGGCACCCGGCAGGACAGGGGCTCTGTGGGGGGTGGGCAGGGTGCAGAGCTCTATGGAGCAGGGCTTGGAGGGCAAACAGTGATTGCAGGTGGGGAAGGCCAAACTGCACCCCACGCTACCCGCAGGGACGCAGAATCTCAACGGCCAGAGCGTGTTCAGCGTGGCCCCTGTCAAGGGCGTCATGGATCCCGGGAAGACGCAGGACTTCACTGTCACCTTCAGCCCCGACCACGAGAGCCTCTACTTCTCCGACCGGCTCCAGGTGGTGCTCTTTGAAAAGGTGCGGCTCTGGCTCTGCAAGTTCAGCTGGGCCCGGCCCTGGCCCCAACCAGAGCCTTGCCTTTCGCTGCACTGCCCCACTTTGGAGACCCGGAGGGTACCATGGCTGGGGGACTCAGCACCATACTGAGGGTCATGGGTCGAGAGACCAGAGTCCAGGGCCCCACGGGGCCCCCAGGCCGTCCCTGCCTCCTTCTCTGAGCCAGCCCAGCTCTCACCAGCAGGGCCCCTGCTGCGGAGCTTTGGGGACAAGGCCACTCCACTTCTTGTCCCCAGAAAATCTCCCACCAGATCCTGCTGAAAGGGGCCGCCCGTGAGCACATGATGTTCGTGGAGGGCGGGGACCCCCTGGACGTGCCCGTGGAGTCTCTGACGGTGATCCCCGTATTTGACCCCAAGCACAGAGAGGGTGAGCCCCTCCCCGGGGAGGGAACAGACACGGGGCCTCCTGGTGCCCCTACCCTGTGGACGGGGGCCCTGAGACCCAGCAGAGTGGGGCAGGGATTCCCAGTCTTCTACCCCTGAGCCTGGCAGGAGAGCCACTGCTAACCAGAGTTCAGGAGTCCCGCTGCAGCCCCACCCCATGCCTCAGCCTGACCCTGAGCAGCTCCCCTGGCCACACCCCTCCAGCCAGCTCCCGGCCAGGCCCTCCCTCTCCAGAGGCCGAGGAGCTGAGGCCCATCCTGGTGGCCCTGGACTACATCCAGTTCGACACAGACACGCCAGCCCCACCTGCCACCCGAGAGCTGCAGGTGGGCTGTATCCGGACCACCCAACCATCTCCAAAGAAGGTGCCCACAGCATTGCCCCTGGGGACATTAGGCAGCCCCCTCTGCCTCCCCTGCCCTGGGCAGCCCCCCTCCTGGCCTTGCCCCTCACTGGGATTGTCCCCACAGCCGGGCTTGTCTGGGACTTCCTGTGGCAGGTGTGGGGTGGGCAGCCTGCTGGTCAGAGCTGGGAGGGTGAGTGGAGCTGGGCACCCTCAGCTCTAGTCCCACTGCTGCTGGGAGCGGTGCCTGGTCGCCAGCCTACAGGAGCCCCATACCCCACAGACCGTTGAGTTCAGCCTCGACAGTGTCACATCCCTGCAGCACAAGGGTTTCTCCATTGAGCCCTCCCGGGGCTCCGTGGAGCGCGGCCAGACGAAGACCATCACTATCTCCTGGGTCCCGCCTGCGGACTTTGATGTAGGTGCCTTCGGGTTCCAGGCCAGCGAGCCCTGGGAACGCCAAAGTCTGGGTGGGCTGTACCCCTGCCCAATCCCAGGGGAGGAGGTGGCCGCGGAGGACCCAGGGGAGTCAGGTGGGCAGGGCAGCGGGAAGACAGCAGACCTCCCCCGGGTGCCCACTGGCTAAAGGCCTCTTCTCCCCTCCCCTCCTGTTCCAGCCAGACCACCCACTCATGGTGTCGGCCCTGCTGCAGCTAAGGGGGGATGTGAAGGAGACCTACAAGGTCATCTTTGTAGCCCAGGTGGTGACTGGCCCCTAAGCCTCTGCACAGAGCACCCTCGGGCCCTCCTGCCCACCCTCAAAGCCCTCCCCAGGCTGAGGGCCAGGCCATACTACCCTAGGGCCTGGGACCTGGCCATCCTCTGCCAGGCAGATTTCAATAGGCCACCCTCCACATGGTGCCACGGCCACTTCCTGCTGCCCTGGACCCAGCAAGCCCAGGTACATCCAAGAGCGCCCACTCTTGAGATCCCAGACTCAGAACCAGCGAGAAGGCCAGGCCAGCCCACAGCCGTCCTAGCCAGAGCCCCTCAGAGCCCCCAGGAGAGTCCCCCACAGCCTGTCAATAAACTTTTTGTAGGCCAACACTTGCAGCCTGCAGTGTGGGTGACAGAGCACTGAATGAGAAGTGGGGATAGAGCCCTGGGGATGCAGCCCCTCCCCTCACAGCCATGAAACCCGCTTTGCCTGGCAAGGGCCTCCTGGAGCGGGGCCATCCTGCAGGACACCTGTGGGGAGGCCACCCTGATGCAAATTCGAGGAAGGCCCCCAAGCCTGGTGCCCTGAGCAGCAGGCAGGCAGTCCAGAGGGCAGGGGTGCAGCCGGAGCTGAGGCTGACCCAGAGCCGAGAGGCCATGGGCAGTGGGGAGGGCAGGGCTCCAAAGCCCAGGGCAGGCCCCGGGAACCTCCAGACTTTTCCCAAGTCCCAGGACCCCAGATGACCCCAAGCAAAGGTGAGCAGATGGTGGGAACCCGGCCTACTTATGCCCTCCCCTCCGCCCAGCAGGGGCCAGGTGAGGCCCAGCTCCTGCACTTAAGTCTCTACTTTTAATCTGAGAGAAGTCTGGGCTCGGCTTTCTGGGCTCTGACCCACCCTTCAACAGAGAAGGCCCCTCACAGCCCGTGAGATGCTCCTGGAGCTCAGAGTGGTGCCTCCACCCCAACCCTGCCCTCTGGAGTCTGGCTTGTTGGACACTGTCCCCACAGAGCCCACCCAGCCTGGCCCTCCTGTCACAGTGCAGCACAGCCACTGTGCCACCCCAACCAGCAGCCACCAGGAGAGCGTATGCAGCCTTCCCTGGCCTGGCAGGGGGGAGCAGGTGGTGCTTCGGGGAGCTTTCCTGGGCATAGGCCTCAGGGACGCTGGTCTTGAGCTGCCTGCCCTCACCCCCAGCCCCCCAGGGCCCACAGTGCCTAGGAACTTGCCATTGCCCCAAACTTCAAGCCAGTGACATTGACCCTGCAGTGGCATTTTGCAGGATTTCTGTCCAATGCGTCCCTTGCTGCCCTTCCTGGGGCTGACCCACCATGGCTCAAGCTTGCGCCACACCAGATGGGAGGGGAAGGCAGGTTCCACCAGGTTCAAGCCGGCCCCAGCCGCAGGAGGAGGTGCTCCTGGAGGGCACTGTTTCCTGAGGAGGCCCCTGTCTTCTAAACTCTGACCCGACTCTCCTGCTGGCAGGCCCCTGGTACTGAGTGGTGAGGCCTGCCCAGGTCCTGTGTGGGGGCCGCACCCTCACCTTCCGGAACTTGGGGCTGTGGTCTCAGGCCGTGCGGTGCACATGCACTCCCATTCCCACTCCCGTGCTGGGCCTCCACAACCAGCGCGGTCAACGAACGTGGCGGGAAGAATGGCCAGAGGCCCGGAGAGCTGGGCAGGCAGGAAGGGCCCTTGAGGACCATGGCACAGGCCCTGGGAGGTGAAAGGCAACTTCAGGCAGAGCCCGAAAATGGAAGGAGTGATGCAGTGAAGGGGCAGGTATGGGCAGAAGAGCCACACAGAGGAGGCCCTGCCCTCCAGGGTCACTGCCTTTGTAGGGGTGGGGCACACTGAGCAGCGCCCACATGTGGAACAGTTCTGAGCAAGGGGTGTGTGCTCCTCCTGCAGTAAGATGGACCCTGCCCTTTGCTGTGTGACCACCTCCCTTAGCCTGACCGCCCGGCGGATGGTGTGCTGCTGGTCGCACGGGGAGCAGAGAGCAGCAAGAGCCTAACAGGGCCCCTGGCCTGGTGCCAGAGGGATAAGGGTCAGGGGTCCCCCTGGAAGAAATGGCCCCCGCCTGCCCCTGCACGGGGAGCAGCAGACATTGCAGGCTGAGGAAAGGGTGCTGGGCTCCCTGTGGCCTTCGGGAATGGAGGCCGCATTCCCCAGGTGGGGCATGGCCCCCAAGGCCAAGTGCTTTGGGAAAGTGGTCTGCACCCAGAGCCTCAAGGGCCCAGAGCCAGGGCCAGGCTCCAGCCCCCTGGGCCAGCCCCCAGGCAGCGCCTGCAGCTCAGGTTCACAATCAGTGTGCAAACACCACGTTCGGGACGCCCAGCATCTTGGTGGCGTGACCCTCCAGTTCACCTGGAGCCTGCCTGCAAGACTGGACCCGAGGGACCACACCCAAGGCAGCCACGACTTTCCAGGCCAGCTCCCGAGGGTTCCCGGGCCACGCCCAGATCAGCGCCAGAGCAGGCCACGCTCGGCCGGCCGGGGTGAAGGCGCCATGCCCGGGCTGAGGGCGAGACCTACCGTCGCCTCGCGACTCTGGGCCAGGTGGAGCTGCGAAGCAGGGCTTGGGGCGGACAAACCCTCTGAACACGTAGGGCTTGGCCCAGTGGGAGGGGATTGCGTTGAGCGGTGTCTGGTGGGCGCGGCTTATGGCGGGCGTGGAGCCAGTGGGTGGGGTTTGCATTGAGCCGAGGTCCAGCGAGTGGGGGCGTCTCGTGGGCGAGGCCTCCTGTGGGCGGGGCCTGCGGCGAAAGAGGCTTGCTCTGGGCGGGGACCTGCGGGTGGGGTTTACGCTGCGTGGAGCGTCCTGTGGGCGTGTGCCCCTGTGGGCGGGGCCTGCGAGGAACGGGGCTTGCACTGGGCGGTGCCCGGCGGGCGGGGTTTACCCTGTGTGGGGCGTCCAGTAGGCGTGTGCGCCTGTGGGAGGGGCCTGCGGCGAGCGAGGCCTGGTGGGCGCGGTTTACGCTGAACGGGAGTTCTGTGGGCGTGTCATGTGGTGGGTGTGTCCTGTGGTGGGCGGGGCTCCATAAAGCCGCGCCGCCAGGCTCTGCTCCAACCTCCGCAGAGCATGGGCCGGGGGTCGCTGGCCGCCCGCGGGCTCCGGCTGCTGCTGCCGCTCTTGCCGCTGCCGCAGGTGGGTCGGGCCGCGTTCTCGGTTTGGCCACCGCGGGGCGGGTCCGTGCTCGGACCACGCCCCTCCCGGGCTCACCCCTGTCCCCACAGGTGGCGCTGGGCTTCGCGGACGGCAGCTGCGACCCCTCGGACCAGTAAGTCAGGGGGGAGGGAGCCGGGGCCTGGCCCCGCCCTGTGGGGAGGTGCGGGCGGTGAGGTCGGCCGGCCCATGCCCCGCCTGCTCCAGGTGCCGCCGTCCCCGCAGGTGTCTGCCCCAGGCCCGCTGGAGCAGCCTGTGGCACGTGGGGTAAGTGGAGCCCGCGGCGGAGCCGTGCGTCCGACGGTTCTGGGGCGGGGGTCACCGGGGCCAGACCTGCCCGGCCCTAACCTCCCCAGGCCGCCTCCGCTGTCGTCCAGTCCCGGTCGCTGGCGGAAAGTGACCTCGAGCAAGCAGGACCTTCCCTCCCACCCCTCCCACCTGGCCTCCGCGGGAAGCCCCTACGATCCTGCTCAGCAGTGGGGCAGTCGCTGAGGACAGCGAGTCCTGGGAGTGAGCCCAAGGCCACCCCTGGCCAGCCCAGGAGAGACAGCCAGGGCAGGCCCAGCAGCCGGAGGCCAGGCTTTGGCCACGGCAGTCTCCAACGTGCAGAGGCATTGTCTGCTTTTTATCCTGTTAACCTGTCTTCCGTGGTTGTGCCACGACATTCCCCAGGGTGCAGGTGCCCGGTGGCCGAGGGTCAGTCCAGTGGGAAGGCCTTGCTCTTCTAGGCTCATCCTGCTGGCGGTCCTCCTGTTGCTGCTGTGCGGGGTCACAGCCGGCTGTGTCCGGTTCTGCTGCCTCCGGAAGCAGGTGCAGGCCCAGCCACATCTGCCACCAGCACGGCAGTCCTGCGACCTGGCGGTCATCCCTATGGACAGCGACAGCCCTGTACACAGCACTGTGACCTGTGAGTGCCTAGGGGCACTCGAGTTGGGGGTGGAGATGGCGGGGGTAAATGCCAAGCCCGCCTCCACGAACCCACTCTGGTTTCCTGCAGCCTACAGCTCCGTGCAGTACCCACTGGGCATGCAGTTACCCGTACCCTTTGGGGAGCTGGACCCGGACTCCATGGCTCCTCCTGCCTACAGTCTGTACGCCCCGGAGCCTCCACCCTCCTACGATGAAGCTGTCAAGATGGCCAAGCCCAAAGAGGAAGGGCCAGCACTCTCCCAGAAACCCAGTCCTCTCCTTAGGGCCTCAGGCCTAGAGACCACTCCAATGCCCCAGGAGTCGGGGCCCAATACCCAACTACCACCTTGTAGCCCTGGTGCCCCTTGAAGGAGGTAGGACAATGGACCAGAGCTTCGAGAACTAGTGCTTGGAGCCAAGGGCCCCCAGCCCACCCCACCATCCCACACATTGCTGTGGCCCCAGCCTTGGTGTCATTTTACACCAGCCCCATGGCGTCACCCCCTAGGCAGGCTGCTGCTTTCAGCCTCAGCCCCTGGCCCAGTCCCAGCAGGCCCTCAGCCTGGAAGAGGCCCCTTGGGCCTGAGCCTCAGGTGGGCGCTCAGGGCCAGCTGTGACGTCTGCATCTTATTGGAGAGAGAATAAAGTTTGTATTTAAGTGATCTCTGCCTATGTGGGAAGGACTCTGGGACTCCAGGGCTATGGGAGGAACCCTCGGGCAGCCAACCCCCAGTGCAAGCAGGCAGGGCGAGCGCATGGTCCCTGGCCTGTACCCCGTCCAGGCTTCAGGCTGGCATTCCTAGCCCTGAGCTGGGCAATGGGTGGTGTCAGGTGTCCTGGCAGAAATGACTGGGGTTATGTTTCTGTGGCTTGGCCAGGAAAACTCTTTTCCTTCTCCAGCCCCATGCCTTTGCCCGTTGCCCCCCAACCCTGGCTGGGACAGTGAGGCACACGCAAGTCAGGCTAGAACATTTATTTTGCACAGAGCTGGGGGAGTGGGTGGCAGGGGGCAGTGGCAGTGGCCTTCCCGGGCAGGCCTCCCATGACTGTAGCAGCTGCGCCCTACTGGATCAGCTTGAAGGACTCCCCGGTCATCATGGCCACAAACTCTGGGGACAGAGGGGCAGGTCAGCAACTTGCCCTGGCCCAGCCACTGGCTCCCAGGGCTCCAGCCCACTCACCCTCATAGTCGATGGTCCCGTCCCCGTCCTTGTCAGCCTCCTTCATCATCTGCTCCGCCTCCACCTCGTTGAGGGGCTCCCCTGCATTCATGAGCACGTACCTGTGGGGCCTGGCGCTGAGCCACTCCATCGGCCCTGCCCGTGCCCGCCCACCGCCTGCCCCCTGCCCGGGCCCTACTTGAGTGTGTTCCAATCAATGTAGCCCTTGCCCTCTTTGTCGAAGACGCGGAATGCCGCCCTCAGCTCGCTCTCCTGGTTCTGGGCCTTCTCATGGTAAACTCCCATTAGTGCCAGGAAACCATCGCAGTTGAAGAACCCTTTGTCTGCAAGGAGCACAGCTGGGGCGCAAGGGACGGGGGCACAGCACTCCCCATGGGCTCTGCCTCTTCCCCCATAGGCACCGAGACCTGACCCAGGGCCGCTCCCCGAGGCTACCCACCCCACTCCAGCCACAAGCTCACTGTCTCTGTCCACGTCCTTGGCCATCGAGGCCAGCTCGCTCTTGGTGGGGTTGATACCCAGCAGGCTCATGAGCCGCTCCAGCTCCCCCGTCTTCACCTCCCCGTTGCCCTCTTCATCAAACATCTCAAAGACTCCCTTGTACTCCTTGATCTGCTCAGCCGACAGGCGCTCTGTCTGCAGGGGACACCCACACCGGCCTGACCAGGAGTCCCTTCTGCCCCTGTGTCCAGGGAAGGATCGGAGATACCCCTGCACCCATCCCTCCGTTGGCAGCCTTTCAAGGTGAGTGGTAAGAGAGGAGGCCCCCAGCGCAGAGCAGTCTTCCCGGACAAGGGGTCACACGCCAGGGGTTTGCAGGGCCAGCAGGGCTCTGCCAGGCAGCTCACAGGGGCAAAGGCCAGACAGGCAGGGGCCAGCATTCGAGGGAACAGCGGGAGCTGCAGGGCCAGGCGGGCCAGGCTGCAGTCCTGGAGCCTGGCAATGGACACTAGGTGAGACAGGTAAAGGAAGCTGAGAGCAGGGTGGGGAGGTTCCCAGCCCTGGCCTGGGCTTCCAGCCCAGGATTGGGATACAGCCCAGGAAGCAGAGTCCTAGGCTCCAGCCTGTGTGGCATTCTGGAGGGAGAGTCCAGCACCGGGCCACACCTGCCTGCCACCACTGCTGCTGCCCATCTGGGAGCCAGCTTCCAGAAAGGGCTGCTCCACCCTGGCCCCGGAACAAGGGCTCTGTTGGTGGCAGCAGGGCTTGGTCACTTCTTCCACCTCAGCCTCTTCCTGCCCAGGCTCCCTGGTAGGTCCTCGCACCTCCAGATTCCAGCTCAACCTACCCAACCAGCCCGCTAGAGACTCCATCGGGCACAGGGAGCAGCCTTACCATGTCGGTGGTTATCTGACAGGATTCTGCAGGGTGGTGGCACCAGGGCTGCTGTGGGCAGAACGCTGGGGCAGTGGTGGCAGCTGAGTTTTAGCTGGGCCTGGCTGCCTGGGGTCCCCAGGGTCCAGATTCCAAGAGCCTTTTATGGGTGGGAAATCCTGCTGGCCCTATTTTGGGACAGGCTCTCAGCCTTATCCACAGGGCCCCTTCCCGGCCCGCTTTGGCCTGGGCTTCCCCCAACCCTGAAGATGGGCACCGAAGGCCGAGTGCAGGGGCCAGGAAAGGGCTGAGACGTGGCGGGGCCCTCAGGAAAGGGCTGAGACGTGGCGGGGCCCTCAGGAAAGGGCTGAGATGTGGCGGGACCCTCACACACACTGTTCCCCTTGCTGTTCCCTCTTCACCGGACCAAGCTCTGAGTCTACCTTTCCAGAGGTGTGGCCCTCCAGCAGGTCTTCACGGGACCCTGGTCCCATGCTGTCATCACTTACCAGTGAGATTTCTTGTTGAAGGCCCATCCTGGCCAGCTGGTGCCCAGTGGCTCGGAGACTGGCCACCCTCCCATCCTGGTGGACTCAACATTAGCCCCGTGCCAGTATGTCACAAACTCTCCGGACAGGTCGAATGAACAAATGCATTAGGCACCTCTTGACCACCTTGTACAGGAGGGGCTGAGGGTCCACCATTCAGGGAGAAGACAGCAGGACATGGGCTGGGGGTGAAGGGGGAAAGGGGGCAAGACAGACAGGGCCTGGGGGCTGGGCTGCCCGCTGGAAGTCGGGCACAGTTGGGGGCTATTTTGGGGTTTCTCAAGGAAACCTGACCTCCCTTCCACTCAGAACAGCAAAGCTGGCTCCCGAGGGGGCCTGGTGCCCAGGCTGGTCAGTATCAACACGCCACAGTGGAGCACACGCCTGCACACGTGTGTTCCCTCCTCAGACCCGCACTGACCCCTCCCTGTCTGGGTCTAATTACCCACCAGACTCCCAAAGCCAGGGTCCAGCTCCTCCCTGCCCCACCCAGGCAGGGGTGTGAGGTTTGCAGTGGCAGGGCAGGGTCCTCAGGGTCACACTCACACCTGCCCCCCAACTGGCCCCTTGGCGGCATGAAGACTCTGAGCAGGTGGGGCACTCAGTGTCCCCCGCCAGCCCAGCCCTCTGCCTGCCAAAAAACCTGAAGCTGGCCGGGCGCGGTGGCTCAAGCCTGTAATCCCAGCACTTTGGGAGGCCGAGACGGGCGGATCACGAGGCCAGGAGATCGAGAGACGATCCCGGCTAACACGGTGAAACCCCGTCTCTACTAAAAATACAAAAAAACTAGCCGGGCGAGGTGGCGGGCGCCTGTAGTCCCAGCTACTCGGGAGGCTGAGGCAGGAGAACGGCGTAAACCCGGGAGGCAGAGCTTGCAGTGAGCTGAGATCCGGCCACTGCACTCCAGCCTGGGTGACAGAGCAAGACTCCGTCTCAAAAAAAAAAAAAAAAAAAAAAAAAAAAAAAAAAAAAACCTGAAGCTACAGGATGCCTCCCACTGAGACCCAGGCCAGCTGCTGAGACTGCAAGATTGATGCTGAGGAGGGCAGGCCAACGGCCTGGGACACCTCCAGCCAAACAGGGCCGGGGCTGGAGGGAAGCAGCCCTGGGTCTGGTGGGGCCAAGGGAGGCCCTGACCTTCATCCTGGCTACTCCCTGGCCTCAGCTTTCCCCTGGGCTGGGGAGGGGACAATTCATGCACTGAGCACCTTCCCCCAGGGGCACAGAATGCAGGAGCCGCAGCACCCAGGCCAGGGCCCATCCTGGGTTCTGGTCCGGGGTCCCGAGGTGCTGGCCAGCTGGGTACAAAGACACAGAGAACTGCACTGGCCTCGTGGCCCTGGACAAGCCCCCACCCTGACAACTCTCACAGCCAGTGGACAGCAGGCTCTGCCTCCTCCATTCCCAGGCCTCTAGCGTCTGACATTCCTGGGCCACAGTCCTGAAGGTTCCAGACATCCTGGTGGGCTTACGAGTGAAACTCAAAGCTGTTGGAGCCCGACTTAAAGCAGAGGGCACACCCACCCCCAGCCCTGCCCTGGCCCTGACAAAGGTGGGGAGGAGCAACATGGTCACAACCACCGTCAACCCCTCTCCTCTCCATATAGGCTTCTACCCATACCCAGGCCCAGTACAAGCAGCAGTCCAGGTCCTTGCCCTCTGTCCCACTCTCCTCGTGCTGACCAGCCTCTGTGTGGCCTTTGGACATGCCCTGTACCTGTACCCCTAAGACCTGAGAGTCATCCAATCTTTATTTTCCATCTTGTGTCTCTTCTGATCACCGAAGGGGTATTCTCCATAACAAAAATAAAAATAATACAAAAAAATAAAAAAACAGAAAAAGAGGCTGGACTTGGTGGCTCACGCCTGTAATCCCAGCACTTTGGGAGGCTGAGGCAGGCAGATCACCGAGGTCAGGAGATCGAGACCATCCTGGCTAACACGGTGAAACCCCAACTGTACTAAAAAAAAAAAATACAAAAAAATTAGCCAGGCATGGTGGCGGACGCCTGTAGTCCCAGCTTCTCAGGAGGCTGACGCAGGAGAATGGCGAGAACCCGGGAGGCAGAGCTTGCAGTGAGCTGAGATCCGGCCACTGTGCTCCAGCCTGGGCGACAGAGTGAGACTCCATCTCAAAAAGAAAAAAAAAAAAAGAAAACAGAAAAAGAGAAAAACCCTGTAACAACTAGAAAACTGCCTCAGCCACGTTCAGGTACAAGTGCAGTTGTGTTAATGGCTGTACCCGGTTATGTAGCAGATCTCTAGAACCTTTCATCTTGCAAAACGGACCCTCTGCACCCATTAAACAGCAGCTCCCCTCTTCCACCTCCCCCAGCCTATGGCAATCACTACTCTACTTTCTGTTTTTTTTTTGTTGTTGTTGTTGTTGTTTTGTTTTTTATTTGAGACGGAGTCTCCCTCTGTCACCCAGCTGAGATTGCACCACTGCACTCCAGCCTGGGCGACAGAGTAAGACTCCGTACACACACAAAAAAAAGATTTTGACTCTGTAGACCTCCTAGGAGTGGAATCATCCAGTGTTTGTGTTTCTGTGGCCGAATTAATGTCCTCCAGCTTCATTTGTGGTGTAGCATATGACAGAATAGGCTGCTGCTTCTACTTTTTTTTTTGAGGTGGAACCTCGCTTTGTCTCCAGGCTGGAGTGCAATGGCATGATCTCAGCTTACTGCAACCTCCGCCTCCCGGGTTCACGAAATTCTCCTGCCTCAGCCTCCCGAGTAGCTGGGACTACAGGTGGGTGCCACCACACCTGGCTAATTTTTTATACTTTTAGTAGAGACAGCGTTTCACTGTGTTAGCCAGGATGGTCTCTATCTCCTGACCTCATGATCCTCCCACCTGGGCCTCCCAAAATGCTGGGATTACAGGTGTGAGCCACCGTGCTCGGCCTGGAACAGGCATCTTTTTTAAGGCTGAGTGAAATGTTTTTTTTGGGATGGACCACGCTCGGTTTCATCTGCTGATGAACACTTAGGTGCTCCTACCTCTTGGCTGTTGGAACTGCTACTGCAATGAACACGGGTGGGCATGAAGGTGTTTCATAGATGTGATTAGTATTTAAATCAGTAGACCAGGCATGGTTGCTCACGCCTGTAATCTCCGCACTTTGGGAGGCCGAGGTGGGCAGATCACGAGGTCAGGAGATCGAGACGATCCTGGCTAACACAGTGAAACCCTGTCTCTACTAAAAATACCAAAAAACTTAGCCAGGCATGGTGGTGGGCGCCTGTAGTCCCAGCTACTCAGGAGGCTGAGGCAGGAGAATGGCATAAACCCAGGAGGCGGAGCTTGCAGTGAGCCGAGATCGTGCCACTGCCCTCCAGCCTGGGCGACAGAGCGAGACTCCCATCTCAAAAAATAAAAAAAAGTATTTAAATCAGTAGACTTTGGGTAAAGCACATGACCCCCCATAATGTAGGGGGGCCTCATCCATTTCGTTGAGGGCCTTAAGAGAAAAGACTGAGGTCCTCCAAGGAAGAAGGAATTCTGTCTCCGGACGGCTGCAACGCCAGCTCCACCCTGGAGGCTGCCCACAGTGCAATCGCACGGGCCAACTCCTCAACATCTCTCTTGTGTGTGTATATGAGAGATGTGTACATACAGACACACACACATATACACATCCCCCTGCTTCTGCCACAGAGGGCCACCGCAGACATCACCACTGCCACTGGGGGTCCCCAGTGGGAAGACACCGAGAGACCCCGCCCCACTCTGGGGCAGCAGCCTCGGCTGCAAACCCACCTCACCTGAGCCACACAGACACAAGGTGGTCATTGTGTCCACAGGCAGGACTCTGATGGTCCCTGCAGGTGGTCTGGGGCCCCTTCTATCTGGTTCTGCTTCCCCCTTCCTGTCGCAGGGGCTGACCCCTAAGAGGGAGCTCCTAGCCCAAACTCCATCTCGGGGTCAGCTTCTGGGGAACCCAAGCTGTGACATGATGGGATGTTGGCGGTGGACACCCCGCCGCCAAGCTGCAACCAGGCACCAGTGCGGGACGAAGACACACGCTCCCACATAGTCACCTGTTACACTCACTGGTGGTGAGTTGGAAGGGCAGGGGGTGGACCAGGTAACTGCCGCCAATCGAGGCTACAAATGGCAGAAGGAGAGAAAGGAGCACTTGAAAGCCAGGGGTGAGCCCAAGTGTGAGTGTCGGGGGCCCACTGTGGTTCAGGCAGCGTCTCTGCCCTCCACTCTGCAGTGGGAAGGCAACGAATCGGAGGCCCAAGCCCAGGACTTAAGTCAGAGCGGGCAGGGCCCTGGTGGGGACATCCAGGCAGGTGTCCCCTGACGTTTGATCCCGAGGTTGCTCTGAAGCTTCTGCGTCTGCAGGTTTGCTCACCACTCCATAGGAAGAGCTGACACTCCCACCCCCAATGCTGGAAGGACCCAAACCAGGGGCAACACTAGTTTCCCCGAGCCCCACCTGCCCTGGTAGCATGAGGTTGGCACTGAAGGCAGAGCTGCAGCAGAACCAAGCTGCAGTCGAGTGGGCCTGGTGCTGCCATGACACCTGGGGGGTGCGGACCCACAGGGCTCCCTTGGGCCTGGAGCGCGGGATCCGTAGGAAGAGGACTCCACGGCTCCTGGCTTCTCCTGCTGTTCCCTTCCCTCTGCAGCTTCTGCCTGAGGCCTCCTCGGCAGCGCACTGGGCCGGCCACAGCATTGGCCGAAGCATTGGACCGAACACCCGAGACGTGGCCCCCTGCACAGTCACCTGCTCAGCCCTGGGCTGGCCCCTTCCCACCCTCATCACCTCCAGCTCCCCCACGGTGGCTTCCTGGAATTCCCCCAAAAATCTGTCCCTTTGAGTCCCTGTCTCAGGATCTGCTTATGGGAGCCTGGCCTGGGCAAGGGTGAAAAAACAAAGTGAAGCCCAAACTCTGGACCCCCAGACCACACAAGGAGGAGGGGATGTGAACAGCAGAGCCCTGCACTCCCAGCACTGCACAGGAGATGGCTAGAGACAATGCCTTGGGCTTAAAATGCAACGTGAAACCTCTACGGTAGCCATTAAAACGACTGAAACTGTATAACCTCCACACCTGCAGAAGAAAAATAATGATGAAAATGTAACAAATCTAACAGAACACAGGAGGGGAGAAAGAAGCATAAATAGAAAGTAGAAAGTCACATTATAAAAGAACATTCAGGGCCAGGCGTGGTGGCTCACACCTACAATCCCAGCACTGCCAGAGGCTGAGGTGGGAAGATGGCTTGAGCCCAGGAGACCAGCCTGGGCAACATAGCGAAACCCTGTCTCTACAAAAACACAGCCGGGCACAGTGGCGCATGCCTGTAATCCCAGCACTGTGGGAGGCTGAGGTGGGCAGATCACAAGGTCAGGAGATGGAGACCATCCTGGCTAACACGATGAAACCCCGTCTCTACTAAAAATACAAACAAACAAACAAAAAATAGCCGGGCGTGGTGGCGGCGCCTGTAGTTCCAGCTACCTGGGAGGCTGAGGCAGAATTGCTTGAACCCGCAGGGCAGAGCTTGCAGTGAGCTCAGATCGTGCCACTGCACTCCAGCCTGGGTGACACAGAGACACTACGTCTCAAAAGAAAAAAAAAAAAAAATCAGCCGGGCGTGGTCAGTGGTCCCAGCTACTCAAGAGGCTGAGGTGAGATGGTCACTTGAGCCAGGGAGGTGGAGGCTGCAGTGAACTATGACTGTGCCACTGGACTCCGACCTGGGTGACAAAGCCAGACCCTGTCTCAAAAACAACAACAAAACAAACAAACAAAAAAAAACAGAGAAAAGAGCTCAAAGAGTTGAAAGTGGTTGTTTATGGGAGAGGGCAGGCCGGCGGATGGGCTGCGGGTTAGCAGCCCTGAAAACCATGGATTATTTTGGAAAATGAACGCTTGTCTTGAAACAAAGGAGCGCCCCTCCGCCGCCCGGGATCTTCCGGGACCAGCGCGCAGAGCTGCCCTGGACCGGCAGCGAGGGCGGCGGCGCCAGGGCTTCTCCCTCCATCCGCGGTACTCAGCCGGGTTCCGTAAAGCCGGGCTGTGCCTCAACTTCCCTATGCGAAGTGGGGGAGGAGGAGCGAAGCCCAGCTCGCCCTGAGGTGGGGCCTAGCGCTGCACTAGAGGCTTCCCGCTGGGTTTTTTTTTTTTTTTTTTTGAGACAGAGTCTTGCCCTGTCGCCCAGGCTGGAGTGCAGTGGCGTGATCTCAGCTCACCGCAAGCTCTGCCTCTTGGGTTCAAACGATTCTCCTGTCTCAGCCTCCCGAGTAGCTGGGATTACAGGCGCCCACCACCACGCCTGGCTAATTTTTGTATTTTCGGTAGAGACGGGGGTTTCACCATGTTGGCCAGGCTGGTCTCGAACTCCTGACCTCTGGTGATCCGCCCGCCTCGGCCTCCCAAAGTGCTGGGATTACAGGCATGAGCCACCGCGCGCGGCCGTTTCTTGCTTCTTGCTTGACGTTTACGTGGCACAGCCCGTGGGAGCCTGTGCTCGCCAGCGCCTTGCGTCCTGACGGCGGCGGGGAAAGTGGGCGGAGCCCCGGTCACCCGGCCCCGCCCCGTCATCCGGCCCCGCCCCGTCAGTTCCTCCCCTCCACGGCCCGCCTTGTCGCCCGCCCCGCCCTGTCTCCGCCCCGCCCCACCTAGAAGCTCCGCCCCCGGCCGTTAGCTCCGCGCTCTCCCACCAGACGGCGCTCGCAGGCCGCGCGGAGTCGGGGCGGTCCCGGGGCCTGGGCGTCTCGGGTCACCCGGCTTGGAGTGGGAGCTGGGCCGGCCGGGGTAGCAGTCCGAGGCCGGTCGTGGGGATTTCGAGTGCTGCGAACCCGGCACCGCCCTCCGTCCTCGTTCACACCCGGCCCTGTGCGTTTCCCTTCCGGGCTCCCACAGTCGCCGGGGACTAACGGAGGCGCCGGCTGCGGCCCCGCGGGGCGCCCCGACCGCGGCTCCCGAGAGGCCCCTTGCCAGCAGCCGCCCTCGCCGCGGAGGGCCCGGCCCGGCTCCCTGCTCCACCTCGGGGCGCAATGGCAGCCAGGTTCCGGGGCTCCTCCGTCCGTGTCCTCTTCAGCCTCGTTCGAATGTGACGGCAGCTGGGTCATGTTGTCCAAACGTACCAGAAGCCCCAGATCCTCCAGGCAGCCCGGGCCCCAGCGCGCCCGGTGGCCCAGGAGCCCCTGCACCCCCGCAGCCGCGCTGTCCCGCCTCCTTCCAGCTCCCAGAGGGAACCGCAAATGGGGACGTGCGGGCCTGGGGGCAACACCCAGGCTGAGGCGGGCAGGCCCTGGGCGCGGGTGGGCATGGATCTGGCCTTAGCAGGGCCCCAGGAGTCAGGTTGACTCAGCCGCTCACTCCCTCCACCCTCTGCAGGGATGGGCGCTTCCTCCCCATGGTCACTCCCAGAGGTCCCAGCTCAGTGCTGGACCAAGGCCTGACACCTGGTCCCCAGGGGCTGCTGGAGAGGCCGCAGGGCAGGACAGACAGACCCTTCGAAGTCTGACGGGGGCCGGGCCCGGTAGCTCACTCCTGTAATCCCAATACTTTGGGAGGCGGAGGCAGGCGGATCACTTGAGGTCAGGAGTTGAAGACCAGCCTGGCCAACATGGCGAATCCCCCACCCCCAACTCTACAAAAAAATACAAAAATTAGCCGGGCGTGGTGGCACGTGCCTGTAATCCCAGTAACTTGGGAGGCTGAGGAAGGAGAATTGCTTGGGGTGATTGAGAGGCGAGGTTGCAGTGAGCCCATGTCGCACTGGCCACTGCACTCTAGCCCGAGCAACACAGGGAGACTCCATCAAAAAAAAAGAAAGAAAGAAAGAAAGTCTGATGGGCAGGCTGGGCCCACCCCCAGGGGACTGCAGGGCAGGCCTACAGGCCTGGGCAGAGCTCCAGGAGGCGTGCAGCAGCGCCCAGCCTGTCTCAGACGTGCGTCAGCCACAGGCTCCAGGGGCCACGTGCCTGGCCACAGGCCACACCTGCTGATTTCCAAAACACCCAGCACCTGCAGGCCCAGTCGCCCCAGGAGGGGCAGCACCCCTGCTCGAGGACTCCTGGTTCCACCCAAATCCCTGCTGCTTGGAGTCATCCATGCCCTCAGACCTCCCAGACCACCGCCTTGGTCTGTGCCCCCTCCAGGACCTCACTGGTCCCCACACCACACCCCACCCCTTAT
Source organism: Macaca nemestrina (assembly GCF_043159975.1). Lineage (NCBI taxonomy): Eukaryota > Metazoa > Chordata > Mammalia > Primates > Cercopithecidae > Macaca > Macaca nemestrina. The sequence goes on from NC_092125.1 coordinate 232,119,474, forward strand.
TGCCTCCTTCAAGCAAACCTTGCATCAGCTCCCAGGGGACACACGCTGGAGCCTCAGGACAACATTCTAGACAACAACCTCAGGCCCCAGGGGCAGTCCCAGGAGAAGGCCTTGCCTTTGGGGTGAGTCCTGCCTAGGAGTCAAGGGGCTGAGACCCTGGGGGTTCTGCATGGAGCCCTGGGCCTGAGATGCTTCTAAATGTTTGGGTGGATGGCCCTGCCCAAGGGCCACAGCTGCCCCCTCCTGCCCCAGGGCACATGCTGTGGTGCCGGCCTCCACTTCAGAAGGTGTCAAGGCTGCACTTGAGTCCCAGGCATGAGTCCCAGGGAGACTCCACTACCCTGATGGGCTGGGCTGACACTGTACATTCTGGATTCCCCGAGGCCAAGGCCTGTTATCTCCAGGCCTTGGAGATGGGGGCTAGTGGAGCCCAGGCCTGGGGGCAACACCCAGTCTGAGACCAGCAGCCCTGCCTCTCACGCCCACCCCCAGAAAGCTTTAGCCACTCCCAAGGGCTGGCCAAGCTGGCCTGGGTGGACATTGCCCATCTTCCCCACACCCAGGACAGCACTCCCAGGAGCCCGTCCTGCGGGGATATTGGCAGCCCCAGGACGGTCCTCAGCTACACATGTCCCCACTGTGTGCCCTGCTGGCCTGTGGCTCTGCAGGCCCCTGAGACACCCTCTCCATGCCTGCCTCTCCACCCAAACATTTAGAAGCATCTCAGGCTAAAAAGGTCCAAACACCAGCACATTCTCTCCCTCCTCTGACCATAATAGCCAACCCCAGCTCTGATGCCCAGTTGCTTAGATAAACACCCAGGTGTCAGCCTCGACTCCCCCACTGTCCTCGTCCCTGTACCACCAGCAAATCTGTTACTCAGGAATACCTGGCCCTGCCCACCCTTCACAGCCCATCTGCACTCTTCTCTGGTCACCCTGGCCCTGTGGGATGGTCTCCTCTCAGCCACCAGAGGGGGTCATGTCCCTGCTCAGAGCCCTGCTGCTTCCCATCACGCTGTTGCCTGCCCTTGGTGAGCTGACCCCACTGGTCAGCGTGTTAGGCCGGAAGGACTAAGGCACCACCCTGACATCCAAGCACCACAGTGTGGCCTCCCCTAGGAATTTATCTCTTTTCAAAAAGCAGGTGATGAATGCTAATGGCCTTTTTGGCAGGAATGGAAAAGCTGATCCTCACATTCATGTGGAATTGCAAGGGTACTGAATAATCAGAACAATCTTGAAAACAAAGAACAAGTCCAGGCACAGTGGCTCACTCTTGTCATCCCATCACGGTGAGAGGTCGAAGTGGGAGGATCTCTTGAGCCCAGGAGTTCGAGACCAGCCTGGGCACCATAGGGATACGCTGTGTCTACAAACAAAACGTTAAAAAAAATTAGCCGGGTATGGCAGGGCACAGTGGCTCACGCCTGTAATCCCAGCACTTTGGGAGGCCGAGGGGAGTGGATCACAAGGTCAGGAGATTGAGACCATCCTGGCTAACATGCTGAAACCCTGTCTCTACTAAAAATACAAAAAATTAGCCGGACGTCGTGGCGGGCCCCTGTAGTCGCAGCTACTCGGGAGGCTGAGGCAGGAGAATGGCGTGAACCCGGGAGGCAGAGCTTGCAGCGAGTGGAGATCGCGCCACTGCACTCCAGCCTGGGCGACAGAGTGAGACTCCGTCTCATTCAAAAAAAAAAAAAAAGCTGTTTGTGTCACGAAGCGGGTGGATCACCTGAGGTCAGCAATCTGAGACCAGTCTGGCCAACACAGTGAAAACCTGTCTCTACTAAAAAAAAAAAAAAAAAAATTAGCCAGGCGTGGTGGCAAGCACCTGTAATCCCAGCTACTTGGGAGGCTGAGGCAGGAGAATCGCTTGCACCCAGGACGTGGAGGTTGCAGCGAGCTGAGATCACGCCATTGCACTCCAGCCTGGGCAACAGAGCGAGACTCTGTCTCAAAAAAAAAAAAAGAAGCAGCAGCTATCTGTATATTCAGGATATTAGGCTCTTACCAGATACATGATTTGCAAAGATTCCCATAAGCTGTCTTTTCACTCTCTTGATAGTGTCCTTTTTTTTTTTTTTTTTTTTTTGAGACGGAGTCTTGCTCTGTCCCCCTGGCTGGAGTGCAGTGGCACTATCTCGGCTCACTGCAAGCTCCGCCTCCCGGGATCATGCCAATCTCCTGCCTCAGGCTCTCGAGTAGCTGGGACTACAGGCGCCGCTACCGCGCCCAGCTAATTTTTTTTTTTTTTTTGTATTTTTAGTAGAGACGGGGTTTCACCGTGTTAGCCAGGATGGTCTTGATCACCTGACCTTGTGATCCGCCCGCCTCGGCCTCCCTAAGTGCTGGGATTACAGGCTTGAGCCACCGCGCCCAGTCCAGATAGCTTTTTTTTTTTTTTTTTTTGAGACGGAGTCTTGCTGTGTCTCCCAGGCTGGAGTGCAGTGGCGTGACCTCGGCTCACTGCAAGCTCCGCCTCCCGGGTTCACGCCATTCTCCCGCCTCAGCCTCCCAAGTAGCTGAGACTACAGGCGCCCGCCACCACGCCCGGCTAGTTTTTTGTATTTTTAGTAGAGACGGGGTTTCACCATGTTAGCCAGGATAGTCTCGATCTCCTGACCTTGTGATCCACCCACCTCGGCCTCCCAAAGTGCTGGGATTACAGGCTTGAGCCACCGCGCCCGGCCCAGATAGCTTTTTAAAACAACAACAATCAACCCTATTCAAAAAATGGGCAAATCCTCAAATAGGCATTTCTCTGAAGGTGATGTGCGATGGCAAATAAGCACATGAAAAGATCCTCAAGGTCGTTAAGCATTAGGGAAGTGTGATAAAAACCACAAGGAGATAGCACTTCACACTCACTTGGAAGAGATTTTATTTATTTATTTTTGGAGACAGAGGCTCACTCTGTCGCCCAGGCTGGAGTGCAGTGGCGCGATCTTGGCTCACTGCAACTGCCACCTCCTCCCGGGTTCAAGCGATTCTCCTGCCTCGGCCTCCCGAGTAGCTGGGACTACAGGCACACGCTGCCACGCCCGGCTAATTTTTTATATTTTAGTAGAGTTGGGGTTTTACCATGTTGCCCAGGCTGATCTCGAACTCCTGAGCTCAGGCAATCCGCCTACCTCAGCCTCCCAAAGTACTAGGATTACAGGCGTGAGCCACTGTGCCCGGCCAAGAATAGATTTTTTTTTTAAAAGGAAAATAAATATTGATCAGCATGTGGGGAAATTGGAAACCTCATGCACTGCAGGGGGGAATGTAAAATGTCAAAGCTGCCGTGGGACACAGTCATCAGTAACTTAACCATAAAACTACAAGGCCAGGCGCAGGGGCTCACGCCTGTAATCTCAGCGCTTTGGGAGGTCGAGGTGCGCAGATCACCTGAGGTCAGGAGTTCAAGACCAGCCTGGCCAACATGGCAAAACCCCATCTCAATGAAAAATAAAAATTGTCTGCATGTGGTGTTGCACACCTGTAATCCCAACTACTCGGGAGGCTGAGACAGGAGAATCGCTTGAACCCAGGAGGTGGAGGTTGCAGTGAGCCCCTGGGCAAGAGAGCAAGACTCCATCTCAAAAAAATCAAAAAAAGTTACCATGTTACCCATCAACTCTGCTCCTAGGTATATACCCCAAATAATTTAAAACAGATGTTCAAACAAAAGAATGTGTATGGCCAAGTGTGGTGTCTCACGCCTGTAATTCTCACACCTGCAATCCCAGCACTTTGGGAGGCCAAGGTGGGCGGATCACCTGAGGTCAGGAGTTCAAGACCACTCTGGCCAACATGGTGAAACCCTGTCTCTACTAAAAATACAAAAATTAGCTGGGCATGGTGGTGGGTGCCTGTAATCCCAACTACTCAGGAGGCTGAGGCTATTCAGGAGGCTGAATAGCTTAAATCCAGAAGGCAGAGTTTGCAGTGAGCCGAGATCACACCACTGCACTCCAGCCTGGGCAATAGAGTGAGACTCTGTCTCGGAAAAAAAAAAAGAATGTGTATAACAGCATTGTTTATAATAGCTAAAAGACCAGCCTGGGCAATAGGATGGGACCCCATCTCTACAAAAAAAAACATTTGTTTTAATTAGCCAGGCATGGTGGCAGGCACCTCTATTCCCAGCTACTTGGGAGGCGGAGGCAGGAGGATCACTTGAGCCAAGGAGGTTGAGGCTGCAGCGAGCCATGATTGCATCACTGCACTCCAATCCGACCACAGTGCGAGACCCTGTCTCTGTTTATTTATTTTATATTATTTATTTATTTATTTATTTATTTTTAGACAGAGTTTCGTTCTTGTTGCCCAGGCTGGAGTGCAATGGCGCAGTCTTGGCTCACTGTAACCTCTGTCTCCCAGGTTCAAGTGATTCTCCTGCCTCAGCCTCCTGAGTAGCTGGGACTACAGGTGTGTGCCATCATGCCCGGCTAATTTTTATATTTTCAGTAGAGGTGGGGTTTTGCCATGTTGGCCAGGCTGGCCTTGAATTCCTGACCTCAGGTGATCTGCCCGCCTTGACTTCCCAAAGTTCTGGATTACAGGGGTGAGTCACTGTGCCTGGCCCCCATTTTTGTATTTTTAGGACAGGTGGGGTTTCGCCACGTTGGCCAGGCTGGTCTCAAACTCCTGACCTCAGGTGATCCGCCCACCTCGGCCTCCCGAAGTGCTGGGATTACAGGCATGAGCCACCCACTGCGTCTGGCTTTTTTTTTTTTTTTTTTTTGAGATGAAGTCTCTCACTATCGCCCGGGCTGGAGTGCAATGCTCACTGCACCTCTGCCTCCTGGGTTCACGCAATTCTCCTGCCTTAGCCTCCCAAGTAGCTGAGATTATAGGCACACACCACCACACCCAGCTATTTGTTTTTGTATTTTTAGTGGAAACGGGAGTTCACTATGTTGGCCAGACTGGTCTTGAACTCCTGACCTCGTGATCTGCCCGCCTCGGCCTCCCAAAGTGCTGGGATTACAGGCGTGAGCCGCCGCGCCCAGCCTTTACCACTTTTTTTTTTTTTTTTTTTTTTAAAGTAGCTCATGAGGCAGAACCCAATGTAGGGGAGCCAGCAAGTCGTGGGGAGGAGTCCTTGCCGGGGTCATCGGGAGTCCCCGCTGGGGCCCCTGCCTTCTGGTGAATGGGCCAGTCAGCAGGTCCAGGTCCCCGCCAAGGGCATGAGGCTTGTGGAGGAAGTCCCTTGTGGAGACCTCTGGGCCCTGAGCTGGGTGGGGGTGGGGACAGCAGATGGGACCCTGGCACCCAGAAAGAAAGACTGAGCCCCTGACCTCTTCACAGGGCGGGTCAGTGTGGTGGGGTCTTCTGTTGGAGAGGACGGCCCCCGAGGCACCGTGGTGACCCGGTGCAGCCCGGTGTGGTCTTGTGTTGGAGAGGACGGCCCCCGAGGCACTGTGGTGACCCGGTGCAGCCTGGTGTGGCGTGGGAAGAGCTCCACCCTGCCAGCGGCTGCACCGTAGGAGGGCAGCTCCAGCCTGGGAGGACTCCTGGCCCTTCCCCTCTGTGTGCCTCTGTATCCTGAGAGAGCCTTGACCAGGTCCCCTGCTTCCAGGGAAGGCTACTCATGGCCACCCACTGCTGGATAGGGCCACTGCTGGATAGGGCCCTACCGGTGTCTGCCTGTCAGTGACCTCCAGTTGCATCCTTGGGACAGAAGGGCAGCTCCAGGGCACACAGGTTGGACTCTGGGTCCATCTCTGGGCTGCCCCTTACCTGGCAGGGCCAAAGAGGGCAGTGGGCAAGGGGCTCGGGAAGGCTCTGCCCTCTGCAGCCCCTTAACCGGGCACCTCTAGGGGCCTTGCTCTCAGGAAAACCTTGGTGGCTGGACCAGCCACCCACTGGCTGAGGCCACAGGTGTGAACTGTGGCCAGTGTAGGAGGAGCCCAGTCCTGGGTGCCGCCCTAGGAAGATGAATCCCCTGAGCAGCCTAAGCTTCTCCCTCAAGCAGGGCCCTGGCAGGGGAGGCGAAGGGAGCTGGAGGCCAGGGCTGGTCCAGCAACCCCCGAATTCCCTGGATCCCTAGGTTCCCACCCACTCACCTCTGCTCCCACTCTGGGCACTGGAATGGGGTAGAAGCCTCCGTCATCCGTCATCCGGCACTGGCCAGTGTGGCTCACCTGTGCTGTCACCCACTCCCCAGCCCCAGGGACCCCACCCCAAGCACGTCTAGGCAGGTGGGTGACACCTCAGGTCAGGAGGCTTGGCCAGGCCAGGGAGGACATTGAGGGACCAAGAAAGAGTCTTCCTTTTTTTTTTTTTTTTGAGACAGGATCTGGCTCTGTCACCCAGGCTGGCGTGCAGTGGCTCAACCACAGCTCACTGCAGACTCCTCAACTTCCCAGGCTCAAGCGATCCTCCCACCTCAGCCTCCTGAGTAGCTAGGACTACAGGCACATGCCACCATGCCCAGCTAATTTTTGTATTTTTTGCGGGGCATGCTGGCTCACACCTGTAATCCCAGCAGTTTGGCCAAGGTGGGTGGATTACTTGAGGTCAGGAGTTCGAGACCAGCCTGGACAACGTGGTGAAATCCTGTCTCTACTAAAAATACAAAAATTAGCCAGGTGTAGTGGCACATGCCTGTAATCTCAGCTACTCAGGAGGCTGAGGCAGGAGAATTGCTTGAACCTGGGAGGTGAAGGTTGCAATGAGCTGAGATTGCGCCACTGCATTCCAGCCTGGGCAACAAGAATGAAACTCAGTCTCAAAAAAAAAAAAAAAAAAAATTGGTTTCATTTTTTGTAGAGATGGAGTTTCACTATATTGCCCAGGCTGGTTTCAAACTCCTGGGCTCAAGCAATCTGCCTGCCTCTGCCTCCCAAGGTACTGGGATTACAGGCGTGAGCCACCGCGCCCCAGAAGAGGTCTTGAGGGTTCAGAGCCCCAAGGCCCAGCTGGGGTGGCTGCCTCCAAGATGGCCCTCCTCACCCTCCAGGCCCTGCCCACTGGGTTCCCTCTCTCAGACCCCCACTTTCTGGGCACTGAGGGTCTTGCGTCCCCGTTTCTGTCTGCTCATGTCTCAGATGCCTACGTAGGCCACCTTGCTCTCTTGTCTGTGTGTAGGTGTTGGGGGGTGGGTGTGGGCCGCTCTGACTGTCTGTCTCTCTGGGTCACTGCGCCACCTTCTCCCTTCATCTCACCAGGATGTGTGCAGGGCATTGTGCCCGCCACACTCTCAGCCTGAGGATGCTGGTGGCCTGTGGGAGGCCAAGGAGACCCCAGAGAACAGCTGCAGCCTTCCTGCCAAGGGGGCCGCCCAGCCCCGGCAGGAAATGGGGCTGGGGGCTGGGTGGTTGGGAGCTCTGACTGTCCCTCCGAGTCACAGAGGACTTGCAGATGGTGGCGTTGTGCTCCCACGATGACCCCCACCCCAGAAGATGCCCTGGAGCACGCCGTGGGGCCAGAGGGAGAGTGGAGGCCTGAGCCTGCTCCACCCCCGTGGGCTCTGCCCACAGCCTCCGGGTTCAGGCTGGGTCAGGCCAAGGGTGGGGCCGCCTGACCTCAGTGAGGGGTGGCCAGGCCCCTGGGCTTGAGTTTCTGTCACCTGTCCCTTCCCAGGGCAGACTGGGCACTTTGAGGAGCCACTGTCTCAGAGCTGCCCAGGCTGACCCTGCCCGGGTCACACCCCCACTCTCACCAGGGTCAGGCCCAGGGCTCCCTGAAACTGCAGCCAGAGCTACAGCATGGGTCCAACCAACTGTCCCATGTCCTTGACCTCACCATGGGTGAAAGCAACCATCTAAATGTCCTTGATGTCACCAACCAACAGAAGCTTTGGGTATAAGTAGGCCAGCTGTTGCTTAGCTGCTGGTTTTTAGCCATGAGGTAGTAGGTGGGGACACCTATGCATTTTCCCCATGTCCAGCAACCTCCGCTCCCCCTGGTGACAACCCTGCCTTTGTGTTGAGAGCCACTAACTACCGTTGGAGCCACAGGAAATCTGAGTGAAGCCTGTCAGAGTCTTCCTGGGGTCAACATCCAGATAGCCAAGTCTTCTGAGCAGCCCAACTGCTGAGGTGGGGATGACGGGGCAGTGGGGCCCTACCCAGCAGAGAAAGGAGGAGGTGCCATATGGGGACACAGAGCCATGGGTGGGTGGGCAGGGGGAGAGCCCGACAGCCTCACCTGGATCCAGCTAGGCCTGAGGCTCAGCTGTCTACTCATGACTCGTATTCACTGAGCTAGTCAATTGCCTCTTTTCATGCAAGCCGGCTTCAGCTTCTACCGCTTGCTACAGTGACTCCTGACTGACCCAGCTCGCATGTGTGTGCATATGTGTTTATACCAAGCTTATGTGTGTGCACATGCATGTATACTAGCTGGTGTGCATGCAAACGTGTGTATACCCAGCTCATGTGTGTTTGCACATATGTATGTATACCTAGTTTGAGTGTGTCCATGTGTGTATACCCAGCTTGGTTGTACATGCATACCCAGCTCGTGTGTGTGCATACATGCATGTATACTCAACTCGAGTGTGTCTGTACACATGCACATATACCATCTGGTGTGCATGTACATGTGAGTATACCGTTTGGGTGTGCATGTACATGTGTGTATATCCAACTCATGTGTGTGCATGCACATTTACCAGCTCCAGTGCTTTTGCACACATGCATGTATACCCAGTTTGGGTGTTTGCACATGCTCAATTCATGTGTGCATGTACATGGGGGTATACCCAGCTCTTGTGTGTGCACATGCATGTACACCAGCTGATGAGCATGTACATGCACATATACCCAGCTCATAGGTGCATGCACATGTGTATATACCCATGCTGGGTGTATATGTACATGCATGTATACCCAGCTCGTGTTTGTCCACATGCATGTATACCTAGCTTGGGTGTGTGTATACACCCAGCTCGTGTATGTACATGTGTGCATATCCAGCTTGTGTGTGCACGTGTATATACAAAGCTCATGTGTGTTTGTTCACATGCACATATACCCACCTTGGGTGTGCACACACATGTGCATATACCCAGCTCCCATGTGTGCACACATGCATATATACTCAGATTGTGAATGTATGTGCACATGCACACATACCCGTCTGTGCACAGCTTCTGGGTCTACAGGCAGGGGACGATGCTGTTTCCATTCATGGTTGCATCTTTCACTGTTAGGGAGGTTTGTGGAGTTTTTCTTTGTTTTTGAGACAAGGTCTCCCTCTATCACCCAGGTTTGAGTGCTGTGGCGTGATGATGGCTCACTGCAGCCTCAACCTCCCCGGCCCAAGCCATCCTCCCACCTCAGCCTCCTGAGTGGGTGGTACCATAAGCACAAGATATCATGCCTGGCGAATTTTTTTATTTTTAGCAGAGATGGATTCTCATTATGTTGGTCTCAAACTCCTGGTCTGAAGCAATCCTCCGGCCTCAGTCTCCTAAAGAGCTGGGATTATAGGCATGAACCATGGCACCCAGCCAAGAGGTTTGCTTTTTTTTTTTTTTTTTTTGAGACGGAGTTTCACTCTTGTTGCCCAGGCTGGAGTGCAATGGCGCAATGTCGGCTCACTACAACCTCCGCCTCCCCGGTTCGAGCGATTCTCCTGCCTCAGTCTTCCAAGTAGCTGGGATTACAGGCATGCACCACCACGCCCAGCTAATTTTGTATTTTTAGTAGAGATGGGGTTTCTCCATGTTGGTCAGGCTGGTCTCAAACTCCCGACCTCAGGTGATCCGTCCGCTTCGGCCTCCCAAAGTGCTGAGACTGCAGGCGTGAGCCACCACGCATGGCCGAGGTTTGTATTTTAAACAAAAGGTCTGTTACTCCTTGAATGGGGACGACATTGAAAAGTCCCTTGGCCGGGTGTGCTGGCTCACACCTGTAATCCCAGCACTTTGGGAGGCCGGGGTTGGGGGGGGGGGTGGATCACGAGGTCAGGAGTTCGAGAACAGCCTGACCAACATGGTGAAACTCCATCTCTACTAAAAATAAACAAAAAACAAAACAAAACAAAAACCGAAAAGTAGCTGAGTGTGGTGGCAGGTGCCTGTAATTCCAGCTACTCAGGAGGCTGAGGCAGGAGAATCACTTGAACCCGCGAGGCAGAGATTGCAGTGAGCTGAGATTGCGCCACTGCACTCCAGCCTGGGTAACGCAGCGAGACTCCGTCAAAAAAAAAAAAAAAAAAAAAAAAAAGAAGAAAAGGAAAGAAAAGAAAAAGCCCCTCGTTGACTGGGCATGGTGGTTCACACCTGTAATCCTAGCACTTTGGGAGGCCAAGGTGGGCAGATCACGAGGCCAGGAGTTTGAGACCAGCCTGGCCAGTATACATGGTATACCCACATGTACATGCACACATGAATTGAGCATGTGCAAACATCCAAACTGGGTATACATGCGTGTACATGCACAGTAGATGGTACACATGCATGTGTGCAAACACACTGGAGCTGGTAAATGTGCATGCACACACACGAGTTGGATGTACACACATGTACATGCACACCTAAACGGTATACTCATGTGTACATGCACACCAGATGGTATATGTGCATGTGTACAGACACACTCGAGCTGGGTATACATGCATGTATGCACACACAAGCTGGGTATCAAACCCCGTCTCTACTAAAAATACAAAAATTAGCCGGGCCATGGTGGTGCCCCCCTGTAGTCCCAGCTCCTCGGGAGGCTGAAGCAGGAGAATTGCTGGAACCCGGGAGGTGGAAGTTGCAGTGAGCCGAGATTGTGCCACTGCACTCCAGCCTGGGCAGCAGAGCGAGACTCCGTCTCAAAAACAAAAACAAAAACAAAAGTCCCTCATTTAGGTTCATCTGTGGCACTCAGGGCCACTGGACAGAGCCAGGATTTCTATCTGTGTGTGTGCAGTTCCGGGATTCTGCAGTGAGGTCAGATGGGCCCATGATAAAGGCCTCTAAGGAGAAAGGTGAATTCTTCCATTGCCTGCAGGGGAGGCAGGGTCTGGGTCTTGCCAGGCCTTTACTGGAACTGGTGGTCTAAGCTACGCATCTGCCTCTGCGAGTGTCAGCCCAGCTGGGGCCGCTCACCAGAGTGACAGGAGGCCACCTGAGATTTCCCCGGGGATTCTAGTCCAACGCTAGCAGGGAGAGGAAACATGCCCCTCAATGCATCTGCTCACTTACACCATCACCTCCTCCACCCCCCAGCAGACACCAATTCCCCCGTATGTGCACATGTGTATATACCCAGCTCATGTGTTTGTGCACATGCATGTACACCCAGCTTGGGTGTGCCTGCACGTGTGCCCAAGAAGGATGTGCAATTCATGATTCATGACCACAGGCTGGTGGCCAGGGGGGTCGGGGGTGAGTAGCATGGTGGGGAGCTTCGGAACAAGGGACGGGTCCTGGTCGGGTACAGAGGCCAACTCCCTACACCTGCAAGACAGGGTCCAGGGGGCTACAGCCAGCCTCCTCCCAGAGGCCCCCAAGGCCCGGCATTCACTCTGCCTGCCACACTAGCCTCCTGGGCCATGATGTCTGTGACTTTGCAGGGCAGTGACCCTCCCAGCTCTGCCAGCCACTCATTCACTAGCCACAGCAGCTGTCCTCACTTTGTGCCTGGCTCTGCTGCGGTGACACCTCCTCACTGGCCACTCCCCATGAAGCTGGGCACCAGGGCCCTACTCAACCCCTCAAGCAGAGCTGCCCTGCTCTGGTCTCAGGGCCAGGGCCTGGTGCTAAACCTGCCCTGGCACCCAGTGGGCATCGGCAGGTGTGTGCTGAGGGTTAGAGAGGTGCCGTGGCCCCATTCCTCCACCAGCCCCTGCCTTTGAAAGCTGCAGGAGCGGCCGGGCGCGGTGGCTCAAGCCTGTAATCCCAGCACTTTGGGAGGCCAAGACGGGCGGATCACGAGGTCAGGAGATCGAGACCATCCTGGCTAACACAGTGAAACCCCATCTCTACTAAAAAATACAAAAAAATAGCCGGGCGAGGTGGCGGGCGCCTGTAGTCCCAGCTACTCGGGAGGCTGAGGCAGGAGAATGGCGTAAACCCGGGAGGCAGAGCTTGCAGTGAGCTGAGATCCGGCCACTGCACTCCAGCCTGGGACACAGAGCCAGACTCCATCTCAAAAAAAAAAAAAAAAAAAAAAAAAAAAGCTGCAGGAGCTAATTAGGGCTTTCTTCTTGATCACCTACATTCTGCACCCCCGGGCACCGTCACGATGCGCTCCTCTCTCCCTCCCTCTCCATTCTGTCCTTTGGGGCCTGGATCTCACTGGAAGTGAACACGATGGCAGAGGGCCGTGTGGTGGAGAACCTCACAGCGCTGGTAGGAGGAGGACAGATGCCCTGCAGGAGCCTAGAGCCCAGGGCAAGACAAAGGGACCTCTCCTGCCAAAGCTGGAAATCTACAAATGTCTCCTGCAGCTCCGAGACCCCTCAAAGCTTGGCTGGAGCGCAGCGCCCGGGGAGCGCACAGAGGTGGAGCTGCGGGTCCTGTCACGTGCACAGATTGAATAATTCAGATTTAAAAGACCTACTTTTCCATTAGACCATTTCCTGCTGAGGAGCAGGTGGGGGTGGGGCATCTGAATTGTGTCTCCCGCTCCCAGGGGTTTTAGAGAAGGCCTGGTGTGGAGCCAGTATCAGGGCAGCCACCTCCGCCCTGGGGCCCAGCTCAGTCCTGCCCTGGGTTAGGCACAGCTGACCGGGTATGGCTCTGGACTTAGGGACCCAGAGCTGACTGGGTGTGGCTCTGGACTCAGGAACCCAGGCTGATCTCTGAGATCCTTGCAGAGAAGGGAGTGTTACTGGGAAGCGTTTGCTCTGCCAGGGAGAGGGTGGGGCGGTAGGTGAGGGCCAAAAGACACAAGAGGCCTGGGCTGAAAGGAATGGAGGTGGGGAAGGGAGGGCAGGTCTGAGCCCGGCTCTAGACCCCCCGGGCCACCAAGGGCTCGGGTGTTTCTTATCTCTAGGGATGGGCTCTAGCTGGAGGCGAGAAGCATCTTTGCGGTCACACCCGTACTCAGGGCAGACGCCCCTACCTTCCAGGGACTGTGTACTGCAGAGCTCAGCCCCAGGCTGCAGTAAGGACCTAGGAGTAAGCACCTGGGCCCCTGCTCCTTCCCTCCCTCCTTCCTCTCAACTTTGCCTTCCATAAACCATCAAATAGGATTTCTGCCTGGACTATGGGGCAAGTTCCAGGGACAGCCCTGCCTCACCATGACGACCTACAGATAAGCTGGAGGTGCTGGGGCTGCACCCTGCCCCTTGGATATGGCTAAGGCAGGCACTGGCCTGGCGTCCTCCTGTGTGGCCTTCCTCCATGGCCTTGGCTGTAACGAGATGGGCTGACCAGTCTGATGGTGGCCTGTGGGACAAGGGAGCCCCAGAGCACAGCCCTGCCACTGCCCAGTCTGGCCCGCAGTGTGGTGGCCACTCCTCCTGAGGCTCCTCCATGGCCCTGGGCCAGGCTTGCAGGGACGTTCCGGGGCCCCTCCCATCCCACAGCTGCTGGAAGGTCTCTGGTGACAAACGGCTGCCGCCTCAGCCTCCTCTCCCTGCTCCTCAGTTCCACTTTTTTTTCTTTTTGAGACGGAGTCTCGCTCTGTCACCCTGGCTGGAGTGCAGTGGCGCGATCTCGACTCACTGCAAGCTCCGTCTCCCGGGTTCCCGCCATTCTCCTGCCTCAGCTTCCTGAGGAGCTGGGACTACAGGCGCCCGCCACCTCGCCCGGCTAAGTTTTTGTATTTTTAGTAGAGACGGGGTTTCACTGTGTTACCCAGGATGGTCTCGATCTCCTGACCTCGTGATCCGCCCGCCTCAGCCTCCCAAAGTGTTGTGATTACAGGCTTGAGCCACCGCGCCCGGCCTAGTTCCACTTTTAACTCAGGTGGGCACTGAAGGCTGGTATTAGGCCTGCCAGATTCTGAGGGCCGCCTCTAACCCACCTGCCAATGTGCAGAACACCATCCGCCGACTGACTTTGCATCGTCCCTCGGCCCGTGATGTGCCCCATGCTCCACCCGCCTCTCGAGTGTCCAAGCAGAGAAGCCCTCCTGCAGGGGCCCGGCTCAGGTTCCTCGCGCCCTGCCCTTGTTCTGGCCCAGGTGATGGTTCTGCCCCTCCTGATCTCTTGCTCCGGGCTCTGGTCCCTGTGCTGGCTTGCATCTTCCTCACTCAGAACTCAGAGCATCAGCCACACCAGCTGTTCTCTGATGACCCACTGTGTGCCTGGCACCACGCTGGGCTGGTGGAGCAGCCGTAAGAGTGGGCTTCACAGGGCTCACACGGCAACAGGGGGAGGGCCCAGAGAAGGCAGCCAGGAAGAAACCACAGGAGAAACCAGCAAGGTAGCTGGGAGGGATGGTCAGGGCTGGGGAGACATCTCCATGGAGGTGACACCCGCAAAGGCCTGAACTACACGAGGTTATGGGGAGACTGTCCCAGGCAGATAGAGCCACTGGGCCAAAGGCTGGAGCGTGGAATTCGGTGGTGTCAGGGAGCATCAAGGAGCCAGCATCTGGACAGTGGGGAGGGGAGGAGGGGCCTGGACCCTGCGGAGAGAGTGGGTGATGGGAACTGTCAATGCTTTCAGTGATATGATTGACAATTCAGCCCGTGTGCGCAGTGGCTCCTGCCTGTGATCCCAGCCCTTTGGAAGGCTGAGGTGGGAGGACTGCTTGAGCCCAGGAGTTTGAGACCAGCCTGAGCAACACAGGGAGACCCTCATCTCAAAAAAAAAAAAACCAAAAAAAAAAAACCTCCCAAAAAACCCTAAAAATAAATAAATAAAATAAAACTTCAAAACATTTCACTGGGAATTCAGTCCTTGCTCAACTGTGCTAGGTAGGCAGGTGCCCCTGTGGGGATGGCACCTCGGTGGCCCAGTGGAGGTCAGAGGCCACACAGGGTGAGGAGTGGGTAGCATACAGTGGGGTGGAAGAGAGGATGAGAGACTGTTTACACAGGAGATAATCAGAGCCGGGTTCCTCACTCTCAAAGCAGGATGCCCCTCATTCGGAACAGGTTGAGCCCTGCAGTGGCAGCCTGGCATCAGAGTAAATGTGTGGCACCCAAGAAAATCATAGACAAAAACACCCATGAAACTGTGTGTATACGTATGTGTGGGAGCATGTACATAGATGTGCTCCCTTGCTCCACCAGCTGCAAGGACACCCCAGCAGCAATGAGCACACCCGGGGCCCCATCCTGGGCTCTGCACGACATTTTCCCACAGTGAACCAGGTTGCCAGCAGAAATAGCTGGGTTCAGGCTGGGGCAGGGAGAAGACGACAGGACCCTGGAGCATCCAGTGCCAGAAATAAAGGCCTCCGGGAATGCCGCGGACAAGTGAAGTGGGAGGGAGACAGAAGGGTGGGAAGGCATGGGTTCCCTGTCTGGTGGAGGCTCCCCGGGGGGGGGGGGGGAAGCGCGTGGCAGGGAGGGCAGGCGGCGGACCGCTTTCTCACACAAGCGCCATGCACGCAAAATGAGAAGGAAAACGCCAGTTGAGAGAGGCGGGTGGAATCCCAGGGTGTGGAGAGAGTAGGTGGGAAATAGGCGTTGGGGGTGGGGTGGCGTGGCCCCTTGAGGTTGTGGCCCTGGTTGAGGGGAGGCGCAGGGGATGAGGCTGGGTCTTTCTCCCTTTCCACTGTGCTGGTGCAGGCCTGGAGGAAAACGGACGCCAGGTTTGGTGTGGAAGGGGAGCTCGGAGGGGATGAAGGCCCAGGCGGGTGGAAGAGCAGGGCGCTGGCTGGGGAGGAGCAGAGTGCAGAAGCCGGGGGTGAGGGGCAGCCGGAGCTCAGCTGGAAAGACAGCAGGAGGCGGTGGGCGCAGGGGCGGCTTCCATGGACGTTCTGGAGGCTTCTGAGGACATCAAGCCTGGAAGCCAGGACATGTGGCCTTCTTGACTTCGTTCCCCTTCCTCACCTGGGGTCTCCGGTCCCCGCTGTCCACTGCTCAGCGGCTTGGGAGGGGTCCGCTGCCTCCGCTCCTGCCAGGCGGCCCTGCCCGCAGCAGCGAGAGGAGCCACGGGGCGCTGCCCTCCTCCGCAGCCCGAGGCCCACCTCACACGCACTGAGCCCACGCGCGGGTCTCTGCCCGCCAGCCCCGTCTGAGCTCGTCGCAGTCCCTGCTTGAGAGCCCGGGGGACATCTGCGCCTGCCCGGGACCCCGACCTGCTCGAGGGGCCCGGCGCCTCCTCTGCAGGCAACGACCTCGCCCGCGGTGCCCCTACTCGCCCCGTCCCCGGAGGGACCGCCCCCGCCCGCGGCCTTCCCCGCCCCGTCCCTTGAGTGACCCCCGCCCGCCGTTACCCAACCACCGCCCCCGGAGGAGCCCCCGCCCGCGGTTACCCAACCTTACGCTGTCCCCGGAGGGCTCCGCGCCAGTGTTCCCCCCGCCCCGTCCCGTCTCCGAGGGCCCACTGCCCCGGTCCCCATCCCGCTCGGTCCCCGTAGGGCCGGGCCGCCGGGGGGCTCTCCTGAGGCAGCGGTCCCGGAGGACAGACAGCAACACGGCCTCTTTAAGCCGCTCGGACACGCGCTCGGGCCAGTTGCGAGTTGCAAGCGCGCAGGCGTGCGCGTGCCCGTCGGGCCTAGCGAGCGCGCGCGACGCGCGACGTGCGTGGTGACGCGACGCGTGGGGTTTCCCGAGACTGCGGGCAGGGGCCCGCCGCGCCCATCCCGATGGCTGGAGGCGTCTGAGGGGCGGACGGAGGCGGCGGCGGCGGCGGCGGCGGCGGGAGCGGGAGCGGGAGCGGGCGCGGGCGGCGAGTGGGGAGCGGGGTCGGGAGTGGAGCAGCCGCCGCGGCGGGAGTGGACCGAGCCTTGCCGGTGCGCACCTGCCCGCAGCGCCCGCGGAGCGCGCAGCGCGGCCCGAGCGCGACGACCTCCCGAGCAGCGGCCGAGGCGGCGGTGCGGGCGCGTCAGGCCGCGACGAGGGCGCTGAGGTGAGCGCGGCAGCCCCCAGCCCCGGACTCGGCCTCAGTTCGTCCACCGGCCCGCCCAGGGGGCGCCCGCCCCGCCCCCACCGCACCCGCCGGCCGGGGCCGCGTCTTCCTGCCCCGCCCGGGTGCGGCGGGCGGCGGGCGGCGTCCGAAGGCGGGGGCCGGGAGCTGGGGTCCGAGGTTCGGGGTGCAGGGTCGGGGTCGAGGGCGGGGTCTCGGGCGAGGAGCCGGGGTCCGAGGCCCAGGGCTGGGGGCCGAGTTTCGGCCCCGGGGTGCGGGGCTGTGCGCGCCGCGGGAGCTTCCCGTGGCGGCGGCCGGGGCCTCGGGGGCGCGGGTCGGGCGGGGCCGGGCCCTGCGTGGGGAGCCGGACGTGGCGCTCGGGCCCTCGGCGCGAGAACAAAGGCCGGGCGGGCGTGCAGGCGGGGCGGTGTCGGCGCCCGGAGCCCCCGCGCGGGCCGCCTATCGGGGTGACTTTGAGGGCCGGGCGGCCGCAGGGGGCGAGCGCGGGGAAGGGGAACAATGAAATGGGGAAGCCGGGCCGCGCGCCGCGGGCGGAGTGGGGATTTAAAGCGGAAGCCGGGCGCGGCGTCGGGAAATGGGAAAATAACGGTTTCGGCCCTTTCGCTGTGCCGAGTCGCGGAGACGGCCGCGCTGTGGCCTCGCCCTTCTCCTGCCGAGGCCGGGGTCTGTCTGACGCCGGCGCCCGGCGCGTGTCGGCCGGGGGGTTGCGCGGACCCCGGCCCGGGCCCGCGAATGAATGGGCCCGGTGGCCGCGCCAAGATGGCGCTCCCGGCGGTGCCTTTGTGGGGCGGCCGCCGCCGCTCCGAGTTTCGGGGCCCGGTTTGCGATATTCCGAAGGCCCGAAGGTGGGGGAGAGGACAGGAAATAGCACAAAGGCTGGGTGTCTTCCTCCTGCCTGGATCGGCTTTTCGGCTGGAAGCGGGGTGGGGGTGGGGAGTGGGGAGCTGAAAATTCCACACGGCTGCCGGCTGAGGCTTTTGACTTTTAAGAACCTCCTATATTTTTCCCTGTCAATCGATAGTTGGTTCAAATGGTATTTTAACATTTCTTGTGTCTTTTAAATTACTTGGTTAGCATGCAGAAGCAGTATCAGTTTTGTTTGCTAAATTCATTTGCATGGAAGCCTTTTTTTTTTAAATAATAGAGATGGGATCTCTGTG
Organism: Macaca nemestrina; assembly: GCF_043159975.1. NCBI lineage: Eukaryota > Metazoa > Chordata > Mammalia > Primates > Cercopithecidae > Macaca > Macaca nemestrina. The sequence continues at coordinate 232,137,560 of NC_092125.1, forward strand.
TAAAAGAGATCCTGTTAACCAGGCTGGTCTCGAACTTTGGGGCTCAAGCGATCCTCCCGCCTCAGCCTCCCAAAGTGCTAGAATTAGAGGCCTGAGCCACCATGTCCATCCTGTCTTCATGGAAGGTTTTTGTTAGGATTGTGAAATGCATTTATTGAAGGAAAACGCCGATGTTAAAATTTGTGTTTTGAAAAGGGAGTTGGTGTGCATTTACAGTTAGGGTGTACAGTACTCGACTTATGGATAAACAGTGTAGAAATCTTAACCTACGGTTTTCGTTTGGGGAGCATTGGTTCATTGTATTTTCAGGTTGCTATCTATCTGATAACAGTAGTCTCAAATAGTATTAGGTGATTAAGCAGTTGCTGGTGAGATTATTAATTAAGAAAATATGAAGATTATTTTTCATGATTAGCAAATGGATGTATTAGTTTTGTGAAAAGTCCCAGTGAACCATGCATACTGAATAAGGCCTTTGGAGCAAGCATTGTTATCGATAAGGTTTCTGCATAAGTTATTTTCTAATCTGAAGTGGTAGTCTTTTGGGAGAGGGAGGAGCTGTTTATTGAATGTAAGGTTTTAATTTTCATGCTATTGAGATATATAGTTTATTCTGGATTCTTTGGGAAGGTATATATATCAAGAAAGTGAATAGGCGGTTCCTTCTTTCTTTGCTAACACTGGGTGCGTGGCTGGGGATGAAGCTGGTGCCACTGACATGGAGACAGGTCTGAGAGCCTCCCCAGGGTAGGACTGAGTGGTGGGTTTTGGCTTGGTTTATGGTAAGGCAGAACTTTATTATTATTATTATTTTTTGAGATGGAGTTTCGCTCTTGTTGCCCAGGCTGGAGTGCAATGGTGCGATCTCAGCTCATTGCAACCTCTGCCCCCCAGGTTCAAGTGATTCTCCTGCCTCAGCCTCCCGAGTAGCTGGGATTACAGCTACTGCCACCACACCCAGCTAATTTTTTGTATTTTTAGTAGAGATGGGGTTTCACTATGTTGGCCAAACTGGTCTTGAACTCCAGACCTCAGGTGATTCACCCACCTTGGTCTCCCAAAGTGCTGGGATTACAGGTGTGAGCCACCGCGCCCGATGGTTAAGGCGGAACTTTCTGACAGAGAGCTGCGCAGAAATGAACTGCAACTCCAAGGTCTACAGGCTCATCCTGTCAACCCTAGGGGAAGGCTGGACTGCCGGTGGTCCCAGGTTAGGAGCGTTTGGTTTCGTCAACACTGAAAGTCCCTTTTTTTTTTTCTTTCAGACATTGAGAGTTGGAAAACCAGTTAAGTTCTGAGGTGCCTGTGCCCCCTCCCAGTTAAGCACGCACTGCCCAGGCCCAGTGTGAGGATGACATTTCATCTTCTGCTGGAACCTTTCAAGATGAGTTTTATAGAGGAAACTGTTCCAACATTAAATTTCAGCTCAGAATTAACTTTCTCAAAAGAGCACATCCACTGGACAAAAGCTGTTTCTCTCGCATAATCTGAATTTATGGCACAGCCATAGTTATCTCATCAGACAAGTGCTGACAGTGCTCTTCAGTGATACCTTTAAAATGTTTTTCTTTTTCTTCGATATCTTCAGTTAATTGTGTTTTTGGGGGGGTGGGAGAGTTGAAGTAAATTTTCTCAGGTTTAATTTTGATCTTAGAAGATTCCAGAGGCTGCAGAATAGTGTGTTTTTTGTTGTCGTTTGTTTTTAAGCTTAAAACCCACTGGGTGTGGTGGCTCACGCCTGTAATCCCAGCACTTTGGGAGGTGGGGAGGATCACATGAGGCCAGGAGTTTGAGGCCAGTCTGGCCAATATGGTGTGACCCTGTATCTACTAAAAATATAAAAATTGGCGGGACGCGGTGGCTCACGCCTGTAATCCCAGCACTTTGGGCGGCTGAGGCGGGTGGATCACGAGGTCAGGAGATGGAGACCATCCTGGCTAACACGGTGAAAACCCGTCTCTACTAAAAATAGAAAAAATTAGCCGGGCGTGGTGGCGGGTGCCTGTGGTCCCAGCTACTCGGGAGGCTGAGGCAGGAGAATGGTGTGAACCCGGGAGGTGGAGCTTGCAGTGATCCAAGATCGCGCCACTGCACTCTAGCCTGGGCAACCGATCCAGACTCGTCTCAAACAAACAAACAAAAAGCCGGGCGTGGTGGTGGGCGCCTGTAATCCCAGCTACTCAGGAGGCTTAGGCAGGGGAATCGCTTGAACCCGGGAGGCAGGGATTGTGGTGAGCTGAGATTGCGCCGCTGCACTCCAGCCTGGGTGACAGAGTGAGACTGTCTCAAAAGAGTTAAACCTCTGTAAATCTTTTTTATGCCCAATGACTTCGGTTTCAAAGCTTGTACCATGTAGGTAGATTTATATTGATCACTTGAGAAATAGAATTTGAGGAGTTAATTTATTTCTCAAAGGAGGTGTTGTACTATCCTGCAAAAGTACCAGAGCTTTGTTCTCTTCCCTTTGCTTTGTTAAAAATTTTCTGTGTCTTTTGGTTCATTTTCTGTGTGTGTTGGTCCACTGGAAAAGTTGTAGCTTTGTAGCTAAATACCGCTTTGATTAAAGGATGAAAAAGGTCTTCAGGGCATCTGTAGACTCATCTACCATCAGTTGACTTTTTGTAGCTAATACTTTAATGAATAACGTTGATTTTATTTTAGAAGTGCAGTGTTGGCATTTATTGTAGTTTTGTCGTTGGATTGTTTGTCTCTGCCCAAAAGATTTGGCTCATGTTGGTCCCTAAATTGGATTACATTCTTACTGTCTGTGACTTTGGCTTTAGCATTAGTGGATTGGTAATAGATATTCTCAATTTTTAAATCTGGCTTGACCATATGGCAGGCCATGTTATTTTGAAACCCCTATTTAGTGTAAGTCTCATAAGACATGTAACACAAATTTTTAGAAAATTTTAAACTGGTTTGGCTGGGCGTGGTGGCTCATGCCTGTAATCCCAGCACTTTGGGAGGCCGAGGCAGGTGGATCATGAGGTCAGGAAATTGAGACTACCCTGGCTGACACGGTGAAACCCCAACTAAAAATACAAAAAATTAGCTTAGTGTGGTGGTGGGCACGTGTAATCCCAGCTACTTGGGAGGCTGAGGCCGGAGAATGGCGTGACCCGGGAGGCAGAGGTTGCAGTGAGCCGAGATCGCGCCAGTGCACTCCAGCCTGGGCGACAGTGTGACTCCGTCTCAAAAAAAAAAAAATTTTAAACCGGTGTTTAAATTCTGATTTCAGGTTTGCGTTTGTTAAGAGTGGTTGGAGAGATTATGAAGTAGGCAATTCAGTTAAGTGTTTGGTTTAGGAACATAGAATGAGGAGATAAAATAGATTTAAAATGGAAACTATCAGAAATAGTTGATGAAACTGCAGTGTTCAACGTTACTGAAAGAAAAAGCAGGACAAACACATATGGGAGTGTGTATGAAGAGAAAGAGAAATACAACATCACATCAGCTACTCTGGGAGAGGGAGGGAGCACTGCCTCTTTTTTTCTTTTTTTTTTTTTTTTTTTTTTTTTTTTTTTTGAGACGGAGTCTCGCTCTGTCACCCAGGCTGGAGTGCAGTGGCTGGATCTCAGCTCGCTGCAAGCTCCGCCTCCCGGGTTCGCGCCATTCTCCTGCCTCAGCCTCCCAAGTAGCTGGGACTACAGGCGCCTGCCACCTCGCCCGGCTAAGTTTTTGTATTTTTAGTAGAGACGGGGTTTCACTGTGTTAGCCAGGATGGTCTCGATCTCCTGACCTCGTGAACCGCCCGTCTCGGCCTCCCAAAGTGCTGGGATTACAGGCTTGAGCCACCGTGCCCGGCCACTGCCTCTTTCAAAGCTGTGTATTTTGTTCCAGAATTTTGATTGAAGAAATATAGACAATCTATAGACATTTGAGTTTGCTAGTGGATTAGTGGAATGCTGAAAGCTTTTTTTGTTTTGAGACAGAGTCTCACTCAGCCGCCCAGGCTGGAGTGTAGTGGCGCAGTCTCAGCTCACTGCAACCACCGTCTCCCGGGTTCAGGTGATCCTCCAGTCTCAGCCTCCCGAGTAGCTGGGATTACAGGCACCCGCTGTCAAGCCCAGATAATTTTTTAAAATTTTATTTTAGTAGAGACAGGGTTTCACCATGTTGACCAGGCTGGTCTTGAACTCCTGACCTCAGGTGATCCGCCCGTCTCAGCCTCCCAAAGTGCTAGGATTACAGGTGTGAACCACTGCGTCCTGCCGGAATGCTGAAATTTTTTTTTTTTTAACCTTTTAGCCTCTTGTTTTTGTGGCAGTGCCTACCATTGGGTGCCATGGTAATCAGTGGAAATTACTCCTGGCTTTCAGTGGTAGAAAAGCTTTCTGTTTTATAGAGCAATGTTGCTTGCTTTCTTTTTTTTTTTTTTTTTTTTGAGACGGAGTCTCGCTCTGTCGCCCAGGCTGGAGTGCAGTGGCCGGATCTCAGCTCACTGCAAGCTCCACCTCCCGGGTTTACGCCATTCTCCTGCCTCAGCCTCCCGAGTAGCTGGGACTACAGGCGCCCGCCACCTCGCCCGGCTAAGTTTTACTATTTTTTAGTAGAGACGGGGTTTCACCGTGTCAGCCAGGATGGTCTCGATCTCCTGACCTCGTGATCCGCCCGTCTCGGCCTCCCAAAGTGCTGGGATTACAGGCTTGAGCCACCGCGCCCGGCCTGCTTGCTTTCTTTTTTTTAAGATTAAGTGAAAGTATTTCCTTATCTATGTCTTCTTAAATTAGAATTCTGAGGAAGACCCATTTTTTAAAAGTTAACTGATTAAAAAGACCAAATTAAGATTATCTAAGGCAATTCTTTTTTTTTTTTTTTTTTTTTTTTTTTTGAGATGGAGTTCCGTTCTTGTTGCCCATGCTGGAGTGCAATGGGGCGGTCTCCGCTCACTGCAATTTATGCCTCCCGGGTTCAAGTGATTCTCCTGCCTAGCAGCCTCCCAAGTAGCTGGGATTACAGGCGCCTGCCACCACACCCAGCTGATTTTTTTGTTTTTAGTAGAGATGGAGTTTCACCATGTTGGCCAGGCTGGTCTCCAACTCCTGACCTCAAGTGATCCGCCTGCCTCTGCTTCCCAAAGTGCTGGGATTACAGGTGTGAGCCACTGCGCCCAGTTTATCTAAGATAATTCTTAAGTTTATTCTGTTGAACCTATTTTACCATTGATAAAATAATGATTTGATCATTAGTTGCTCCAAGCTTACTAATGCATTTTATCAAGAGAGGACTTTATGTATTAATTCATTCACCTGTTAAAATTGGAATACTGGCCGGGCACGGTGGCTCACGCCTGTAATCCCAGCACTTTGGGAGGCAGAGACGGGCGGATCACGAGGTCAGGAGATCGAGACCATCCTGACTAACACGGTGAAACCCCGTCTCTACTAAAAATACAAAAAATTAGCCGGGTGTGGTGGTGGGCGCCTGTAGTCCCAGCTACTCGGGAGGCTGAGGCAGGAGAATGGTGTGAACCCGGGGGGCGGAGCTTGCAGTGAGTGGAGGTCTCGCCGCTGCACTCCTCCAGCCTGGAGGACAGAGGAAGACTCTGTCTCAAAAAAAAAAAAAAAAAAAAAAAAAAAAAGAATTGGAATACTAAGGGCATCAATGGAATGGAATGTATTCTTGTTTACTGGTGGGTAATCGTGTCTCCATGCACGTCTGTGTGCAGTCCTGTGGCACTTAGAAAATATATTCCCTATTGCCTATGTTGATTACAGACACTCAACTTCCCACCGAGTGTTGTAATTAATAAAACTTAAAAAAATTCTGGGCTGGGTGTGGTGGCTTACGCCTGTAATCCCAACACTTTTGGAGGCCAAGGTGAGTGGATCACCTGAGGTGGGGAGTTCGAGACCAGCCTGACCAACATGGAGAAACCCCGTCTCTACTAAAAATACAGAATTAGTTGGGCATGGTGGCACGTGCCTGTAATGTCATCTACTCGGGAGGCCAAGGCAAGAGAATCGCTTGAACCTGGGAGGTGGAGGTTGTGGTAAGCTGAGATTGTGCCATTGTACTCCAGCCTGGGCAACGGGTGAAACTCCGTCAAAAAAAAAAAAATTCTGGACACTTTCTAATTAGATGAGCATGTCAGAGAGTCTACAGTAGGTTTCAGAAGTTTGTCATAGGAATTTTAAAATAGTTCCTAAATTCTAGGGAGGGAGATAAATTCAGTGGTTTCCAAAAGGATTGGCACTAAGTTAGAGCCCAGCTCAGCTCTGTCACCTCACTGGCTGATTTGCAGTGTTAGGACTTTTATTCGCACTGAAAATCAAGATCAAGCCAACTTCTGCCTTTCCACAGGAGCTTTCTGTTCTCCCTGAGCCTGCCTTAATTTAGGTCACCTGCAGTGTTAGGACTTCTGTGTCTGTCCTCATCTGTGAAACAGGCATCCGAGAGCCGCCTTCATGGGGTCATTGTGAGGACTGAGTGAGTCTGGATGCGGGCACTGATAACAGAGCTGTGCAAGGGTTAGCCATTTCTGTTGCTGATGGCCTTTGTAAAAATTTCTTTTATGGCAAGGTTAAAAAATGTTGTTATAAGATGACAATGTACTGAGATTTTTCTTTCTTTCTCCATGGTTCCAGAAGAATATTAATTCAGGGTGGGGAACGTATATATTAGCTATCTTTGCAAATCCCTATCACTTATTTACTGCCTCACTTTCTTTTTTTTTCTTTTTTTGAGACGGAGTCTCACTCTGTAGCCCAGGCTGGAGTGTAATGGCGCTATCTCAGCTCCCTGCAAGCTCCGCCTCCTGGGTTCACACCATTCTCCTGCCTCAGCCTCCTGAGTAGCTGGGACTACAGGTGTCCGCCACCATGCCCGGCTACTTTTTTGTGTTTTTAGTAGAGATGGAGTTTCACCATGTGAGCCAGGATGGTCTCGATCTCCTGACCTTGTGATCCGCCCATCTTGGCCTCCCAAAATACTAGGATTACAGGCGTGAGCCACTGTGCCCAGCCTTTAGTGCCTTACTTTCTACTAAATCTTCTCTCACATCCTTGTCTTTTCTTGAAAGGTTTTGTTTCTTTTTATTTCTTTTTTTTTTGAGACAGGGTTTTGTTGTGTCACCCAGGCTGGAGTGTGGAATGTGATGGTATGATCATGGCTCACTGCAACCTGGACCTCCGGGGCTCATACAATCTTCCTGTCTCAGTCTCACAAGTAACTGGGACCACAGGCACATGCCACCTTGCCTAGCTAATTTTTTAAAATTGTTTGTAGAGACAGGGACAGGCTGGTCTCCAACTCCTGGGTTCAAGTGATTCTCCTGCCTTAGCCTCCCAAAGTGTTGGGATTATAGATGTGAGCCACAGCACCCTGGTCTTAAAGGCTTTCCTTTACCTTTGCAGAATAATCTTGAACTATGCCTCATTTTGAAAACTGGTAAGTTTTTGTCCTTTTTTTTGAGACGGAGTCTTGCCCTGTCGCCCAGGCTGGAGTGCAATGGCGTGATCTCGGCTCACTGCAACCTCTACCTCCTGGGTTCAAACGATTCTCCTGCCTCAGCCTCCAGAGTAGCTGGGATTACAGGCGCCCGCCACCACACCCAGCTAATTTTTGTATTTTTAGTAGAGATGGAGTTTCACCGTATTGGCCAGTCTGGTCTCGAACTCCTGACCTCACCCGCCTCGGCCTCCCAAAGTGCTGAGATTACAGGTGTGAGCCACCATGCCCTGCCCGTTTATGTTCATTTTTTAGAGAATTCTCCTCCCCCCATTTATGAAGCTAGAGTTTTTTGAATTGCACCAAAATTTGTTGACATCCGTTGATTTTTGCTGACTAGGGACAATAAATATTTTCTACTTATTTTTATAAACTGTAATACTGATTTGTTTATTTGTTTAACAGATGTTGACTTAGCACCTTCTCTCTCTCTCTTTTTTTTTTTTTTGAGATAGAGTCTTGCTCTGTCACCCAGGCTGGAGTGCAGTGGCGTGATCTCAGCTTACTGCAACCTCTGCCTCCCGGGTTCAGGCGCTTCTCTTTCCTCAGCCTCCCAAATAGTTGGGATTACAGGCACATGCCGCCACGCCTGGCAAATTTTTTTTTTTTTTTTTAAATCTTAGTAGAGATGGTGTTTCACCGTGTTGCCCATGCCGGTCTCGAACTCCTGAGCTCAGGCAATCCTCCCGCCTTGGCCTCCCAAAGTGCTAGGATTACAGGCGTGAGCCACCGTGCCCGGCCCCAACTTAGCACCTTACTGGGTCCTGAGGCAGTGAGCTGTAGTAGAAGGCACGTGATCCAGGGCCTTGCTGAATTCATGGTCTAATAGGGAGCCTGACACGCAGGCACAGAGCAGAGGGCATTGGCTGTGGCTCCCAGGGAGACCACCCTGTCCAGAGTTTAGTGGCAGCTTCTCATAGAAAAGCTTCAAGTTGAGACCTGAATTGGAGTCTGTCTGGCAGGCAGGTGGGGATGGAGGGGAGGAGTGTATCCTAGGCTGATGAGATGGTGTGTTTTTTATCCGGCAACCAACTGGTCTCCTTTACTGTCTCCAGCACCCAGCACAATGTGTGCCAGGTGATCAGTAATTATCCAGCGGGTAAGAGCACAGCACATCCAGGGACGGAAGTTCCAAAGGGCTAGCAGAGTGGTAAGAAGTGGAAGCCAAAAGGTTTAGAGCCTGGATAAAGAGCTTTTACCTTGAGGCCAGGCACAGTGGCTCACGCCTGTAATCCCACCACTTTGGGAGGCCAAGGCGGGCGGATCACTTGAGGTCAGGAGTTTGAGACCAGCCTGGCCAACATGGTGAAACCTCATCTCTACTAAACGTATAAAAATTAGCCAGGCATGGTGGTGCACACCTGTATTCTCAGCTGCTCATCAGGCTGAGGCACAAGGATGGCTTGAATCCGGGAGGCGGAGGTTGCAGTGACCCAAGATAACCCCAGCCTGGGTGACAGAGTGAGACTCAAAAAAGAAGAAAAAAATGAACTTTTACCTTGAGAGCTCCAGGAAGCCTTGGAAGAGTTGTAAGGAGATTGATCTGATGGGGATCATTACTTGGTAGTTGAACGTAGAGTGCTCAGGGGAGGGAGGGGACTCTGGTCAGTTGGCAAAGCTGGTGTAGAAAAGGAAAGGGGTCTGGAGCAGGGTGATGACTGATAAGACCTGGTGACCGAAGGGAAGGTGAGGGTGGCGAGAAAGATGTAAATGACCACAGGTTTCCATCTGCCCTCTGGGTAGCTGTGGGGCATGATGAGTTTAGTTTGTGCGTGTTGGGTTTGAGGAGTCTCTGAGGCATTCTCATGTTTTGCATCAAGGGTACAGCGGGCCTTATACTTTCTCCTCCCTGTCCTTGGAAAACTCTCCTCCTGGCTGTGTGTTTGCACAGTTCACTCCCTCTCTCCATTCAGGCCTTTGTTCATGTATCCCTTCCTCCGAGGGTGTGCTCTGATCTCATTGATCTCTGTTGCTTTACCCCACTCTGTCTTCATAGCCTGATACTGCTCTTCCCACTTGTTCTAAGCTCCATGGACACAGGCACTCTGGTTCCCTGCAGACCAGCCCCTGAAACAGTGCACAGTAAATGTGACGTGGTGACTCCTGTGCCTGTGAATGGGAGCTCTGGAGGATAGGTCTGGGTGGAGGCAGGCCTTGGGAGTCAGCAACATCTCGATGATGATCGAAGCCTTAGGAGCAGTGGTCACTTAGAGCAGTGGTTCTTCAAGTGTGGTCGTGGACCCCTAGGGGCTCCTGAGACCGTTTCAGGAATTCACTTGGTCAGAACTATTTTCTTTTTTTTTTTTTCTTTTTTTATTTTGAGACGGAGTCTTGCTCTGTCGCCCGGGCTGGAGTGCAGTGGCCGGCTCTCAGCTCACTGCAAGCTCCACCTCCCGGGTTCCCGCCATTCTCCTGCCTCAGCCTCCTGAGTAGCTGGGACTACAGGCGCCCGCCACCTCGCCCAGCTAGTTTTTGTATTTTTTAGTAGAGACGGGGTTTCACCGTGTTAGCCAGGATGGTCTCGATCTCCTGACCTTGTGATCCGCCCGCCTCGGCCTCCCAAAGTGCTGGGATGACAGGCTTGAGCCACCGTGCCCAGCCCGGTCAGAACTATTTTCATAATCATATTAAGATGTTATTTAACTTTTCATCGTGTTGACATTTCATTGATGCTGCAGAAGCAGTGGAGGATAAAACTCCTGGCTCCTTAGCACAACTCAAGGCTGTGGTACCAAACTAGTCTCAGCAGCCACTGTCACGGCACTCACAGTGCTCTTCACCGCCATGAACCCGCCGTGAAAGAAAACCCTGTTAATCTAATGTCCTTGGTGAAGCAATAAAAATTGACTGTATTAAACCTTATCCTTTGAAAATCTATCTTTGTAGTATTTTGTGTGATAAAATGAAAGTAGGTATAAAGCACAGTGAAATACAATAGCTGTCTCCAGGAGGAGTTGTGTAATTGAGTTGAAAGAATGGCGGACAGAAAACAACGGCTGTTTAGATTAGATGTGGATATTTGGCAGATACTATCTTGAAAATGAATGAAGTGAACGAGATACTTCAAGGAAAATAACTAACACTATTGTTGCCAGTAATAAAATTTGAGCTTTCAAAGGAACATTTTGGAAAACTTTGTTCTGCTACCATGAGCTTGACATCTTCCCAGTATTGATAGACTTTTCTTATAAGCTAGGTGATGATACTAATGAAATTTTAAAAATATGTAATGAAATGTGTCAGTATTTGGAAGATCTGCTTAATTCAGTGAACCTACATTTTCCTACATTGCCTGTAATCCCAGCACTTTGGGAGGCCGAGGCAGGCGGGTGACTGGAGGTCGGGAGTTCAAAACCAGTCTGGCCAACATGGTGAAACTCCATCTCTACTAAAAATACAAAAAAATTAGCTGGGCATTGTGGCATATGCCTGTAATCCCAGCTACTCAGGAAGCTGAGGCAGGAGAATCACTTGAACTTGGGAGGCAGAAGTTGCAGTGAGCCGAGATGGCGACACTGCGCTCCAGCCTGGGGGATAGAGCAAGGCTGCATCTCAAAAAATAAAATAAAATAAAATATAAAATAAAATAAAATAATTTTTTTTTTTTTTTTTTTTGAGGTGGAGTCTGGCACTCTTGCCCATACTGGAGTGCAGTGGCCCGATCTCGGCTCACTGCAAGCTCCGCCTCCTGGGTTCACGCCATTCTCCTGCCTCAGCCTCCCGAGTAGCTGGGACTACAGGCGCCCGCCACCTCGCCCGGCTAGTTTTTTTTGTATTTTTTAGTAGAGACGGGGTTTCACCGTGTTAGCCAGGATGGTCTCGATCTCCTGACCTCGTGATCCGCCCGTCTCGGCCTCCCAAAGTGCTGGGATTACAGGCTTGAGCCACCGGGCCCGGCCTTAAAATAAATTTTTGTTCTTGATTACAGCTCACACCTGTAATCCCAGTGCTTTGGGAGGCCAAGGCAGGAGGATAGCTTGAGGCCAAGAGTTTGAGACCAGCCTGGGCAACATAGTGAGACCCCATCTGTACAAAAAATTTGAAAATTAGCCAGGCATTCTGGTGTGTGCCTGTGGTCCCATCTACTGGGGAGGCTGAGGCAGGAGGATTGATTGAGCCTGGCAGGTTGAGGTTGCAGTGAGCTGTGGTTATACCATGGCACTCCAGCCTGGGTGACAGACTGAGACCCTATTTCTTTCTTTCTTTTTTTTTTTTTTGGAGACAGAGTCTTGCTCTGTTACCCAGGCTGGAGTACAGTGGCATGATCTTGGCTCACTGCAAGCTCCACCTCCCGGGTTCACGCTATTCTTCTGCCTCAGCCTCCTGAGTAGCCAGGACTACAGGCGCCCGCGACCACGCCTGGCTGATTTTTTGTATTTTTAGTAGAGATGGGGTTTCACTGTGTTAGCCAGGATGGTCTCGATCTCCTGACCTCGTGATCTGCACACCTTGGCCTCCCAAAGTGCTGGGATTACAGGCTTGAGCCACCGCGCCCGGCCAGCTGAGACCCTATTTCTTAAAAAAAAAAAAAACAAAAACCAAAAAAACACTCTTCTTTTTCTTTTAACTGCATATCTTTGTGAGACTGAATTTTCCTCATAGACTTCAGCTAAAACTGTGTTGCAGCAGGCTGAGAGCAGACATAGATGTGAAGATCCATTGCTTCCATTGAGGCAGACAATACAAATGTAAAATACAGCTTCTCACCAGATTATTTGTCTTAGAAAATAGTTGTTTTTTTTTTTTTTTTGTTTTTTTTTTGAGATGGAGTCTCGCTCTGCCGCCCAGGCAGGAGTGCAGTGGGTAGATCTCAGCTCACTGCAAGCTCCGCCTCCCGGGTTTACGCCATTCTCCTGCCTCAGCCTCCCGAGTAGCTGAGACTACAGGCGCCCATCACCTCGCCCGGCTAGTTTTTTGTATTTTTTAGTAGAGATGGGGTTTCACCGTGTTAGCCAGGATGGTCTTGATCTCCTGACCTCGTGATCCGCCCATCTCGGCCTCCCAAAGTGCTGGGATTACAGGCTTGAACCACCGCGCCCGGCCTTTTTTTTTTTGAGACGGAGTCTCGCTCTGTCCCCTGGGCTGGAGTGCAGTGGCATGATCTTGGCTCACTGCAAGGTCTGCCTCCTGGGTTCACACTGTTCTCCTGCCTCAGCCTCCCAAGTAACTGGGACTACAGGCGCCTGGCTAATTTTTTGTGTTTTTAGTAGAGATAGTGTTTCACCGTGTTAGCCAGGATGGTCTTGATCTCCTGACCTCCTGATCTGCCCGCTTCCCAAAGTGCTGGGATTACAGGCGAGCCACTGCACCCAGCCAAGAGAATAGTTATTCTTTATAAAAATGTTATGTATGGTAACATGCAGTGGGCTTATTTTCAAATCATTTAATAAACAATTTTAGAACATCTCAGTTTTAATTTATAGCATAGTAAATATCGATAGATCAAACCCTCATAAACAAAACCCCCTGGGGTCCTTAATAGTTGAGGATGTAGGGGGGCCTGAGCTGAAATATCTGAGCAGCGCTGGTTTAGAGAGTGGGCCAGGCCCAGGGCACCTGTGGGGACCAGAGAAGTTCTCAGCTGGAGGCAGGCACCCTGTCCCTGCCCCCATGTGCAGTACTATAGGATTGTGCCTTTTCCTGGGGAGGAGAACCGAGATTTGTCAGCGGTGAAGACCCATTGGTGTAGCGTGAGAAGAGGCCCTTGTATTAGGGATGTACAGAGGAAGAGAAACACATAAAGGAGTGACCAGACGTTGGGAGACCCAGCACTAGTGTCATGGAGCCTACAGAAGGTATTCTGGGCCGGGCGCGGTGGCTCAAGCCTGTAATCCCAGCACTTTGGGAGGCCGAGATGGGCGGATCATGAGGTCAGGAGATCGAGACCATCCTGGCTAATACGGTGAAACCCCCGTCTCTACTAAAAAATACAAAAAACTAGCCGGGCGAAGTGGCGGATGCCTGTAGTCCCAGCTACTCGGGAGACTGAGGCAGGAGAATGGCGTGAACCCGAGAGGAGGAGCTTGCAGTGAGCTGAGATCCGGCCACTGCACTCCAGCCTGGGTGACAGAGCGAGACTCCGTCTCAAAAAGAAAAAAAAAAAAAAAAAAGAATATTCTGAGAGCAGAGGGAATGGTCTGAAGTTGGAGCTGGATTCATCAGTGGTAGAGATTGCTGAGGGCCAGTGAGTTCCAGTGGGGTGAGGAGAGTCTTGTAGGAAAGTAGTCGGAGAGACAAGTGTGGGGCTGGGGAGGCTCTGTCTGCACGGATTTTAGATGGGAATACTGACAGGGCGGCGCCCATAAAGGGAAAGGGGAGAGATCTTTGGTAAAATACATATTCAGGGCCGAAGATGTGTCAAGGAGGGGCAGGTGATGGGCAGTGAATAAGATATGCTAACTTGCTTTGATGAGAGACACGTCACCTGTGAGACAATGGGAAAGGCTGTGTGCTGAAAAAGATGGTGGATGAGTCTGTTGTAGGGCTCTAGGCATTGCTGGTGCTTCCATGTTGAAAAGGATGGTGAAAACATTTGAGGAGAGAGTAGGAGGAGGTGAGAAGACAGACCAGACAGACATCTGGGAAAAGAGGGTTCCAGGCAGGAGAAGCCCCAAGTCAGGGCTGTGCTTGGACTTGGAATTGAAATAAGTCCTGGAAAATTGGTTAATCCCCACTTGGCATACATATTATGTGATTATGTGTTGGGAGAGGTACTTGAAGGTTTTCCTGTTGAAATAAATTCCCTACAACCTTGGCCTTCCAGTCCCTCTGCCTGACACTCCCATGGCAGTTGGCACACTTGCGTGTTGCCCTGTTGAAGATGCCTGTGCCATTAGCTTGCATTTGTTGGGTACCTTCCTTGCATCAGGCACCATGCTGAAAACTATGCTGTTCCTGCGTGGTCCTCACATCAGCTCTGATAGGTGCTGTTAATAGCTTCATCTTACAGATGACTGGATGTACAAGGAGATCAGGCAGCTGGCCCTGGTGACAGTGGAACCCATGTATGAACTCAGTTCTTGGATCATTGCTCCTGGAGCCTGTGCAGTATAGACCTGCCGACATGAGCTCTTTCTCCCCATTCATCTGAGAAGACTTCTGTGTCTGCATTTGCCTCTTCCTATGTTAGCAAAAGGAACATTTTTCCACTGGAAAACAGTTACTAACAGTTTTATCTTGTCAGGGGCTCCTTGTATTATACTTTCAAACATGCCTAAATCTTATAAAACTCAACACCCAGTTAATCTTGGTATCTGTTCTAGCCACTCTTATTGTTTTTCTCTTTTTAAACTTCCCAGTCTGTTTCCATTGCCTCCACCATCTATCCTGTCCTCTTTCTCTGGAGATCTTGTTCGTGTTGTCTCATTTTTGTTTTCAACTTTTTCATTTTGCTAATAAAAATGTCTAAGATGTTCATTGTAGTAAATTGGGGGTTGGGCATAGTGGCTCATGCCTGTAATCTTAACACTTTGGGAGGCTGAGGCAGAATCACTTGAGGCCAGGAGTTTGAGACCAGCCTGGGCAACACAGCTAGTCCCTGTCTCTGTTTTTTTTTTTAAATAAATACAATTTTATAAAAGAGGGAAATTAGGAACATACAGCAAAAATCTGTAATCTCTCGATCAGGAAATAACCACGTAAGATTATTATGTTTCTTCTAGCGTTCTGTATTTCTCATGCATGTGTGTGGAGATGTTTTTCCTCGGATTGGGGGTCCCACTCTGTGTGAGTGTGTGTGTTTTTTTTTTTTTTTTTTTGAGACAGAGGCTCACTTTATTGCCCAGGCTGGAGTGCAGAGGCACGATCTCGGCTCACTGAAACCTCCACCTCCCCAGCTCAGGCGATTCTCCTGCCTCAGCCTCCTGAGTAGCGGGATTACAGGCATGCGCTGCTATGCCTGGCTAATTTTGTATTTTTATTAGAGACGAGATTTCACCATGTTGGCCAGGCTGGTCTCAAACTCCTGACCTCAAGTGAGCCGCCCACGTTGGCCTCCTGAAGTGCTGAGATTACAGGCATGAGCCACCATGCCCAGCCTGTATATATAGATTCTTAAAATTATGATTTTTCTACTTTGTAATTGTTTCCAAATGTCATTCATCTTGGAAAACATAGTAATTATGTAGATATCAGTGGTATTTTTTGTACCTGTATCCATATGCTGGACATCCTGGTTCTGCCATCTCAGATTTGAGGTCTGGAGCAGGCTATTGAACATCTCTACCTCAGTTTTCTTGTCTTACAGGATTGTTGTGAGGACTGAATGACATGCTACACATAAAATTCTTAGCTTCAAGCCAAGCAGGACCTCAAAGTGTTAGCTTCCAGTACCGCTACTACTGATGCTGTTTGACTCCTTGCCTTCATTCCTGAAATGCTTCTCCATTGACCAGGTGTGTTGGCTCATGCCTATGACCCTTATCACTTTGGAAGACTGAGGAGGGAAGATTGAGACCAACCTAGGCAACATAGTGAGACCCCATTTTTGCACATGTGCGCACTTGCCCACTGGTTCGTGCATGTGCACGCTTGCTCTCGCTCTTTCTTTTCTCTCTCTCTCTGTGTCTCTTGTGCGCGCACGTGCGTCTTCTCTCTTGCGCTCTCTTTTTCTTAACTGGGCCTGTTGGCATACACCTGTAGTCCCAGCTAGCTGTCTAGGAGGCTAAGGTGGGAAGATCGTTTGAACCCAGGAGTTCGAGGCTGCAGTGACCTGATTGTTCGACTGCACTCCAGCCCTGTCTCTATTCAAAGAAAAAGGAAAAAAGTCCTTCTCCAAGCTGATCTGTGCACTTGATTTCTATCCTTGTGGTTCTGGCTTAGTAAAGGTCTTCAGAAATTACACAGTGTTAGTTTCCTGTGGCTGCTGTAGCAAATCATCACAAGTTGGATGGCTCGGAATGGATTGATTCCCTCAGTTCTGGAGGACAGAAGTCTGAAATCAGGGTGTTGGCCCCAGTGCCTCTGAAGGCTCCAAGGGAAGACCCTTCCTTTCCTCTTTCGGGCTTTGGCACGTGCCAGCGGTGTGGCTTGTAGAGGAGCCGCGCTCTACCTCTGTTTTCTGTGGGCTTTTCTCGGTGTCGCTATTCTCCTTATAAGGACGTAGTTATTAGATTA
This sequence comes from Macaca nemestrina, assembly GCF_043159975.1. NCBI lineage: Eukaryota > Metazoa > Chordata > Mammalia > Primates > Cercopithecidae > Macaca > Macaca nemestrina. Next base: position 232,154,129 of record NC_092125.1, read on the forward strand.
GGGCCACCCTAATTTAGTATGACCTCGTTTTAACTAATCATACCTGGAAAGACGCTCCAAATAAAGTCACATTCCCACATTCCAGGTAGACGTGAATTTTTGGGGAGACACTGTTGAACCTGCGACAGTTCCTGGAGCTTCATCCTTCGCCCCTTGTGTTTCTAGCTGTCTCCCGTGTCTTCCCATTCCCCCTGTGGCCAGGCTTGTGAAATGAAGTCTCCGTTGGAGGTTGAAGAAACTTGTAAGAGAATTTAAATAGAAAAAGGGGCTGGATGCAGTGGCTCACGCCTGTCATCTTAGCACTTTGGGAGGCCAAGATGAGAGGATCACTGGAGCCCAGGAGTTCATAGCTGCAGTAAGCTATGATTGTGTCACTGCACTCCAACCTTGGTGACATAGCAAGACCCTGCCTCTAAAACAAAACAAAATAGAAAAAGGTAAAGTGTCCTTGGCCAGGTGTGATGGCTCATGCCTGTAATCCCAGCACTTTGGGAGGCCAAGGCAAGTGGATTGCTTGAGGCCAGGAGTTTGAGAGCAGCCTGGCCAACATGCCAAAACCCTGTCTCTGCTAAAAATACGAAAGATTAATAGAGTGTGGTAGCGTGCACCTGTGGACCCAGCTACTCAGAAGACTGAGGTATGAGAATCACTTGAACTGGAGAAGTTGAGGTAGCAGTGAGCTGAGATCACACCACTACACTCCAGACTGGGAGGCAGAGCGAGACTTTGTCTCAAAAAAACAGAAAAAGATAAAATGTCTTATAAGCATGGGCCCCCAACTGCTCCTGCGTGGTCAGTTAGGAGCCGGGCTGCACAGCAGGTGAGAGGTGGGCACGCGAGCATTCCCGCCTGACCTCCACCTCCTATCAGATCTGTGGCAGTGTTGGATTCTCATAGGAGCGTGAACCCCGCGAGCATTCCCGCCTGACCTCCCCCTCCTGTCAGATCAGTGGCAGTGTTAGATTCTCATAGGGGCGTGAACCCCGCGAGCATTCCCGCCTGACCTCCACCTCCTGTCAGATCAGTGGCAGTGTTAGATTCTCATAGGGGCGTGAACCCCGCGAGCATTCCCGCCTGACCTCCACCTTCTATCAGATCAGTGGCAGTGTTAGATTCTCATAGGGGCGTGAACCCCGCGAGCATTCCCGCCTGACCTCCACCTCCTATCAGATCAGTGGCAGTGTTAGATTCTCATAGGAGCGTGAACCCCGTTGTGAGCTGCACACGTGAGGGATGTAGGCAGTGTGCTCCTTATGAGAATCTAATGCTTGATGATCTGAGATGGAACAGTTTCATCCTGAAACCATCCCCGCTGTGGAAAAATTGTCCTTCACAAAAACAGTCCCTGGCGTCAAAAAGGTTGGGGACTGCTGCTATGAGGATTCTGAATGCTTCACAGAATGAAGTGCAGGAGGCACTTTTTTATTTTGAGACAGGGTCTCACTCTTTGTCCCCCAGGCTGGACTGCAGTGGCGCCATCTCAGCTCACTGCAACCTCCACCACACAATTGGTGTGGTGGAGGCTCAAGCAATTCTCCTGTCTCAGCCTCCCAAGTAGCTAGGACTACAGGCGTGTGCCAGCACGTCCAGCTAATTTTTTTTTTTTTTTTTTTTTTTTAAAGAGATGGAGTCTTGCTCTGTCGCCTAGGCTGGAGTGCAGTGGTGCAATCTCATCTCACTGCAACCTCTGCCTCCCAGGTTCAAGCAGTTCTCCTGCCTCAGCCTCCCAAGTAACTGGGACTACAGGTGCATGCCACCACGCCTGGCTTTCCCGGTGCTTTAGTAGAGACGAGGTTTCACTGTGTTGCCCAGGCTGGTCTCCGATTCCTCAGCTCAGGCAATCTGCCCGCCTCAGTCTCCCAAAGTGCTAGGATTACAGACAGACATGAGCCACCAAGCCCGGCCTAATTTTTGTATTTTTAGTAGAGACAGAGTTTTGCCATGTTGACCAGGCTGTTCTTGAATTCCTGACCTCATATGATCTGCCCGTCTTGACCTCCCAGAGTGGTGGGATTGCAGGCGTGAGTCCCTGCACCTGGACAGGGGGTGCGTTGTGTTCATGCTTTGCTAGTCGTCTTTCTTTTGTGGGAACTGAAGAGTGTTGTCCTTGGTAGCTTCCACAGGGTTGGATTGAGGCTGCTGCCAGTATTTGTCCCACTGACTGTTCTTGGGGACCAGTAACCTAGATCAGAAGTCAGTGAGAAGACATAAAGAATGCCCCCAAAGCAGGGATTCTTTCCTTCCCTGTGAAGGCGCTGAGTCCCCTAGAGGCAGGTTTGTGTTCCCTCTTGTATTTAGTCCCCACGCTGCCTGCCTGTATACTTTGGTGGTTGTCACAGCTGGGGTGTGCCACAGTGATCCTGCTCCACCATGGAGGATTGTCCAGTCCAGCACTCTCAGTGCCAAGTTTATTTATGTAAGACGGAGTCTTGCTCTGTCGCCCAGGCTGGAGTGCAGTGGCACCATCTTGGCTCACTGCAACTTCTGCCTCCCGGGTTCAAGCAGTTCTACCTCAGCCTCCTGAGTAGCTGGGATTATAGGTGTGAGCCACCACGCCTGGCTGATTTTTGTATTTTTAGTAGAGACGGGGCTTCACCATGTTGGCTAGGCTGGTCTCAAACTCCTGACCTCAGGTGATCCCACCTCGGCCTCCCAAAGTGCTGGGATTACAGGTGTGAGCCACCGCACCCGGTCTCGGTGCCAAGTTTAAAAAGAGCATATTGCCATGGCCTTATATCAGTTATATATTGCTGGTTAACAAACTACCCCAAAATGAAGTGACTTAAAACAGTAACTTCTTGTTGATCATCATGTGAGGGTATATGGATGTGGGCTGGGCTCGTCTCTGTTCACTGTGCTGGCCACGCTAGCAAGGGCAGTTTACAGTTGGTTGGCAGGTAAGCTGGGTTGTGCTTCCCATTGGCCTCACCCACGTGGGCTTTCAGCCAGGGTGCCTCTGATCTCTTCAGCCTGCCCCTCCAACAGTGTAGCTCAGGCTTCCTCCCATAGTGGCTGAATTCCATGAGGGCAGGAGCACAGTTTGACAGGCTACTTGAGGACATGTTTAGAAGTCACGGTGTCACCTCTGCTGTATTCCCTTGCTTAATGCAAGTTATAAGGCCTAGCACAGGCCAGGAGCACTGGCTCATGCCTGTAATCCCAACGCTTTGGGAGGCCAAGGTGAGAGAATGGCTTGAGGCCAGGAGTTTGAAACCAGCCTGGATAACATAGTGAGACCCCATCTCTACAAGAAATAAAGGAAGAAAACAAAAAAAAGCAAAGCTTAGCACAGGCTTGGAGAGTAGGAGATAGACTCTGGTCCTTGATGGTGGGACCTGTAGAAACCATGGTCATTTTTCATCATAGCTTTTCCTATACTGTGTGACCTCGAGAACTGCCTGCTTTAGGAGGCCCAGTTAATAATGGTATCTGTGGGATGGAGTGAACTCTTTAACAAATATTTACCGAGTACTTACTTCGAGCAAGACACTGTGCTTGGTGATGATTGAGTACTGCGAAGTTGCAATTGATAGTTCATTCTCTGTGGGGAGATGGCGAACTTGAGGAAGCAAAGTTCAGGCCTATGGTAGGTGCTGTGAGCTGTTGGGTGGAGAGGGCACTTGGTTTAGGGTCTTTAGGGAAGGCCTGAAGGATGAGAAGGAACCAGGTAGGCAAGGAGCCTCCATGCTTCAGGTGGAGAGGGCAGTGATTGCAGAGGCCCCACGGCAGGGACAGCAGGCAGAAACTCAGCTCAGAGGAGCAAGTCTGTAGGGTGGAGGTAGGGGTGGAAGTCAGGCCTTGGCCACACAGCCTCAGGCAGGTGCCAGAGGCCCAGTTTGCTCAGGACAGTCTTGATTTACACCCAGTGAGTGAGTGTCCTGGTGCAGATGATGCATTTTCTACAGTTTCCACACTGGAGAAGAGCTTGGATGTTTTCCTTGATGCAGTGGGAAGCCGTTGAAAGATTTTAAGCACCAAGTGACAAAAGGTGAATTTTAAAAGCTTGTTAAAGCTGGGTGCGGTGGCTCGTGCCTATAGTCCTAACAGTTTGGGAGGTTGAGGCAGGAGGATTGCTTGAGCCCAGGAGTTTAAGACCCTGTCTCTACTTAAAAGAAAAAATTAGCTGGGTATCGTGGCATGTACTTGTAGTACCAGCTACTGGCGAGGTTGAGGAGGGAGCATCACTTGAGCCCAGAAATTGGAGTTTGCAGTGAGTGAGCTATGATCACGCAACTGTACTGGAGCCTGGGCAACAGAGCGAGACCCTGTCTCAAAAAAAGAAAGAAAATAAAAAAGATTGTTCAGATTGCTGAATGAAAAATGGATTGTCGGGGGCACAGATTGAGACATAGGTCATTTTAAGGAGACTGTTGATGAGAATTGGCGTGGTTTGGCTGAGGATGGGGACTAAGGAAATGGGAAGAAATGGGTAGTAGAGTCAGCCAGGTTGCTGATGGACCCGGGTGTAGGGGAGTAGGGAAAGGAAGGAAGCCAGGATGATTTCTGTGTTTGCTTTGCATATTTAGAGGGTGGTGATGTCGAGCACTGAGGGGAGGCAAGTCTGTTGGCTGTGCAGAGCCATGCCTTGAACATCTGAAGCTCAAAACGGGTATAGGGCAACTAAGTGCCAACTGCTGGTTAACAGCCTGTTGGCCTGGAGTCCTGTCTGGAAGTCTTGGTCTTTCTGTTCTTGTGATGGTCGGTAGGGGGGTTAAGAGGAGAGGTGGGGTGCCCAGCTATTAGAGGTTAGATCGAGGAGACATGGAGAGGTGGGATGTGACAGTGTAGGGTGCTGTTGAGGAGTCAGGTCAATGGGGGTGGGGAAAGGGTTCCTTAATTTTTTTTTTTTTTGTTTTGTTTTGAGACAGAGTCTCACTCTGTTACCCTGGCTGGAGTGTAGTAGTGCGATCTGGGCTCACCACAACCTCCGCCTCCCGGGTTCAAGCAATACTCCTGCCTCAGCCTCCTGAGTAGCTGAGATTACAGGTGTACACCACCACACCTGGCTACTTTTTGTATTTTTAGTAGACACCGGATTTCACCATGTTGGTCAGGCTGGTCTCTAACTCCTGGCCTTAAGTGATCCACCTGCCTCAGCCTTAATGTTAGCCAAAATGCTGGGATTACAGGTGTGAGCCATTGCACCTGGCCAAGGGTTCATTAAATTTAAGGACTGCAGGTACTACGTGGTCAACCTTTTTGGTGTCACGGTAAGGAGTGAAAGCCAGATTGGAGTCAGTTGAAACATAGGAGATGGAAGAGGAGACCACCTGTGTAGATACGACTTCAAGAAGGTTGCTCTAGAGGGCTCAGAGAAGGAGCTCAGTAGTTGGAGGGTGATGTGGGGAACAGTGGAGAGTTCTGTTTTTATTTTATTTTTTATTTTTTTGAGATGGAGTCTCTGTTGCCTAGGCTGGAGTGCAGTGGTGAAATCTTGGCTCACTGCAACCTCCACCTCCCGGTTTCAAGCGATTCTCCTGCCTCAGCCTCCTGAGTAGCTGGGATTACAGGTGCATGCCACCAGGCCCAGGTAATTTTTTTTGTATTTTTAGTAGAGACGGGTTTCACTCTGTTGGTCAGGCTGGTCTTGAACTCCTGACCTCATGATCTACCTGCCTTGGCCTCCCAAAGTGCTGGGATTACAGACGTGAGCCACCGTGCCCCGCCAACTTTTTCGCTTTTTAAAAGGGGAAAACATGACCAGGTACGGTGTCTCATGCTTGTAATCCCAGCACTTTGGGAGGCCGAGGCAGGTGGATCGCTTGAGGCCAGGAGTTTGAGACCAGCCTGGCTAACATGGTGTAATCCCATCTCTACTAAAAATACAAAAATTAGCTGAGTGTGATGGCGGACACCTGTAATCCCAACTACTCGGGAGGCTGAGGCAGGAGAATCGCTTAAACTTGGGAGGTGGAGATTTCAGTGAGCCAAGATTGTGCCACTGCACTCCAGCCTGGGCGATGGAGCAAGATTCTGTCTCAAAAAAGCAGCTCTAAGGAGCTTGCAGGTAACTGCTGCTGTTGCTGTTCCATGACCATAGGGTGAGACCAAGTGTGCTTGATGTAGGTGGGAATCAGCTGGCAGAGGAAGTGGATGGCTTGGGGGTTCTCTCTGTCTTTCTACTCACAGGCCTGGCTCATCGTTGCTGCCAGCTATTAGGATAAAATTTAAATGGTCACGTGACCTTTTCTGTCAGCCGATTTTTGTGGCTTAAAAATTTGTTCTACTCACTATGCAGCTCTGTCCAGTTAGCAATTTGGCTGTGACATGAAGCACCTGATAGAGCTATTTTTATTAACTCTTACGAGGTTAGACTGCAGTTTGAATTAGCATAAAATTGCCTTTTTTTTTTTTTTGAGACGGAGTCTAGGCTGGAGTGCAGTGGCGTGATCTTGGCTCACTGTAGCCTCTGCCTTCAGGGTTCAAGAGATTATCCTACCTCAGCCTCCCAAGTAGCTGGGACCACAGGCATGTGCCACCATGCTCGGCTAATTTTTGTATTTTTAGTAGAGATGGGGTTTCACCATGTTGGCCAGGCTGGTCTTGAACTCCTAACCTCAGGTAATTCACTTACCTCTGCCTCCCAAAGTGGCTCACATTGCTTCTTATATCAGAAATAGGTTGAACTGGTTGGTTCTTAGCAGATGATTATATCTTACTTACTGTAATTCCAGCAACACTAACGTGCATGACAGTGCATAAAGAAGTGTCTGCTAAGCTCAGAATATTAGGTTTTGGAAAAGACAAAGTGCGATTCGGAAAGTTGAGTTTGATAGGGAAGGAATTTGATTTTTTTTTTTTTTTTTGAGACGGAGTCTCGCTCTGCCGCCCAGGCTGGAGTGCAGTGGCTGGATCTCAGCTCACTGCAAGCTCCGCCTCCCGGGTTCATGCCATTCTCCTGCCTCAGCCTCCCGAGTAGCTGGGACTACAGGCGCCCGCCACCTCACCCGGCTAGTTTTTTGTATTTTTTAGTAGAGACGGGGTTTCACCGTGTCAGCCAGGGTGGTCTCGATCTCCTGACCTCGTGATCCGCCCGTCTCGGCCTCCCAAAGTGCTGGGATTACAGGCTTGAGCCACCGCGCCCGGCCAGGAATTTGATTTTTAAACAAAACGGATTGGTTGCAGTTGCTCATAACTATAATCCCTGTAATCTCAGGATCTGGGGAGGTTGAGTTGCCAGGATCCCTTGAGCCAGGAATTTGAGACCAGCCTAGGCAATGTAGTGAGACCCCGTCTCTGCAAAAAGTTAAAAAAAACAAAATTAGCTGGGCATGGTGCCTGTAGTCCTACCTGCTGGGATGGCTGAGGCAGGAGTTTGAGGTTACAGTGAATTATGATCATGCCACTGTACTCCAGTCTGGGTGCCAGAGTGAGACCTTGTCTCAAAAAAGCAAAAACAAAACCCCACAAACAAAAACAAAAGATCGTCTTTGGGCCGGTGCGGTGGCTCATACCTGTAATCCTAGCACTTTGGGAGGCCAAGGCGGGCAGATCACTTGAGGTCAAGAGTTCGAGACCAGCCTGGCCAACATGGTGAAAACCCTTCTCTACTAAAAACAAAAATTAGCTGAGCATGGTGCCAGGCGCCTATAATTCCAGCTACTCAGGAGGCTGAGGCCGGAGAATCTCTTGAACCCAGGAGGTGGAGGTTGCAGTGAGTCTAGATTGTACCACTACACTCTAGCCTGGGCGACACAGTGAGACACTGTCTCACCAAAAAAAAAAAAAGATTGTGTTTGTTTCTGAATCTGAAGACATAACAAAGCAGCATTACAAGTTGTGTTGTACAAGCGTGTTAGCGTAGGTAGTCCTTGATAAATTGAATATAAATAGCTCTGAAGTTTTTGTGTATATTGACCCATTACAAAAATCAGAGACTTTCTTTCGGGGTTGGGAGGGCAGTTTGAGGGTCATTGGATCATCTGGAAGAAGAGGCAGAAAAGAGGAACCAGCTACTTGATGAATAACTGTGATAAGACAAATAGGCTCCTCTACTGCCACCTCCTCGTTTTTTCCTGCTTACTATTTCTGTGGCTGTGATTGTTGGGATTCACTGGAGGAGGAAGCAGGGACAGTAGGAAAAGCTCCAGTTCCTGATGAACCTCTGTTGCTGTTACTGCACCGCCTTTTCTCTGACTACATCCCACCCACCTTAGAGACACTAAGGTGGGGGCTGAGGTCTGCCCTGTAATTAATTAACCATTAATTAACCCTGTAATTAATTAACCGATAATGAATTAACCCTCATAATCCTCTTGGGCATGAATGGTTAGCTGAAACAGATTGTCCTTTGAGTGAAATTCTGTTTTTTGGATTCTTATAGAAGTCAGTAATAAGTGTCTGAGATAGTGATTAGTCGGATAACATAAAGGAGCATTGGACTGACCAGAGCCTCTGGTCTTTGTAAGTTTGCTTTTCTTTTTTGTAAATAACTTACTCTTTTTTTTTTTTTTTTTGAGAAGGATACTTGCTCTGTCGCCCAGGCTGGAGTGCAGTGGTGCGATCTTCGCTCACTGCAAGCTCCGTCTCCTGGGTTCACACCGTTCTCCTGCCTCAGCTTCCCGAGTAGCTGGGACTACAGGTGCCCGCCACCACATGGGCTAATTTTTTTGTTTTTTTGTTTTTTTTTGAGAGGGAGTCTCACTCTGTTGCCCAGGCTGGAGTGCAGTGGCGCCATCTCGGCTCACTGCAAGCTCCGCCTCCCAGGTTCACGCCATTCTCCTGCCTCAGCCTCCCGAGTAGCTGGGACTACAGGCGCCGCCACCTCACCCGTCTAGTTTTTTTTTTTTTTTTTTTTGAGACGGAGTCTCACGCTGTTCCCCAGGCTGGAGTGCAGTGGCGCGATCTCGGCTCACTGCAAGCTCCGCCTCCCGGGTTCCCGCCATTCTCCTGCCTCAGCCTCCTGAGTAGCTGGGACTACAGGCGCCCGTCACCGCGCCCGGCTAATTTTTTGTATTTTTAGTAGAGACGGGGTTTCACTGTGGTCTCGATCTCCTGACCTTGTGATCCGCCCGCCTCGGCCTCCCAAAGTGCTGGGATTACAGGCTTGAGCCACCGCGCCCGGCCTCACCCGTCTAGTTTTTTTGTATTTTTTAGTAGAGACGGGGTTTCACCGTGTTAGCCAGGATGGTCTCGATCTCCTGACCTCGTGATCCGCCCGTCTCGGCCTCCCAAAGTGCTGGGATTACAGGCATGAGCCACCATGACCAGCTGTAAATAATTTATTCTTTATAGAAATTAACTTTAGAAGATTTTTTGAGTTCTTAGGCAAATAGACCAATGGCATCTGTTTCGTGGTTGTTAGGCCTAAAACTTTTTCACTTTTTTCTTTTTTGAGATGGAGTCTCGCTTTGTCACTCAGGCTGGAGTGCAGTTGTATAATCTCAGCTCACTGCAGCCTCCGCCTCCCAGGTTCAAGCAATTCTCTGCCTCAGCCTCCCAAAGTGCTGGAATTACAGACGTGACCCACTGTGCCCGGCCAACTTTTTCACTTTTTAAAAGGGGAAAGCATGGCCGGGCACGGTATCTCATGCTTGTAATCCCAGCACTTTGGGAGGCGGAGGCGGGGCAATCACTTGAGGCCAGGAGTTTGAGACCAGCCTGGTCAACATGGTGAAACCCCGTCTCTACTAAAAAATACAAAAATTAGTTGGATGTGGTGGTGCACGCCTGTGATCCCAGCTACTCGGGAGGCTGAGGCAGAAAAATTGCTTGAACCTGGGAGGTAGAGGCTGCAGCGAGCTGAGATCACACTACTGCACTCCAGCCTGGGTGACAGAGTAAGACTCCGTCTCCAAAAACATAAATGAATAAAATAAAAGGGAAAACATGTTTAAGTTAGTTACAAGAACTATATGGCTGGGACCGGGCGCCGTGGCTCAAGCCTGTAATCCCAGCACTTTGGGAAGCCGAGATGGGCGGGTCACAAGGTCAGCAGATCGAGACAATCCTGGCTAACACGGTGAAACCCTGTCTCTACTAAAAAAAAAAAAAAATACAAAAAACTAGCTGGGCGAGGTGGCTGGCGCCTGTAGTCCCAGCTACTCGGGAGCCTGAGGCAGGAGAATGGTGTGAACCCGGAAGGCGGAGCTTGCAGTGAGCTGAGATGCGGCCACTGCACTCCAGCCTGGGCAACAGAGTGAGACTCTTGTCTCAAAAAAAAAAAAAAAGAACTGGCCGGGCGCGGTGGCTCACGCCTGTAATCCCAGCACTTTGGGAGGCCGAGGCGGGCGGATCACAAGGTCAGGAGATCGAGACCACGGTGAAACCCCGTCTCTACTAAAAATACAAAAAAAATTAGCCGGGCGCGGTTGTGGGCGCCTGTAGTCCCAGCTACTCGGGAGGCTGAGGCAGGAGAATGGCGTGAACCCGGGAGGCGGAGCTTGCAGTGAGCCGAGATCGCGCCACTGCACTCCAGCCTGGGTGACAGAGCAAGACTGTCTCAAAAAAAAAAAGAACCATATGACTGGGAGTGGCGGTTCACGCCTGTAATAATCCCAGCACTTTGGGAGGCCGAGGCGGGTGGATCACCTGAGGTCGGGAGTTCAACCTGACCAACATGGAGAAACTCCGTCTCTACTAAAAATACAAAATTAGTCGGGTGTGGTGGTGCATGCCTGTAGTCCCAGCTACTCAGGAAGCTGAGGCAGGAGAATCGCTTGAACCCGGGAGGTGGAGGTTGCAGTGAGCCGAGATCCCACCATTGCACTCCAACCTGGGCAAAAAGAGCGAAACTCCATCTCAAAAATTATGTGAAGGAACCTTTAGATTCATTATTGAAGGGGTGAAAGAGAACTTGAGTAGATAGACAAATACAGAGCTTGAATGCAGTATTCCTATACGTGTGTGCTTGAATATTTTCAAGATGTCACTTGATTTGGAGAAGTAAATATTTGAGGGGGGTTCTAAAGAAAGAAAAGGGGGAATGTTTCCTAGTAGATTTTTTTATAAGTACTGTAGGTAAGTGGAACAAAGCAGTCTAGATACTGATGTATAAGTTAATGGAAACGTATTATTAATGTAGCATTTATAATGAGTTGGGAATGGATGGTTTGCCATGTAGAAGGTATTGGATCAACTGGCAATCCAGCTGTAGGTAAAGAGTTTCTTAGTATGACAGTAAGGCTGTAAACCATGAAAAGGTAGAAAAGGTGGCCGGGTGCGGTGGCTCAAGCCTGTAATCCCAGCACTTTGGGAGGCCGAGATGGGCGGATCACGAGGTCAGCAGATCGAGACCATCCTGGCTAACCTGGTGAAACCCCGTCTCTACTAAAAAATACAAAAAACTAGCCGGGCAAGGTGGCGGGCGCCTGTAGTCCCAGCTACTCGGGAGGCTGAGGCAGGAGAATGGCGTAAACCTGGGAGGCGGAGCTTGCAGTGAGCTGAGATCCGGCCACTGCATTCCAGCCTGGGCGACAGAGCGAGACTCCGTCTCAAAAAAAAAAAAAAAAAAAAAGAAAAGGTAGAAAAGGTAACTGCTTAAGCATTCAGAACATATCTACAGCAAAAGATGCCTGTTTGGGGACCTTTGAACTGTAGTTCAAAGGCAGGCAAATTAGAGAAAAATGTTAGGAATATATACGATAAAAGGTTATTATTTTGAGTATAAAAGTAGCATTTCTAAAGTAAATTGTTCCAGCAAGTCTGTTTTTAGAAATTTATTCAAAGGAAGAAATAAAAGAATGCTTATTATAAAATTAGTTATAAAAGCAGAATATTTAAGACAGTCAATGCTCAAAAACTCCCAGCTAGAATTTTTGGTATAAAAGCAAAAAATTGTCAATAGTCACTATAATGTAAGCTCCATGAGGATAGAGAACTTCTTGTTTTATTTACTGATATATTCTCTGACAGTGCCTGGTACATAGTAGGTCTCAATAAATATTTGCTGTATGAATGCCTAGTCATGCTTGTCCAATCTGAGGCCTGTGGGCCGCATTGCAGCCCAACACAAATTTGTAAACTTTCTTTTCTTTTTTTTTTTTGAGACGGAGTCTCGCTCTGTCGCCCAGGCTGGAGTGCAGTGGCCGGATCTCAGCTCACTGCAAGCTCCGCCTCCCAGGTTCACGCCATTCTCCTGCCTCAGCCTCCTGAGTAGCTGGGACTACAGGCACCCGCCACCTCGCCCGGCTAGTTGTTTGTATTTTTTTAGTAGAGACGGGGTTTCACTGTGTTAGCCAGGATGGTCTCGATCTCCTGACCTCGTGATCCACCCGTCTCGGCCTCCCAAAGTGCTGGGATTACAGGCTTGAGCCACCGCGCCCGGCCTAAACTTTCTTAAAATATTGAGTGTTTTTTTTTTTTTGGGTGGAGTTTTGCTTTTGCTCAATCTGGGGTGAAGTGCCCTGATCTCAGGTTACTGCAACCTCTGCCTCCCAGGTTCAAGCAATTCTCCTAACTCAGCCTCCCAAGTACCTGGGATTATAGGCGCCCACCACCACGCTTGGCTAAGTTTTGTATTTTTAGTAGAGACGGTGTTTCGCCATGTTGTCCAGGCTGGTCTTGAACTCCTGACCTCAGGCGATCTGCCCACCTCGGCCTCCCAAAGCCCTGGGATTGCAGGCATGAGCTGCCGCACCCGGCCTAGCATTGAGATTTTTTTGTAGCGATTATTATTATTATTTTTTTAAAGCTCATCAGCTATCACTACTTAGTATATTTTATGTGTGGCCTAAGACAGATCCTTCAGTGTGGCCCAGGGAAGCCAAAAGGTTGGACGCCCCTGGATTAATCTAAATGCCCATCAATAGAGATTGGTCAAACTAAGGCAGACTTGGAATGGCATACTGTGCAGTTGTCAAAAAGATTTAAGGTGACCTTTCTTTATTGGCATGAAGAGATGACCACAATACAGTAAGTGGTTGGGCATTTTGAATATGTATAGTTTTGGAAATATGGTATCATTTGATTGATTTGTGAAAAATTATGCACATATGTATCAAAATCTGAAAGAAATACACATCCCTGTGAAACGTCGTGTCTCATGGGGTGAATGGGGAAAAGGAACATACTGTTTTAAGATACTGTTTTCTGGCCAGGTGCGGTGGCGCACACCTGTAATCCCAGCACTTTGAGAGACCAAGGCAGGTGGATCACCTGAGGTCAGGAGTTTGAGACCAGCCTGACCAAGTTGGTGAATCCCTGTCTCTCTACTAAATAGAAAAAATTAGCTGGCTGTGGTGGTGCATGCCTGTAATCCCAGCTACTTGGGAGGCCAAGGCAGGAGAATCAGTTGAACCTGGGAGGCAGAAGTTGCAATGAGCCGACATTACACCATTGTACTCCAGCCTGGGCAACAAGAGTGAAACTCTATCTCAAAAAAAAAAAAAATACTGTTTTGTCTTTAGTTTTTGGAAAATTTGCCAAAGTCAGTGACAGAAAAAAGGAGATATTTTTCATTTGGGAAGAAATGTGAAAGTGGATTATTTACATTTAAAAGTTTAAAAAACTTTCTCAAAGTTAGCATGACTGAAATTAGCACATTACAGGAATTTGTTTAAATCTGCCTTTAGGTTACTGTAGTCTGCTCTTTCATAGACCTTGTCGTCATGTTTCTTTCTGTATTCTGTCACTGGTTTTTGGATGCTGTTATTGTCAACAGAACTGTAATCTGGTAGTTCTTTTTGAGACGGAGTCTCGCTCTCTTGCCCAGGCTGAAGTGCGGTGGTGCAATCTTGGCTCACTGCCACCTCTGCCTCCTGGGTTCAAGCGATTCTCCTGCCTCAGCCTCCTGAGTAGCTGGGCCTACAGGCATGTGCTACCATGCCCGGCCAATTAATTGTATTTTTAGTAGAGACGTGGTTTCACCGTGTTAGCCAGGATGGTCTCGATCTCCTGACCTTGTGATCCGCCCGCCTTGGCCTCCCAGAGTGCTGGGATTACAGGCATTGAGCCACAGTGCGTGGCCTGGTAGTTTTTTTTTTTTTTTTTTTTTTTTTTTGAGACAGAGTCTTGCTCTGTCGCCCAGGCTGGAGTCCAGTGGCCGGACCTCAGCTCACTGCAAGCTCCGCCTCCCGGGTTTACGCCATTCTCCTGCCTCAGCCTCCCGAGTAGCTGGGACTACGGGCGCCCGCCACCTCGCCCAGCTAGTTTTTTGTATTTTTTTAGTAGAGACGGGGTTTCACCGGGTTAGCCAGGATGGTCTCGATCTCCTGACCTTGTGATCCGCCCGTCTCGGCCTCCCAAAGTGCTGGGATTACAGGCTTGAGCCACCGCGCCCGGCCGGCCTGGTAGTTTTTATAACAGATGTTAAATAGCAATACTCTTCATAACTCTGTACAAGGCAATCAGGCAAAACCAAAGGCCAAGTAAAATGTAATTGGTTAAGCTAATTGTCGCTGATGAAACCTTCATGTCTTGTGGAAGAGGAGACGTGCATGAGCAGCTGTAAGTGAGCACTCTGAGATGCAGTGAGGAAAAGGTGTTGGGAGATGAGCAACTAAAATATAACCTCTTAGTTATAAATTGCACAACATAGAATTTTACTCAGAGTACAAACTTGTGGAAAAAGCCTTTTGTATACTGGGTTTTTCAGAGTTCTTTGGCAAGATTACATAGTTTGATTTAAAGACTCAAAAATGTACTTCTTGGGGTGCAGGAATGTCAGATTTCTCTTAGGTGGGAGCATGCTTTTCATGGCACAGAATTGGCTACCTGAAGTTAACCTGTAGGCCAGGTGGTAATCAATAGGATGGGTCAGCCGGAAGGAATAACTTGTGATGATAGTGGGAGAAGCCAATATCATTGCAGCTGTTTTAACTACCTGCTGTGTGCTAGACCCTATGCTATGAGCCAGAAGTTGCCACGCTACAGCTTGCCATATCTTTCTATGGCTCACAAGCTAAGAATCATTTTTTTTGTTTGTTTGTTTTGTTTTTTTTTTGAGACAGAGTCTTACTCTGTCACCCAGGCTAGAGTGCAAGGGCGCGATCTTGGCTCACTGCAACCTCTGCCTCCCAAGCAATTCTCTGCCTCAGCCTCCCGAGTTGCTGGGATTACAGGTGCCTGCCACCACGCCTGGCTAATTTTTTTGTATTTTTAGTAGAGACGGGGTTTCACCATCTTGACCAGGCTGATCTTGAACTCCTGACCTCGTGATCCACCTGCCTTGGCCTCCCAAAGTACTGGGATTACAGGCATGAGCCACCACGCCTGGCTGCCTGGCTAATTTTTTAAATTTTGTTTTGTAGAGACAGGGTCCAACTATGTTGCCCAAACTGGATCCACCTGCCTTGGCCTTCCAAAATTTTAGGATTACAGGCATGAACCAGCGTACCTGGCCCAGACCCTCTTTTCAGTCACTGTGCAACATCACCTCCCAGAGAAATATTGCTCTGTCCTATTCTTTAAAAAAATTTCTGTTATCAGTTATGTGCTACCATATACTGTGTGCTACCATATACTACACTGAGAGTGGAGATTCTGTGCTTAAGCATAGGTAGGTTTTCTGAATTTTTCCAACTTAAATCTCCTTTGGATTCTTACTGTGTGTGATATCTGAAATTTGGGTGTTTGCTCACTAAAAGGACCTTGGAAGGAGAATTCCTCTGTGGTAGTATGCTGAAGAAGGTCTCAAAATGAGCTGTTTGTGGATGAAGAGTGAGTCCTGTCAGTTTTTGTTTTTTACGTTCTTTTATATTTAACAGAGTAACAGTGTGTGGCAGGTGGTGGAGCCTGAACACTGTAGGTTTAGCCATAGAAAGGCAGTTAGGTCTCCTAGGTAGACATTTCAGTAAAGGGCTTTGTTGACACTTTGCAATGTCTGGGGTGTGTTTGTCCCACTCCCAACCCCCTCCGGTGGCAGCAGCCACGGTGGGCAAGGGACGGCCGTGCTTTTCTGAATTGGCCAAGTTTCTTTGGGAGATAAAGCTCTAAAATCAGTCAAATTATCTCAGATATTACTCAGGTTGGCTATAAATTGTATAACTTACATGACTGGGTGTTGTCACTTATTTTCTTTATTTCTCTGGGGCCCTCACTGCTTCCATTCTAGCCAGCGCCACCTCGCAACTTGCCCATCTGAACCTCTGTTACTCATTTGATTGGTTGGAAAACCTCTACAGTTCATTTGTAGACTGGTGGCTGAAGAGGGGCAGTGACCAAGGATTCGTTCATCTGATGAACAGACACCAGGGATGCTGTTCAGCACCCAGGATGGCCCCAGTGTCCACAGCACTGAGAGAGTCAGACACATTCAGCCTGGGGTCTAGTACTGTACTGTTAGGTAGAGGGATGTGGCCCGGCGTGGGGCTGAATGAGGTTTGGTTTTCCCTCTTGTGTGTTTATGGCTGTTACTTGTGTGGACTTCAGCACTGCAGTTCAAATTCAGCCACCTTGCTTCCTCCGTGGTGTTTTCTAAGAGTCTCCAAGGGGTGATGCCTATGTGTAATACCTTATCGAGGAGCCCTCCTCAGCTTCCTTCCTTTTCTGTTGGGTGTATTGGTTCTGCTTCCATACAAATGAAGTACTGGCCAGGTGCAGTGGATTGTGCCTGTAGTCCCAACAATTTGGAAGGTCAAGGCAGGCAGATTGCTTGAGCCCAGGAGCTGGAGACCAGCCTAGGCAACATAGGGAGACCCTGTCTCTATAAAAAATACAAAAATTAGGGGGGCATCAGAGCACAGCTTGTAGTCCAGCTACTTGGGATGCTGAGGTGGCAGGATTGCTCGAGCCCAGGAGGTCAGGTCTGCAATGAGCTGTAATTGTGCCACTGCACTCCAGCCTGGGCAACTGAACGAGACACTTTCTCAAAAAAAAAAAAAAAATAAAATAAATAAAAAATAAATGAAGTACTTTACCGGAAAACAGACTTAGGAAACTGATTGTGTGGCTCACTCAGAGTGGGGAGAAGTTAATGGGTGGACTACTTCTCACTCAGACTGTTGTAATCATCTCCTAATTGACCTGACAAGCCTCTGAAGAGGAGGTCCCGGGAGTGAGTTACTGGCTCTTCATACTCCGATTCATTGCACATGGGACTGCCACATTGCTCTCCTAACACACACACACTTTATTTATTTATTTATTTATTTATTTGACAAGGTTTTACTCTGTTACCCAGGTTGGAGTGCAGAAGTGCGATCTTGGCTCACTGCAACCTCCGCCCCTCGGGGCTCAAGCGATTCTCTTGATACTCAGCCTCCTGAGTAGCTGAGATTACAGGCGTGAGCCACTGTGCCTGGCCTCCATTGAGGTTTTAAAGAGTACAGGCCAGTTATCCTGTAGGACAACCCTCACTTTGGGTCTGGTGGCTGCCTCATGGCGGGATTCAGGTTTTGCATTTTGAGCTGAATACCCCAGAGATGTATCCTGGGGCTTCTCTGGTGAATGTTTCTAGTGCTGTCTGTGTTGCTTGGAGGGTCTAGTTTGAGCTCTTACTGGAGCCTCAGCACCAGCTCTCTGCTTTAGCCACAGATTGAAGCCTCCTTCAGGGCTGCTTCCAGCTCTGGCCTGTGTCTTACTTACATCTTTTCCTGCCACTCCTTCACTCCTCCCCCACCACCAACCCCCAACCCCCTGAGTATTTGAAATCTCTGAGATGCCTCTGTCCTCAAGGCTGCTTGCCAATTCTTCTTCTCTTGGGGGATGCCTTTCAATAAGCAGGTACTGAGTTCCTGCTGGCCTTTTTTTTTTTTTAAAGACAGTACACAGGGTCTCACTCTGTCACTCAGGCGGGAGTGCAGCGGTGGGGTCATAGCTTGCTGTAGCCTTGACCTCTGAGGGTCAGTGATCTTCCTGCCTCAGCTACAGACATGCACCACCATGCCCAGTTAATTTAAAAAAATTTTGTGTGTATGTGTGTGGGGGAGATGAGGACTCTTTATGTTGCCCAGGCTGGACTCCAAGTCCTGGCTTCCAGCAGTCTCCCTGCCTCAGCCTCCCACAATGTTGGGATTATAGGCGTGAGCCACTGTGCCCAGCTGTGCTGGATTTTGTTCTGAAACACAAAGATTAGGAAGTCAGTTCCCTTTTTTTTTTTTTTTTGTGAGATAGAGTCTCTCTCTGTGGCCCAGGCTAGAGTGCAGTGGCAGCATCTCAGCTTACTGCAACCTCTGCCTCCCAGGTTCAAGGGATTCTCCTGCCTCAGCCTCCCAAGTAGCCGGGACTACAAGCGCCTGCCACCATGACTGGCTAATTTTTTTTTTTTGTAGTTTTAGTAGAGATGGGGTTTCACCGTGTTGGCCAGGATGGTCTTGATCTCCTGACCTCGTGATCCACCCACCTCGGCCTCCCAAAGTGCTGGGATTACAGGCGTGAGCCACCACACCCGGCCTGCCTCCCTCTTCTTTCCCATCCCTCTCCCCCACCTCACTTCTCCTTCCTGTCTCCTTTTCTCTCCTTTAGTTTGCCCTGCTCCCCCTTCCTTTCCATTTTCTTTCCTCCCCCACCTCTGCCAGTCAGTCTCTGTTGGCGTCTCATCCCTGAGGGCAGATTCATGGCATCTTTATGTCTCAGGGTATTCACAATGCCCTTAGGCCCCGATATATATCTGACATTCCCTTTATTGAATTTTTTTGTTTTAAGAGACAGGATCTCCCTATGTTGCCCAGGCTGGTCTCAAAGTGCCAGGATTACAGGCTCAAGTGATCCACCACGCCCGGCCCTTTATTGAATCTTTCCATCTAAACAGCTTAACTCTTTATGTCCTAGGAAGTTAGGGTAGCCATTTGAAAACTAATACCTGTTGTTGGGGGCGTGGTGGCTCACGCCCATAATCCCAGCACTTTGGGAGGCCCAGGCAGGTGGATCACTTGAGATCAGGAGTTCGAGATCAGCCTGGCCAACCTTGTGAAACCCCGTCTCTACTAATACAAAAATTAGCCGGGCGTAGTGGTGCACACCTCTAATCCTGGCTACTTGGGAGGCTGACACAGGAAGCTTGAACCTGGGAGGTGGAGGTTGCAGTGAGCCGAGATCACGCTGTTGCATTCCAGCCTGGGCAGCGAGTGAAACTCTGCCTCCAAAAGAAAAAAAGAAAACGAATACCCATAAATTGAAGGAAACTATATTTTATTTTTAAATAGCCACAATTACTAATGGGTTATACAGCTTCTCAAACTTCGGAATCAGATTGGACTCCGCCCCACCCCACCCCTGTTTCCTGTTCCATGTTGATTTCATGCAGCGCTTGCTTTTTTATCACAGCAGCCACTGCAAACCGGGCTTTATTAGGATGTGACGTCATCGGGAAGGGTGTAGTGCCATCTGCTGTTAGAGCACGAACCCCCTTGAGCTGTGGCTCCCTTGGTGTCCAGCAGCTGCTGTTTTGCTCTGCTTCCCTCGGATGTCTTTCGGTGTCCTCTGAGATGACTGCAGTGTCCCTGGCATCTTGTCATTTGTTTTGGGAGCTGAGGCTTTCATGACTCACAGTCTGGGCTGGACTCACCACTGTGGTCTGGTGAGTGGGAGTAGTATGTTCCCGTGAGAAGGGGACCCACCCTCTGGAAGTACCTGGAAGGAGGGATCTGTCCCTTTTTAAGAATCAAAATAAGTCTTCGGGGTGCTACCTGTCACCAGAGGGGAGGCCGTAAGATGCCCAGGAAGAACCCAGGGATGGGGGACCACAAAGGGGCCTCTCCAGCATGCATAATACGGCTTCTGTGGTACAAGTGGAATTTGTCATTCAAAAAAAAAAAATAGTTAAAAAACAGACATTTAGAAGGACAGCCTATGTTTTTCTTGACAGACGCGACAGGTGAACTGAAAGCAAATGACTTGTCAAAATAACAAGTGACTGTGTTTGTTAGATGTTCCATGATTCTGGCCATGGCCTTCTCTCCTGTTTTTGACACAGTGGGCAGATAAGACAGTGGGGATATTCATGAATGCTTTTAAAGGAAAGAAAAAACACCAGAGACTGTTCTGTTGTGTTTTTATTTTGTGTGTTTGGGGGACTGGAATTGTTCTGGATTCTCCATTATGAATCCATGTGTGCCGCTTTGTGGCGTGTCCTCAGCTAGTGCAGTGCCAGAGCGAAGAATTGCAGTAGCCCCTGTACCCATGGCCTTGTCTTTTGAGGTATGGCACCATGAAATATCATGGGACAGTATGAGAGAGACCACATTCCCATAACTTTTATTACGGTATGTTGCTATGGTGGTTCTGCTTGATTATTAGTTATTGTTAATTTATTACTGTGCCTAATTTATAAATAAAACTGTGTTATAGGATTAAGTTCCTACCATGTGTATAGGAAAAAAATAGAGCATAAAGGAAAAAAATGTAGTCTATATAAAGTGTAGTACTATCCACAGTTTCAGGCATCCCCTGGGGGTCTTGGAGCATGTCCTTCTCAGATATGGGGGTAGTGCTCTAAGTGCACATGTAGAGAAGTTTGTTCCCATGTTAAAGACATCATCATTGCTTGGCCTACTCATGTTCCCTTCTCAGGCACCCCACCCATTGTCCCTGTGTCAATGGCAGCTGTCCACAGGACTTGCTGTATCCTCCCCAGTTCCACGGTGCACCAGCCACCTGGCCTGCAGACAGTGAGGGAGGGAGTTGTTGCAGAGGAGACTCTCTGGAGACAGAGACATGACTGACATTTGATGACTGCTGTGATGTAGAATCCTAGGCTGTGTTGGACCCTGTACGAGATGACGGTGGTTGGTTAAGAGAGAGATTCACAGAGGAGCAGAGAAAGCACAGCGGAAGGAGAGAGAGAGGAGCCAGCCAGCCCCAAGAGCCACCCCAGACTGGGTTCTTGGTTCCTTTTTCCACTTTCTCGTTTCCGGTTTATTTTCCCTGGCACCTCTCACATTCCTCCTCTCTTCACTTCCCAGTGAGAACCTTGGCTAGACCAGGTAGACTTTTGAAGTGGGGTTAAAGGGAAGTCAGGAGTAGTTTTAATTTTCCGTTTCTAGAATTAACGATTTCCCAAACGATGTAGTTAATACCAAATTTCTTTTCCCATTAAGGGTTCTCATTAATAAAGCAGGATTTTGAGACAGACGATTGGACAGTGAATTTAATTACCTGGTGAAAATATCTGAAGTGATTAAAATCAGAGTATGCTGTCTATGTACCCGGGCTCTCCTGAATGTCTTTACTGGATTACTGTTTTCTAGGATACTTCCCTCAGAAGAGTGAACAGTACAAGAGCCTTTTTCTTGGGCCTTCTGAATTAATAATATTTTTGGTTTTAAATGAAATATCAACTGTTGTCAGAAATTACATTCTTGGTTGTCCCAACTGTTAATTGCTACATTAGGTGGGATTGTGGAGGGGGAGAGGAGCATTAAGAAATTCTAGGCTGGGTGCGGTGGCTCACGCCTGTAATCCCAGCACTTTGGGAGGCCGAGGCGGGCGGATCACAAGGTCAAGAGATCAAGACTATCCTGGCCAACACCCATCTATACTGAAAATACAAAAGTTAGCTGGGCGTGGTGGTGCGTGCCTGTAGTCCCAGCTACTCAAGAGGCTGAGGCCCAGGAGAATCACCTGAACTCAGGAGGTGGAGGTTGCAGTGAGCTGAGATCATGCCACTGCACTCCAACCTGGTGACAGAGCGAGACTCTGTCTCAAAAAAAGAAATAAATTCTGGCCCAGTGGAGTGGCTCATGCCTGTAATTCCAGCACTTTGGGAGACCAAGGTGGGAGCTTGAGCCCAGGAGTTGGAGATCTGCCTGGGCAGCATAGCAAGACCCCATCTCTGATTTTTAAAAAGCCCTATTCAGGAGGTTGTGGCAGGAGGATCACTTGAGGCTGAGAGTTTGAAAACAGCCTGGGCAACATAGCAAGACCCATCTCTGAAAATATAAAAATTAGCCAGGTGTGATGGCACATGCATTTAGTCCCAGCTACTCAGGAGACTGAGATGGGAGGATGCTTGAGCCCAGGAATTTGAGGCTGCAGTGAGCTATGATGGTGCCACTGCACTCTAGCCTGGGTCACAGAGCAAGAACACCATCTCTTAAAAAAGGAGAAGAAGAAGAAAGTCCATTGATTAAAAAAAGAATTGGGGAGGCTGCTTTACGCCATCAGTCCTGAGAACACAGTGGTGAAAAGGTAGAGGGCCCTGCCCTGAGCTCCCCGCTTATCACCT
Organism: Macaca nemestrina; assembly: GCF_043159975.1. Classification (NCBI taxonomy): domain Eukaryota; kingdom Metazoa; phylum Chordata; class Mammalia; order Primates; family Cercopithecidae; genus Macaca; species Macaca nemestrina. The sequence goes on from NC_092125.1 coordinate 232,176,171, forward strand.
TCCCCAAATCAGTGCTGTCACTTCACTCTTAGAGTAAGAAGGTCATAGCATCTAGTTCTGTAGACACTGTATTGCCTCCTTCTTGAAATAGCCAAGGAAGCAAACACCAGGTGTCTCTATTGCCCCAGGTTACTGTGATGTGCTTTCCTTACTGGAAAACAGTGACTTAGTGTTTTTTATTCTTTTGGGAGTTATTGTTTTGCTTGCTTTTTAGTCATTGCTGATTAACTTGGATGGAATTTGGGTTCTTTTTTCTTTTTTCTTTCTTTTTTTTTTTTTTTTTTTTTGTTGAGACGGAGTCTCGCTCTGTCGCCCAGGCTGGAGTGCAGTGGCCGGATCTCAGCTCACTGCAAGCTCCGCCTCCTGGGTTTACGCCATTCTCCTGCCTCAGCCTCCCGAGTAGCTGGGACTACAGGCACCCGCCACCTCGCCTGGCTAGTTTTTTGTATTTTTTTAGTAGAGACGGGGTTTCACTGTGTTAGCCAGGATGGTCTCGATCTCCTGACCTCGTGATCCACCCGTCTCGGCCTCCCAAAGTGCTAAGATTACAGGCTTCAGCCACCGTGCCCGGCCTTTTCTTTTTTTTTTTTGTGACACAGAGTCTTGCTGTGTCACCCAGGCTGGAGTGCAGTGGGGGCGATCTCAGCTCACTGCAGCCTCCACCTCCTGGGTTCAAGTGACTGGGATTACAGGTACCCACCACGACACCCAGCTAATTGTTATTATTATTATTTTTGAGACGGGGTCTTGCTCTGTCACCCAGGCTGGAGTGCAGTGGAGCAATCTTGGCTCACTGTAACCTTTGCCTCTGGGGTTCAGGCAATTCTCTTGCCTCAGCCTCCCAGGTAGCTGGGAGTACAGGTGCCTGCCACCATGTCTGGCTAAGTTTTATATTTTTAGTAGAGATGGGGTTTCACCATCTTGGCCAGGCTGGTCTTGAGCTCCTGACCTTGTGATCCACCCGCCTTGGCCTCCCAAAGTGCTGGGATTACAGGTGTGAGTCACCACGCCTGGCTGTATTTTTAGTAGAGATGGGGTTTCACCATGTTGGCCAGGCTGGTCTTGAACTCCTGGCTTCAGGTGATCCGCCTGCCTCAGCCTCCCAAAGTGCTGGGATTACAGGCGAGAGCCACCACACTTTTTAATTTTTTAAAGACATGATGTCTTACTATATTATCCAGGCTGACCTCCAACTCCTGGGCTTAAGCAATCCTCCTTCCTCAGCCTCCCAAGTAGTTGGAATTACAGGCATGAGCCAGTGCGCCCAACTTAAAAGCTTACTTAGGACGGAATGTCTGGGACTAATAGATGTGTCTGTCTTCCTTAAAACAGGTTTTATAGGCCGGGCGAAGTGGCTCACGCCTGTAATCCCAGCACTTCGGGAGGCCGAGGCGGGGGATCACGAGGTCAGGAGGTCGAGACCATCCTGGTTAACATGGTGAAACCCCGTCTCTACTGAAAAAAAAAATACAAAAAATTAGCTGGGCGTGGTGGTGGGCAACTGTGGTTCCAGCTACTTGGGAGGCTGAGGCAGGAGAATGGCATGAACCCAGGAGGCGGAGCTTGCAGTGAGCCGAGATCTCGCCACTGCATTACAGCCTGGGTGACAGAGCGATACTTAGTCTCAAACAAACAAACAAACAAAAACAGGTTTTATAGTGAGTCCCTCTTGCTGTGTTTCTGCTGCCTCATTGTGGTCCCCTTCCTCTACCTTTTTTTATGACTGAGCTTTTTTGTACTGTCAGAGTTTAATTTAAGAGAAGGATAGCAGTTGGACTGAACATTCCAGGAGAGAGACAATAAAGTTAATTTGCCTCTGACATGCAGAGGTAGAAATGGCAGGCTTTGTCAGTGTTTCAGCAGGTGAGAAATATTGGCTAGTAGGAATAAGTCGGAATCTCGGGGACTCTTTATACCTGCTCACCCTCTCCTTGGGACCCTGCTCAGATTTCTCCACACCAGAGTGGCCTTCTCTGGCCACCTTCTGAGAGAGACTTCCCCATCTCACCTGTCTCCCCTTCTTATGCAGTTTTATGTTTCTTTAGCAATGGATAGCAGTTGATGTATCAAAATAAAGACTTGCACTGTTCACTTAATGCCTTTCTCGACCAGCAAGCAAGTTCTGGCACGGCAAGTGCTGTGTCTTGTTTCTTACGGACTCCCCTGAGCTGTGGTGCCTGGCACATGACTGGAGATGGTCAGGTCGTTGTTAAGTGAATGAATGAAGCCATACAAATACGAACCCAGATATTGAGGCCACTTTATTGTTAAATGTTTTATCAACAATTGAAACTTTTATCCTATTTTCATGTTGTTATATAATATGGTTATATATGTACTCAGACTCCAAGTAAATATTTGTGCTTATTTTACTCTGACCTAAACTGGTGCCTGGCACCAGAGTAGGCTCACAGAATGCTTTTCTCACAGTGACCACATAACAAACCTAGACATTAGCTGAGCTTTACAGAGCACTGTGTCATTCTAAATAGCCTGAAGACATAGTTTCTATTATTCCTGTTTCCTTCCAGTTCTCTTTCTAAATCACAGATGATTTAGAATATGGGTTGTAAAAACATTTCCAACTCAGAGTACTTACTATGTTTTGTAGTTTTTGCAGGAAATAAGCTAAGTTTTGGAAGCATGTCTTTTTTCTTTCCTGGTGGGGAGATATTTTACCTTTAAAAATCGACTCTCATTCTTTAAGGCAAAAATATGTTCATGTTTCTAGGATTTCTCTTTAAGAGACTAGTGGTCAGAGTTTGGCAGAGACCACCGAAGTCGTCTGGGGTGTTTGTGCCCATGTGTTTGACCTTCTCTAGGCTTACTTGACTCCCTGGGGAGGAGTACCTGGGAATACAGTCGGTAAGAGCTTTAAATTAGGCCAGGCTAAAAAGTTTGATTTTTTCCGTAGGAGGAGTATTTGAAGACTTTTGAGCGGAGGAGTCGCATGTCAGAGCTGTCCTTCAGAAAGATAAATCAGGCAGTGCTGTTTAGGATGGATTGAAGTGGAAAAGAGGTGGGATAGAGAAGCAGATTAGTAATGGGCCAGGCAAAGATGGTGAGCTGTCAGGAGGCTGAAGCAGTGGGAGGTGGAGCACAGGGGCAGGAGGGGAAAGGGATGGAGCAGAGGCTGGAATCTGTGCCACAGGAGAGCTGGGAGGGACTGCCAGTGGGTTTGGAAAGGAAAGCGGTGCTGAGGCTTGCTTTACACTGGTGGAATCTGAAAGGATTGAACCCTCAGAGCTCTGCAGTGCATAGAGCTTTCTGGGAACTGGGGTACATTCAGGGAAAGGGAATAAGGAGTGGATCCTCGACTTGGGAGAAGAACCACAAAAGAACCAGTCGAGGGTTCAGAACTGGGCGTGACCGGGTGTGGCAGATGTGGAGCTGGGTTGGTGAGAGCAGGATGAGGGGCTGTTGGCTGGCCCCATGAGCATAGGGTAGGCCCGTAAGTTGCACTCCACTCAGGGGCTGAGAACCTGTGTACATAGCAAGGCACACAAGACATTCATTATATATTTTTTTTTCCTTAAGAGACAGAGTCTCACTCTGTTGCCCAGGCTAACATGCAGTGGCTCGGTCCTGCCTTGAACTCCTGGGCTCAACCAATCCTCCTGTCTTAGCCTCTGGAGTAGCTAGGACTACAGGTATGTACCACCATGCCTCTGGAGTGGCTAGGACTATAAGTATGTACCACCATGCCAATTTTTTTTTTTTTTTCTTTTTGAGACGGAGTCTCGCTCTGTCGCCTGGGCTGGAGTGCAGTGGCGTGATCTTGACTCATTACAAGCTCCGCCTCCCGGGTTCACACCATTCTCCTGCCTCAGCCTCCCAAGTGGCTGGGACTACAGGCGCCCGCCACCACGCCCGGCTAATTTTTTTTGTATCTTTTAGTAGAGACAGGCTTTCACCATGTTAGCCAGGATGGTCTCGATGTCCTGACCTCGTGATCTGCCTGTCTGGGCCTCCCAAAGTGCTGGGATTACAGGCGTGAGCCACCTGCGCCTGGCCGCACCACCATGCCAATTTAAAAAAATATGTATATATTTTGAGGCCAGGCATGGTGGCTCAAGCCTGTAATCCCAGCACTTTGGGAGGCCGAGGCAGGTGGATCACAAGGTCAGGAGATCGAGACCATCCTGGCTAACATGGTGAAACCCCGTCTCTACTAAACCAGGCGTGGTGGTGGGCACCTGTAGTCCCAGCTACTCAGGAGGCTGAGGCAGGAGAATGGCGTGAACCCGGGAGGCAGAGTTTGCAGTGAGCCGAGATGGCGTCACTGCACTCCAGCCTGGGCGACAGAGCAAGACTCTTGTCTCAAAAAAATTTTTTGAGAGGCGGGATCTTGCTGTGTTGCCCAGGCTGGTCTCAAACTCCTGGCCTCAAGTAATCCTCCCCTGGTATTACAGGCATCAGCCACCACGTCTGGCTCCTAACGTTTGGCATCTCTCTTTATATATTCAATCACAATGTTTTTTTTTTCCCCCCCAGTAAAGTGAATGTCTCTATATTTATTTTTTTTGAGACGGAGTTTCGTTCTTGTTGCCCAGGCTGGAGTGCAGTGGCGCAATCTCTGCTCACCACAATCTCCGCCTCCTGGGTTCAAGCAATTTTCCTGCCTCAGCCTCCTGAGTAGCTGGGATTACAGGCATGCACCACCACGCCTGGCTAATTTCGTATTTTTAGTAGAGACAGGGTTTCTCCATGTTGGTCAGGCTGGTCTCAAACTCCTGACCTCAAGTGATCTGCCTGCCTCAGCCTTCCAAAGTGCTGGGATTACAGGCGTGAGCCACTGTGCCTGGCTGAATGTCTCTTTTAACAGGCATTCACTCTACTTCCAAAATAAAGTGAAGGCTTGTCCTCATGGCAGCCTGCAAGACTGTTCACATCTTCATGTGAATCTGAACTTTCAGAAGAAGTTGTATGGCTTGCTTTTCTGCCTTTGTTCTGTCCTCCACTAGGTGTGAGTAGTGAGGTTTCCTCTTTGGCCAATATTTTTTTAAATTAAATTTAATTAATAAATTTATTTATTCATTTTTGAGACGGAGTCTTGCTCTGTCGCCAAGGCTGGAGTGTGGTGGCATGATCTCGGCTCACTGCAACTTCTGCCTCTGGGTTCAAGAGATTCTCCTGTCTCAGCCTCCTGAGTCGCTGGGATTACAGGCATGCACACCACACCCTGCTAATTTTTGTGTTTTTAGTAGAGACGGGGTTTTACCATCTTGGTCAGGCTGGTCTCAAACTCCTGACCTTGTGATCTGCCCGCCTTGGCCTCCCAAAGTGCTGGGATTATAGGCATGAGCCACTGTGCCTGGCCGGCCAATATTTTTTGAGAAAAATATGTTGCCACAAAGTTTAAGGCAGCCCCCTCCTGAGGATTATAAAATCCAAACCCAACTAAAGACTAGATTGAATTAACCCCTCATCCCCACACACACTAGTGACTCAGTAAAAGAGGTGTACCCAATTCTGGTTGCAGGTACTGTTTAATTCAGTTTTCTGTTATCGTCTGATATTCAATAAAAAATTATGAGATACACTAAAAAGTGATTTCTGGTTGAGAGAGAAATAAATGGACGCCAACTCAGAGATGACCCAGATACTGGAACTGCCAGAGACTTCAAATGACTGGGATGGATGTGGTAAAAGATTGAGGGAGAAAGGTGTACAGCATGCATTGTGAAAAGATCGAGAATTTCAGGATGCAGAAACTCTAGAAAAAGTTAAATTGAAATGTTAGAGATTCTTTAAAAACATCATAGGTGGGGGCTGGACGCGGTGGCTCAAGCCTGTAATCCCAGCACTTTGGGAGGCCGAGACGGGTGGATCACAAGGTCAGGATATCGAGACCATCCTGGCTAACACGGTGAAACCCCGTCTCTACTAAAAAATAGAAAAAACTAGCCGGGCGAGGTGGCGGGCGCCTGTAGTCCCAGCTGAGGCAGGAGAATGGCGTGAACCCGGGAGGCGGAGCTTGCAGTGAGCTGAGATCCGGCCACTACACTCCAGCCTGGACGACAGAGCGAGACTCCGTCTCAAAACCAAAACAAAACAAAACATCATAGGTGAATAATTTCTTCAGTGAGTTTGTCAGCAAATAGGAAAGAATCAGTGAAACTGAAGATAGGTCAATAGAAATCCAAAATGAAATAAGCAGAAAAAAATACACCAGAACAAAAACAGCATTTAGGCTGGGTGCGGTGGCTCACACACCTGTAATCCCAGCACTTTGTGGAGGCCGAGACGGGTGGATCACCTGAGGTGGGGAGTTCAAGACCAGCCTGACTAAAATAGAGAAACCCCGTCTCTACTAAAAATACAAAAAATTAGCGGGGTATGGTGGCTCATTCCTGGAATCCCAGCTACTTCGAGAGGCCGAGGCAGGAGAATCGCTTGAACCCGGGAGGCGGAGGTTGTGGTGAGCCAAGATCCCACCATTACACTCCAGCCTGGGCAACAAGAGAGAAACTCCATCTGGATTAAAAAAAAAAAAAAAAAAAAATTAGCTGGGTGTGGTGGCAGGGGCCTGTAATCCCAGCTACTCAGGCTGAGGCAGGAGAATCACTTGAACCTGGGAAGCGGAGATTGCAATGAGCTGAGATTGTGCCATTATACTTCAGCCTGGGTGAGATGGAGAGACTCCATCTCAAAAAAAAGTGTTCAGTAGTTGTGGGACAATAACAGACTGTCTAATACACATATAATTGGAGTCCTGGGAAGAAAATGGGGCAGAAGAAATATTCAAAGAGCTAATGGTTGAGAATTTTTTCATTAGTAAAAGACAGCAAACGAGAGGTCTGTGAAGTTCAGAGAACTCCAAGCACCATAAATAGAAACAAAAAGCCCTCAACACCTAGGCATATTAGAGTCAAACTGCTGAAAGTCAAAGAGAAAGTTTTGAATGTAGCCAGAAAAAAAATATTTCATACAGGCCAGGCATGGTGGGTCATGCCTGTAAATCCCAGCACTTTGGGAGACTGAGTGGGAGACTCACTTGAGCCCAGGAGTTTGAGAACAGCCTGGGCAACATAGTGAGACTTCATCTCTACAAAAAAAAAAAAATTATCCAGGTGTTCTGGCGGCACCTGTGGTCTCAGCTACTCAGGAGACTGAAGTCGGAGGATCGCTTGAGTCTGGGTGGTTGAGGCTGCAGTGAGCCAAGATCGTGCCACTGCATGGTAGCCTGGGTGACAGAGTGAGACCTAGTCCCACGAAAGACTTCCTCAGACAAACGTCGTGGGGTTTGTTGCCAGTAGATCTGCCCAGTGAGATGGAGGAAGTTCTTCAGGCAGAAGTGTGTCCCTTCACACTGCAGTTCTCTTCTGGTGCTATATCTAGTTTAATACAAATCAGGCCGGGCACATGAAGAGACATACAGCAAGGCCTAGGAGAGTCTCACATATTCTCCAAGCTCTCTCCCATGGGGTCTCTCCTGACAAATCAGGGTCAACGAGCTTCTAACCAGGAAGCTCCCTTGAGCCTTGGTGTTGAGAGTTTTTATTGGGACTTTGTTACTTGGGCACAGTTGATCGAGCACAATCTCTAGCCCCTCTCCCACCCCATCAGAATGGTTTCAGACCCCAACTGTCTAATCCATGGTTGGTCTTTCTAGTGACTAGCCTCTATCTTGAGTCACCTCATCTCTTAGCACAAACATGGAGGCTCATGAATAACAAAGGACATCCAATAGGTTTTGAAGCTCCTTCTGAGGAACTGAGAACAAAGACCAGATAGAATCTTCAAAAAACATGTAGAAGTAAAATGCTAGACAATTGTGTTACAAAGAGTGAAGGGGAAGAAATATCATGACCCTTAACACAGGGGTTAGGGGTGCTCACCTGCTGTGCAGTCAAAATTCTTGTATCACTTGACTCCCAAAACCTTTTTTTTTTTTTCTTCTTCGAGACTCTGTCACCCAGGCTGGAGTGCAGTGGCGCGATCTTGGCTCACTGCAAGCTCCGCCTCCCGGGTTCACACCATTCTCCTTCCTCAGACTCCCGAATAGCTGGGACTACAGGAGCCGCCACCACGCCCGGCTAATTTTTTTTGTATTTTTATTAGAGAAGGGGTTTCACCATGTTAGCCAGGATGGTCTCGATCTCCTGACCTCGTGATCTGCCCGCCTTGGCCTCCCAAAGTGCTGGGATTACAGGTGTGAGCCACTGCGCCCGGCCGACTCCCAAAACCTTAACTCCTGATAGCCTGCTATTGACTGGAAGCCTTACCGATAGCAGTCAACAGATATTTTGTATGTTTTATATATTATATATCCTTGCGATAAAGCGAGCTGGAGAAAACGTTAAGAAAATCATAAGGGAGAGAAAAATATATTTACTATTTAATGAGTGGAAGTGGAAGATCTTCCTTCTCATCTTCAGGTTGAGGCTGAGGAGGAGGAAGAGATGGGCTTGGTCTTGCTCACTTGGGTGGAGGAGGTGAAAGGGGTGGTAGGAGAGATAGGCATACTTGGTGGAACTTTAGTGAAATACATAATTTCTGACTTTTTTCTTTTTCTTTTTTTTTTTTTTTTTTGAGACGGAGTCTTGCACTGTCGCTTGGGCTGGAGTGCAATGGTACAGTCTCGGCCCACTGCAGCCTCCACCTCCTGGGTTCAAGCAGTTTTCCTGCTTCAGCCTTCCAATTAGCTGGGATTACAGGTGCCCACCACCACACCTGGCTAATGTTTTGTATTTTTAGTATAAATGGGGTTTCACTATGTTGGCCAGGCTGGTCTGGAACATCTGACCTTGTGATCCGCCCGCTTCGGCCTCCCAAAGTGCTGGGAGTACAGGCTTGAGCCACCGCACCCAGCCTGCTGTTTCATTACTCTGAAAAAGTTTTTGTATAATACCAACCTTCTATTGTATTCTTTAGTTTTAGTTCCTGTGCCATAAAAGGTCTGTGTCCTAAAGAAGTCAAGTGCAGTCTTGGGTGGTGGGGACCTTTGGCCAGATTGCCCAGTGTCCACATGTTTTCAGCACTGCTGCTTCCTCGCGGTCTGTCTCCACTTTGGAAGCACTGACATCTGTCAAGGTGTCTTCTGTTACTTCCTCTGGTGTGGTGTCTAATAGCTCTTGAATATCTCTAAGATCCATATGTTGAAGTCCTTACCCACCCCTACCCCTTTTTTTTTTTTTTTTTTTTTTGAGATGGAGTCTTAAGCTGTCGCCCAGGCTGGAGTGCAGTGGCGCGATCTCGGCTCACTGCAAGCTCCGCCTCCTGGGTTCACGCCCTTCTCCTGCCTCAACCTCCTGAGTAGCTGGGACGACAGGCGCCCGCCACCGCGCCTGGCTAATTTTTTGTATTTTTAGTAGAGACGGGGTTTCACTGTGGTCTCAATCTCCTGACCTTGTGATCCACCCGCCTCGGCCTCCCAAAGTGCTGGGATTACAGGCGTGAGCCACCGCACCCGGCCACCACCCCTACCCTTTTAAAAGCATATCCACAGTCTTTTCATGATTTCCTCGATTGGCTCTCATAAGTCCTGTGAGGTCAGGCGCAGCATCTGGACGTCGTCCTCTCCAGCAGGAATTGGTTGTTTCAGGCTTCATGGCCTTCACAGCTTTTTCTGTAACAATCTTGGCATCTTCAGTGGGATAATCCTTCCAGGCTTACACGATGTGTTCTGTCTATTGGGATTCTCTTCCATAGCATTGACAGTTCTTTCCATAGAGTACTGTGTGTCATGGGCCTTAAAGGTCCTTAGGACCCCCTAATCTAGAGGCTGAAGGAGAGTGCTGTGTTTGGGGGCAAGTAGACTACTTCAGTGCCTTCAGTATTGAACTCATGGGGTTCTGAGTGGCCAGGGGCATTGTCCAATATCTAAAGAACTTTAAAAGGCAATCCCTTACTGGCAGGGTACTTCCTGACTCTAAAGAACATCGATGGAACCAATCCAGAAAAAAGGATTTTGTTGTCCCAGTCTTGTTCCACAACCAAGAGACTGGCAACTGGTGTTTATCTCTTCCCCTTCAAGGCTCAGGGGTTAGCAGCTTTGTAGATAAGAGCAGTCCTGTTCATAAACCCGGCTGCATTTGCACAAAGCAGTAGAGTTGGCCTCTCCCTACTGCCTTCAGTGCTGGGGCTCCCTTTTCTTCCTCACTAATAAGTGTCCTTTGTGGCAGTTTTTTCCAGAATAGGGCACTTTTGTCTGCATTAAAAACCTATTCAGGCAGATTTTCTTTTCCTCAATAATTTTCTTCATGGCATCTGGTAACCCTGATGCCTGTTGGTTGGCAGAAACTGCTTCTCCTGGTATCTTAACATTTTTTAAACCAACCCTCTTTCTAAACTGATCCAGCCACCCTTTGCTGGCATTGAATTCTCTGGCTTTAAGTCCTTCACTTTCAGCTGCACTGCTGGCTCATGCCTATAATCCGAGCACTTTGGGAGGCCAAGAGAAGAGGATTGCTTGAGACCAGGAGTTCAAGACCAGCCTGGGCCACATAGCGAGGCCCTCTCTCCATAAACAAATAAACAAAAAATTTAGGTGCAGTGTGGCACATGCCTGAATCCTTGCTACTTAGGGGGCTGAGGCAAGAGGATGGCTTGTGCCTAGGAGTTCAAGGCTGCAGTCAGCTGTTCAAAGCTGTCACCCAAGTGAGACTCTGATTGATTGATGGGTTAAGTCTCACTTTGTCTCCCAGCCTAGAGTGCAGTGGCGTGATCTCTGCTCACTGCAACCTCCGTCTCCTGGGTTCAAGCGAATCTCCTGTGTCAGCCTCCCGAGTAGCTGGGATTACAGGCGCCGGCCACCACGCCTGACTAATTTTTTTTTTTTTTTTTTTTTTAAGCAGAGATGGTGTTTCACCATGTTGACCTGGCCTGTTTCAAACTCCTGAGCTTAGGTGATCCACCCGTCTTGGCCTCCCAAAGTGCTGGGATTACAGGCGTGAGCCACTGCGCCCGGCTAAATCTTACTCCTTCTATATGTATTGGCATTAAGAAGAGCTTCGCTTTTCCTCTGTTTTTTGTTTGTTTGTTTTCTGTTTTATTTATATGTTATCGTGTGCTTGTGTGTTCTTTTTTTGGATCCAGTAAGGTATATTCCATTACCATTGTTAGTCATGTTGACCCTCAGATTGTCCTAAATTTGGCCATGGACTTCCTTCAAGCTGGTGTGTTTTTGACATGTTCTTTTTAGTTTTGGAGCCCTTCCTTTCTGTCATAGCAAGACAGTTCCCTGTGCCAGACCTTGAGGGAGTGAATACTCAAAGGAACACTGAAGCTCCTTTTAAAGGGAATCATTTTTGTAAAACCAAGATTTGGGCTTTGTGTGTGGAGAGGTCGTTGCTTCCAGACCTTTCAGTTGACAAGAGATAGGACATATACGTGTGTGTGTGTGTGTGTGTGTATGTATATATGGACTTAACACACACAAATGATTCTACAGAGGAATAAATGTATAGAGAATTTGTACCGTTGTCTCCAAATTCAGATTGAACACCAGGGGGCCCTTCCTTGCTTTCAGATAGTCCATGTTGTGCCTTCCTCCTCCAGTGTAAACCTTGTTCCCCAAATAACAACCATATCTTCGCTCATTTTGCTCTGGCATGCATATCCATATTAATATTTTAAGCATTATGCCACCAATGTGGTACCTAAATTTTAGAACTTTTTGTTACTCTCTTTGCCCTTAGAATATGCCCCCATGTTTGTACAGTTAGAGTACCCTAAATTAACGTGATGTCTTTAGACCTTTTGTTGGTTGGTTGGTTGGTTGTGTTTCACAGGTATTGTCATCTTTTTATTGGTACTGAACTCTAATTTTTGTTTGAAAGAAGGCATTTCTAGTTTGTTTTTATCCTGTTTATTAGTTTAATCATAGATAGTTGAAGATTATGATACAGAGTTGTCATTAAGTTCAGTATTATTTCACATTCTAGTTGTTCAATGTGTTTCTGAATTAAAGAATTATTCAGAAGGGAGTTTACTTTGTTTCTTACAAGCCCCTAGGCCTTTATGTAAAACTCTTGGGGCTGGATGTGTTCCGGAATTCAGACTTTTTCAGGGTTGAGGAAGATGCAGTGGTACTTGCTCTAAGTGCACCACACTTAGAGCAAGGCTTTTATCAGATACCCCAGAGCCTGTAGTAAACATAAGACTGCTCACACTGAATGTGAGAAAGTCTGGCTGATGCCCGTGTGTCCTGTTCCGGTTTGGGAATCTCAGAATTGTAGATAACCAGTGGTGCACTTGTGTGTGCTTCCCATCGTAGGGTTATGTTGATAGAGAAGAAATCATCCCCTTGATTCGAAATATTAATGCAGCCTGTAGAGAAATTCTCTAGGTATGTCTCAAGGATTCAGCTCTTAGATTTTGAAAAATGTTGAAATAAAAGTATGAATACTAGGATATATGTACAAAGAAGTCATATTAATATTTAATACTGCTAAATTAGCTTTATAGAGTCAGTTGATTTTATCAAGAGCCTTGAAAAAGTGCCCAATCTTTTTTTTTTTTTGGAGATGGAGTCTTGTTCTGCCACCCAGGCTGGAGTGCAGAGATGCCATTTTGGCTCACTACAGCCTCCCCCTCTCAGGATCAGGTGATTCTCCTGCCTCAGCCTCCTGAGTAGCTGGGACTACAGGTGCATGCCACTGTGCCCGGCTAATTTTTGTATTTTTAGTAGAAACGGGATTTCATCATGTTGGCCAGGCTGGTCTCGAACTCCTGACCTCAGGTGATCCACCCACCTCGGCCTCCCAAAATGCTGGAATTACAGGTGTGGGCCCAGCTCCTGATTTTCTTTAAGGGTAGTGCTACTGGTTTAGGGTTACATTATTGTGGGACCAGTAGTCCTGTCCTTAGTGTGGGGTTCTGTGAGCTGGATAAGTCAAAAAAAAGAGCATACATTTGGGTCATCTTGTTTTTAGCCAGAAATGGGTCCAGACAACTCTCCATGTGAGTCCAGGCTAAGGTGATTTGATAGCACTTTTAGCATCCTTACTCCAATCTTGAGTCATGATTTGAGCCACAGGGCAATCTAGGCATTAAAATAGAGCAGCTGGGTGCGGTGCTTCATGCCTGCCATCCCAGCACCTTGGAAGGCTGACCTGCAAGGATCGTTTGAGCCCAGGAGTTCAAGACAGCCTGCGCAGTATGGCGAGACCCCATGTCTACAAATAATTTTTTTTTTTAAATTAGCTGGGCATGGTGGCGCATGCCTGTGGTCCCAGCTACTCAGGAGGCTGAGGCAGGAGGATCACCTTAGCCCAGGAAGTCGAAGCCGCAGTGAGCCATGATTGTGCCACTGCACTCCAGCCTGGATGACAGAGGGTGATCCTGTCTCAAAAAAATTAATTAGTAATGATAAAATAGAGCAGATTATGTATATATTTTTTTGAGTAGTATTTCTTTTCCTACCTGTCCCTTGATCTGGAAAGTACTTTGAAAAGATTTATATTTAGTGATTGAGATAATTGTGACAGTTAAAGAGTTCTCAACTGGGGTCAGTATTGCCCCTTGGACGCCAGATGGCTATTACAGCTGGGGAAAGGAGCGGTGCTGGCATGCTGCCAAATATCCTACGGGGACACACACCCCTGCCTAAAATGTTCGTTGTGCTGAGGTTGAGACCCATGCTTTGAAACTTGATGATTTGATGGCACCTTTCAGGTGTGCTTATGGGACCTTGCCCTGGAGCGAGGCTTCACTTCATGGGGTATGTTTGCATCATTCATTGTTTACCTGTGTGCCCCAACTTTCACACCCAACTTTTTTTTCTGAGGTAGAATTCACATAACATAAAATTAAACCATTTTAAAGCGAATGATTCGGTGCCATTTAGTACATTTACAATGTATTGCAACCACCGTCTCTACCTAATTCCACGACATTTTCATCACCCCAAAAGGAAACCCTGCAGTTGTCTACTGCACACACATGTGCACGCACACACACACACATGCAGCCCCTGGCAACCACTGCATTCTGTCTCTTTGGATTTGTGTGTTCTGGATATTTCACATAAATGGGGTCGTATATGTGGCCTTTTGTATACGGCACCTGTCACTTAGCGTATTCCTGAGGTTTGTCCGTGTTCTAACAGAGACAGGACCAGGACTCTTTTTTTTTTTTTTTTTTAGAACGGAGGCTTGCTCTGTCGCCCATCCTAGAGTTCAGTGGCACGACCTTGGCTTACTGCAAGCTCCGCCTCCCGGGTTCACGCCATGCCATTCTCCTGCCTCAGCCTCCCGGGTAGCTGGGACTACAGGCGCCCGCCACCATGCCTGGCTAATTTTTTGTATATTTAGTAGAGATGGGTTTCACCATGTTAGCCAGGATGTTTTCAATCTGCTGACCTCATGAGCCACCACGCCCGGCAATTTTTGTATTTTTAATAGAGACGGGGTGGCCAGATTGGTCTCGAACTCCTGACCTTAGGTGATCCACCCGCCTCACCTTCCCAGAGTGCTGGGATTACAGGCGTGAGCCACCACGCCTGGCCTGTTCTATCTTTATAGCTGAATAATATTCCATTGTTTGGACAGACCACATTTTCTTTATCCATTCATGCTCAGTGGGTATTTGGCCTGTCTCCGCCTTCTTCTGGCTACTGAGTACTGCTGCTAAGAACATAATGTATACATGCATTGAGTCCCTGCTTTCAGTTCTTTTGGGAATATACCTAGAAGTAGAATTCCTGGGTTATGGGGTAATTCTGTGTTTAATTTTTTGAGGAACTGCCAAACTGTTTTCCTTCCACACTCACTTTTACTGCCAGAAAAGTATGTGCTTGCTTGTACATAAGCAGCATAATTGCGAAACGAAACTACTTTAAGCACATGAATTAGAATTCACAGTTCAACTGGGAGACATTTCAGTTTGTTGATTCATCTCCTGACTCCAGACTAGATGTGTGCATGTTAGTTTGCAGCCTCACAAGACACTGAATTAATAGGCAGGTGGTGACCTGTGAAGCCTCCACAAGTGGTCTTTTCACATAGTTTAATTTGAGGGAGCGATTACAAAAGCATCTTTAAATGTTCTGAAATCAGGCGAGGCGCAGTGGCTTAGGCCTGTAATCCCAGCACTTTGGGAGGCCGAGGCGGGCGGATCACAAGGTCAGGAGATTGAGACCATACTGACCAACGTGGTGAAGCCCCGTCTCTACTAAAAATACAAAAATTGGCTGGGTGTGGTGGCGTGTGCCTATAATCACAGCTACTCAGGAGGCTGAGGCAGGAGAATCGCTTGAACCAGTGAGTCGGAGGTTGCAGTGAACTGAAACCATGCCATTGCACTTTAGCCTGGTGACAGAGCGAGACTGCTGTCTCAAAAATAATAAATGTTCTGAAATCAGAAGAAATCTAGAATTGGACATATTTTCATTCCACCAGAAGTGTGTCAAGAGGAGTCAGAAACCTCTCTTGTGATCTCTGTCACCATTCAAGCCACCTTTCTGGGCACCAGGGCCAGGCACTGGATGGGACCCTGTCAGCAGGAGAGGGACAGAGAGAGGGATTGGAAGTGTCCCAACATAGACTTGCCAGGACTCAGGAAGTAGTTATTTAGTGGCTTCCTTGAGATTCAGATGAAGTGCTTTCCACTGTCATGCCCAACAGGCAAAGTCTGGATTAAATTAATCTTCAGAATTTGTTGAATTGTATTAGTGTTTTCTCTGTGTGTGTGTGTGTGTGGTGGTTGTTTTAAGATGGAATCTCGCTCTGTCGCCCAGGCTGTAGTGCAGTAGCACAATCTTGACTCACTGCAATCTCCGCCTCCCAAGTTCAAGCAATTCTCCTGCCTCAGCTTCCTGAGTAGCTGGGACTACAGGCGCCGCCACCACGCTCAGCAATTTTTTTTGTATTTTTAGTAGAGACGGAGTTTCACCATATTGGCCAGGCTGGTCTCGAACTCTTGACCTTGTGATCCACCCACCTCGGCCTCCCAAAGTGCTGGGATTACACAGTCGGGAGCCACTGTAGCTTTTTTTTTTTTGAGACATGGTCTTGCTCTATCACCCAGGCTGGAGTATAATGACGTGGTCTCTGCTCACTACCACCTCTGCCTCCCAAGTAGCTGGGATTACAGGCGCCTGCCACCATGCCTAGCTTTTTTTGAATTTTTAGTAGAAATGGGTTTCGCCATGTTGGCCAGACTGGTCTCGAACTCTTGGCCTCAGGTGGTGCACCCGCCTCAGCCTCCCAAAGTGCTGGGATTACAAGTGTGAGCCCCCATGCCCAGCCTGTTTTGTGTTTTTTTTTTTTTTTTTATTTTGAGACAGAGTCTTGCTCTGTCAGCCAGGCTGGAGTGCAGTGGTGTGATCTCAGCTCACTGCAACCTCCGCTTCCCAAGTTCAAGCGATTCTCCTGTCTAAGCCTCCTGAGGAACTGGCATTACAGGCTTGTGACACCACGTCTGGCTAATTTTTTTTTTTTTTTTTTTTTTTTTTTTTTGTATTTTTAGTGGAGGTAGGATTTCACCATGTTGGCCATGCTGGTCTCCAATTCCTGACCTCAGGTGATTTGCCTGCCTCAGCTTCCCAGAGTGCTGGGATTACAGGGGTTAGCCACTGGACCCGGCCTGCATTAGTTTTTAAATTGTTACTGTAATTTTTCTAGTGATAGGATTCTAACCTCTACCATACTTTTTAGTTTAATTCAAGGTATTTTCTCTGGGGCATTTCTAAGGATTCTTTTTTTTTTTTTTGAGACGGAGTCTCGCTCTGTCACCCAGGCTGGAGTGCAGTGGCCGGATCTCAGCTCACTGCAAGCTCCAACTCCCAGGTTTACGCCATTCTCCTGCCTCAGCCTCCGGAGTAGCTGGTACTACAGGCGCCCACCATGTCGCCCGGCTAGTTTTTTGTATTTTTTAGTAGAGACGGGGTTTCACCGTGTTAGCCAGGATGGTCTCGATCTCCTGACCTCGTGATCCGCCCGTCTCGGCCTCCCAAAGTGCTGGGATTACAGGCTTGAGCCACCGCGCCCGGCCCTAAGGATTCTCAAAGAAACTGAGATCTGATTTCTTATTTTGTTCCCACACTGAAAAACAAAATATGACAGTAGTGCTAAATAAAACAATTTTGGGGGAGAAATAGTAATAGGGAAGGGTCAAAATTATGTGCTGTTGTACAAAATGTAACTACTAGCAAAATAGAATATTTTATTCACAACCTGAATGCAATACAAATACAACCTTTTCTGTTTGTTTCAGACAAGTTTACATGTATTGGAGACCAGACCAGAAGCCCTTCTGAATTAAGGTAATTTTGATATATTTGATCCTTTTCAGTTTTAGAAAGACAATATATAAATTTCTTCAGAGTTTGTTTTTTTTAAATAGCTGGTGGTTTTGTTTGTTTGTTTTTAAAGAGACAGGGTTTTGCCATGTTGCTCAGACTGGATTCTAACTCTGGGGGTCAAGGGGTTCTCTTAACCTCAGCCTCCTGAGTAGCTGAGGCTATAGACATATGCCAGCATGCCTGGCCAATACCCTGGTTTTTGTTACAGTTTTTTTCTATCTCTTTAAGCCAAAGTTGGTTTTCAAAACAATTTGATCCTCAAAAAAACCTTCCATTTAGTGTTGAGCAAGAAAGTTTAGGGTCCCAGTGATGAGGATTTATATTCTGAATGAGAGCGGTACTTCTCTAGCTTTTTTCATTAGAAAGCAGGAGAGCCCTTTTTTCAAATCAAATCTTAGTTGAAATACCAATATATGGCCGGGTGTGCTGGCTCACACTTATAATCCCAGCACTTTGGGAGGCCAAGTCAGGTGGATCACGAGGTCAGGAGATCGAGACCGTCCTGGCTAACACGGTGAAACCCTATCTCTACTAAAAATATGAAAAATTAGCTGGGTGTGGTGGCAGGCTCCTGTAGTCCCAGCTTTTCGGGAGGCTGAGGCAGGAGAATGACGTGAACCTGGGAGGCGGAGCTTGCAGTGAGCCGAGATCGGGCCACTGCACTGTAGCCTGGGGGGGTCAGAGCAAGACTCTGTCTCAAAAAAAAAAAAAGATTCGTGCCCCATGTTGGGCGCGGCTTCAAATTTGGCCGGGTGCGGTGGGTCAAGCCTGTAATCCCAGCACTTTGGGAGGCCGAGACGGGCGGATCACGAGGTCAGGAGATCGAGACCATCCTGGCTAACCTGGTGAAACCCCGTCTCTACTAAAAAAATACAAAAACTAGCCGGGCGAGGTGGCGGGCGCCTGTAGTCCCAGCTACTCCGGAGGTGAGGCAGGAGAATGGCGTAAACCCAGGAGGCGGAGCTTGCAGTGAGCTGAGATCTGGCCACTGCACTCCAGCCTGGGCGACAGAGTGAGACTCCGTCTCAAAAAAAAAAAAAAAGAAAGAAAGAAATACCAGTATACATTATAGAAAAAAGTAAGGGGGGCCAGGCATGGTGGCTCACGCCTGTAATCCCAGCACTTAGGGAGGCCGAAGCAGGCGGATCACAAAGTCAAGAGATTGAGACCATCCTGGCCAACATGGGATAAACCCCTGTCACTACTAAAAATACAAAAACTAGCCAGGCGTGGTGGCGGCACCTGTAGTCCCAGTTACTTGGTAGGCTGAGGCAGGAGAATCACTTGAACCCAGGAGGTGGAGGTTGCAGTTAGCCAAGATTGCGCCACTGCACTCCAGCCTGGCGACGGAGGAAGACTCCATCTCAAAAAAGAAAAAAGAAAAGAGAAAAAAGTAAGGCAAACATGATTCAGGAAAAAAAAAACAAAAAAAACCTTTTTGTTTGTATAAAGTGGGCATAATGAAGCCATGTTCGTAGTTAGTGAGTCTGGGTAAGGGTACAAGGTTTCTTTGTATTCTTGTGACTTTGAAGTTTGAAATAATTTTAAATTAAAAAGCAATATTGAAAAACAATTAGGGGCTGGAACAATTGGATATTCTTTTTTCTCTTTTGAAACGGACTCTTGCTCTGTTGCCCAGGCTGGAGTGCAGTGCCGCAGTCTCGGCTGTCTGCAGCCTCCTTCTCCCAGGTTCAAGCGATTCTCCTATCTCAGCCTCCCAAGTAGCTGGGATTACAGGCACTCACCACCACGCCCGGCTGATTTTTGTGTTTTTTTTGTTTTTGTTTTTGTTTTTTGAGACGGAGTCTCGCTCTGTCGCCTAGGCTGGAGTGCAGTGGCCGGATCTCAGCTCACTGCAAGCTCCGCCTCCCGGGTTTATGCCATTCTCCTGCCTCAGCCTCCCAAGTAGCTGGGACTACAGGTGCCTGCCACCTTGCCCGACTAGTTTTTTTGTATTTTTTAGTAGAGACGGGGTTTTACCGTGTTAGCCAGGATGGTCTCGATCTCCTGACCTCGTGATCCGCCCGTCTCAGCCTCACAAAGTGCTGGGATTACAGGCTTGAGCCACCGCGCCTGGCCCTAATTTTTGTATTTTTTTTTTTTTTTTTTTTTTTTTTGAGACGGAGTCTCGCTCTGTCGCCCGGGCTGGAGTGCAGTGGCCGGATCTCAGCTCACTGCAAGCTCCGCCTCCCGGGTTTACGCCATTCTCCTGCCTCAGCCTCCCGAATAGCTGGGACTACAGGCGCCCGCCACCTCGCCCGGCTAGTTTTTTGTATTTTTTTTTAGTAGAGACGGGGTTTCACCGTGTTAGCCAGGATGGTCTCGATCTCCTGACCTCGTGATCCGCCCGCCTCGGCCTCCCAGAGTGCTGGGATTACAGGCTTGAGCCACCGCGCCCGGCCATTTTTGTATTTTTAATAGAGACGGGGTTTCACCATGTTGGTCAGGCTGGTCTCAAACTCCTGACCTCAGGTGATCCACTCGCCTTGACCTCCCAAAATTGTGGGATTACAGGTGTGAGCCACCGCACCTGGCTAGTCAATCAGATATTCTTATGCAAAAGGAGAACTTGATGTCATGTACAGAAATTAACTCAGGCCAGGCGAGGTGGCTTACTCCTGTAATCCCAGGATTTTGGGAGGCCAAGGTGGGCAGATCACCAGGTCTGGAGATCCAGACCATCCTGGGCAACATGGTGAAACCCCATCGCTACTAAAATGCCAAAAAAAAAAAAATTTTAGCCAGGTGTGATGGCATGCCCCTGTAGCCCAGCTATTCAGCAGGCTGAGGCAGGGGAATTAGGGGAATTGCTTGAACCCAGGAGATGGAGGTTGCAGTGAGCTGAGATTGCGCCATTGCACTCGAGCAAGGCAACAAGAGCGAGACTCCGTCTCAAAAAAAAAAACAAAAACTCATTGGATCATATACCTAAACATAAAACCAAAAATTAGAAAAATTGTTGAGATTTTGAATTAAGCAAACAGCTTTTAGATATGAGATCAAAGATAAAATGCATAAAAGAAAACATTTATAAATTAGATTTGATCAAAATTTAAAACTTCTGCTCTTTAGAAAACACAGAGAATGAAAGACAAACCAGTCCGGCAGAAAATATTAGCAAATGTCTTTTAGGTGACATGTATCCAGAATAGGTAAAGAACTCTCAAAACTCAATTTTGGCTGGGTACTATGGCTCACACCTGTAATCCCAGCACTTTGGGAGGAGGATTGCTTGAAGCCAGTCGTTCAGTAATCCTGGGCAATAAAGTGAGACCCCTGTCTCTTCAAAAACAAAAACAAAAACAAAAAAACTTAGGGAGGCCCAGGCAGGCGGATCACCTGAGGTCAGGAGTTCGAGACCAACCTGGCCAACATGGCGAAACCCCATCTCTACTAAAAATACAAAAATTAGCCAACTGTAGTGGCTTATGCCTGTAATCCCGGCCACTTGGGAGACTGAGGCATGAGAATCACTTGAACCCGGGAGGTGGAGGTTGCAGTGAGCCCAAATTGCACCACTGTACTCCAGCCTGGGCGGCTGAGTGAGATTGTCTCCAAAAAAAAAAAATTTAGCCAGGTATGGTGTTGTGTGTCTGTAGTACCAGCTACTTGGGAGGCTGAGGTGGGAGGATCACTTGAGCCCGGGATGTTGAGGCTATAGTGAGTCACGATCACACCACTGTACTCCAGCCTGGACAATGGAGCGAGACCCTGTGTCAGGAAAAAAAAAAAAAAAAAACAAACCAAGAACCAAAAAACAATATTAAGAAAACAGGTAACCCAATCAAAAAGAGGCAAGTGACTTGAACAGACACTTTACCAGAAAAATGTATAGACAGCAATTGAGTACCTGAAAAGTTTAGCCATCAGCGAGATGCAGATTAAAACCACAGCCAAAGCCCCCATTCGAATGGCTGTGATACCTAACGTTGTGGGGGTTTGAGGAGCTGGGACTCTCCACATTGCTGACAGGATGTTGGGAATGTGACCCAGCATAACCATTTTGAAAAGAGTTGGTTTTTTTTGTTGTTTTTTTTTGAGTTTGTTTTTAGTTTTTTCGAAATAGGATCTCACTCTGTCTCTTAGGCTGGAGTACAGTGGTGTAATCATAGTTCACTGCATCCATGACCTCCTGGGCTCAAGTGATCCTCTGGCCTCAGCTTCCTAAGTAGTTGGGACTATAGGCATGCACTACCACGCCTGGCTAATTTTTTTTTTTTTTTAATTGTTATAGAGACAGGGTCTCACTATGTTGCCCAGGCTGGTCTTCAATTCCTGGGCTCAGGTGATTGTCCTGCCTTGCCCCTGAAAGTGCTCAGATTATAGTCATGAGCCACTGCAGTGGCATTTTCTTGAAATGTTCAGCACACACCTGTAGTACGATCCAGCCATTCCACTCCTAGGAGTCTGCCCAAGAGAAATGAAAGCAGATGTTCTCATAAAGACTTGTACATGCAGCAACATGCACAGATTTCAAAGCATCACATCTATCTGATTAGCTCCTCTGTTACACTGGTTGCCACTGCTACCCGTATTTTTTATTTCTGCAAAGGGCCTACTTCACTGACTGAATAGAAAATGGGCAGCTGAGGCAGGAGATAGTCTTCTGGCCATTACATTTTTTCAGGGCAACACTTTTATACCTGCTTTCATAGCAAGTCTTATATTTAGTAAGTATTTACTGTGTCAGTCATGGTTCTAAGGGCCTTGCATGGATTCTAATGGAATTGTCATAGCATGAGCTGTGGGGACTGTCCCAACTTTCATACCAAAAAATGTAGGCAGAGAGAAGTTAGGAAACCTACTGGAGGCCACCTGGTGAGAAGAGTCTGGGTTAGAACCTGGGGCTTCCAACTTTCCCGCCGTGAAGCATCACTCTGCTTCCAGCCAGCAGGGCTGTCAGACATTATTGGTCCTGCTTAAGTGGGTTGGACATGCAAATGCCAATAAAAACATGGAGGTTTTTCTAGGAACAGAATTCTAACCCCCACCCCCCATTTGCTGTTGGAATAGCAAATAGAATTCATTGTAGTTTGCAATAGTAAATGTAAAAACAAATATTGTTTTTATATACTGGAGTGCAAATGACATGGCACACAGCAGTCTTTCCCCAAACCTGAGGATTTCCAGGCCCCTTATGAAAGGTGCTTGGAGGCCGGGTGTGGTGGCTCACGCCTGTAATCCCAGCACTTTGGGAGGCTGAGGTGGGCCAATCATGAGGTCAGGAGGTTGAGAGACCATCCTGGCTAACACGGTGAAACCCTATTTCTAATAAAAATACAAAAAATTAGCAGGGCGTAGTGGCGGGCGCCTGTAGTCCCAGCTGCTCAGGAAGCTGAGGCAGAAGAATGGCGTGAACCCAGGAGGCGGAGGTTGCAGTGAGCCGAGATCATGCCACTGCACTCCAGCCTGGGGGACAGAGCGAGACTCTGTCTCAAAAAAAAAAAAAAAAAAAGGTGCTTGGAGTTTAGCCGCCTCTGTTGTGTGCGCTGCGTGATTGTCAGTTTCCCACCACCTTTCCCTGTTAGATCTGCCTGGTGGATGGATGCCATTCATTTCATGAGACTCCATCCGTTACATATAAAGTTTGGCTTTAAAACAATCACAGTGGTACTTCCTGTTTGGCCTCAACATGTTTGAAGATGTGTATCTATTGAATGATTTCCAATTGTCCTTGTATGTGCTAGATTTTGTGCTCTGCCCTAAAAGCAAAAAGAGGCCATAGGCTAACAGGGTTAGAAAAGGGAGAGCAGGCCGGGCGCGGTGGCTCAAGCCTGTAATCCCAGCACTTTGGGAGGCCGAGACAGGCGGATCACGAGGTCAGGAGATCGAGACCATCCTGGTGAACACGGTGAAACCCCGTCTCTACTAAAAAATACAAAAAAACTAGTCGGGCGAGGTGGCGGGCGCCTGTAGTCCCAGCTACTCGGGAGGCTGAGGCAGGAGAATGGCGTAAACCCGGGAGGCGGAGCTTGCAGTGAGCTGAGATCCGGCCACTGCACTCCAGCCTGGGCGACAGAGCCAGACTCCATCTCAAAAAAAAAAAAAAAGAAAAGGGAGAGCAAAATGGGAGACCAAATGTTTTTTGTGATGCATGAGAAATAATAAGTCGGCCGGGCGCGGTGGCTCACGCCTGTAATCCCAGCACTTTGGGAGGCCGAGGCGGGCGGATCACAAGGTCAGGAGATCGAGACCATGGTGAAACCCCGTCTCTACTAAAAATACAAAAAATTAGCCGGGCACGGTTGTGGGCGCCTGTAGTCCCAGCTACTCGGGAGGCTGAGGCAGGAGAATGGCGTTTTACCCGGGAGGCGGAGCTTGCAGTGAGCCGAGATCGCGCCACTGCACTCCAGCCTGGGCGACAGAGCGAGACTCCGTCTAAAAAAAAAAAATAATAATAATAATAATAATAAGTCTTCGGGAGTGTCAGTAACCACCTCCTGGGATTTCAGAGTTCCAGGGGTCGGAGGTAAGCTCTTAATAGCTGTGCCTCACTGGCTCACCCCTGGCTATTAGATCCCCTCCCTGGAGAATCGCCTTCTGAGGACTTTGTGACCGCACACCGTAGTTCCTGCTCTTCCCCCGGTTGCCAGTGTCTGGTGGGTGAGTGAGCTCACTTGTGACTGGGGCATGAAGGAGATGATCCTAGGGAGTCTCTTAACTTAGTCCAGAAATCCTCCTTCCATTGCTTGCTTTGTCTCCTTTTTCCCTTGAAGTTTATTTGTTAAAGACAGACTAACCAACCTGCCTGGTTGTCTGTGCTGGAGTGTTTCCCAGGCCGTTGTGTAGCACCGTTGCCTCCGTGTAGGGTCATTGAACACGCTCCCCTGTCTTCAGGTTCCGTTGCCTCCGTGTGGGGTCATTGAACACGCTCCCCTGTCTTCAGGTTCTGTTGCCTCCGTGTGGGGTCATTGAACACGCTCCCATCTGCAGGTTCTGGAGCTTTGGTCACATTCACTTTTTTGGTAAGATTACTTTATAGGCACAGGCAAAATCCTGAAGGTATGATTTTAAAAATTGTTACCATTGCAAAAAATAGCACCTCAAACAAGAACAGTTGTGTTATTTTTACCCATCTGCCTTCCGCTCAATTCTTGGCCCTTATTAGCAAGGTCATGTCTAACAACCATGCAAAGCAGCATCCTCCCTGCCCTCCCTGGCACACTTCACCCGTTTGGTGCCTGTGTATGCTCCACGTGGTTACCTGTTAGTCATCTGTCTCCCTCAGACTAGCAGCCAGCCTGGTTCATGCTGCTCAGCACTGTGCCGAGGCGCCATGGTGCCTGCCGTGTTGAAGGGAGGGTCTGCACATGCGCTGCTCTGCAGCTGTGTTAGTGGTCGTGTCCTTTTATCAGTTGTGGTGGTGCCCTGCTCCCCTTATTCTTCACAGTATTGTTCGGAGCGGTGCATAAAGGGAGCAGGGCCTGAGGACTTTCCGTTGCCCTTTGAATTGCCACAGTCTTAATTTTGGAGATTGACCTGGACTTGGGAATGAAAGAAAAATGGAAAAGTGAGTGAAATTGGTTTAAATTCCTCATGCAGACTCCTCTCTCTCAAAATACTGCTTCATCTTGGAGGTGAGCTGTGATCCTTGTGTGGCTGGTCAAATTAGCAAATTTCCTGCCCCTGTGTAAGACACTGGGGCCTCACTGGGGCCAGTTTGGACTTCGGAAGTTTAATCACTGTAAGGCTGACAGAGCACTTTCAGATTGGTTGTCTGATTTAATCTTCATTTTAGCCCTGTCATGTAGGTAACACCATTCCTATTTTGAATTAAGCAGATCAGAGTAAAAAACAATTTAAAGCATTATTCTTTGTATGTCGCAGAACCAGAAATTGAAATTATTTTTCAATATCTGTACCCTATTTTGTCATTGGCAAACTTGCAGCCTGAATGTCGTTATTGCTGACTGTGTAATTTGGGGTCCTGCGGGCACCGCTGAAGTGCCGCTCCTAGACTCTCAGGGGCCTGGATGAGAGGCCTGGGCTGCTGCATTGCCATGAAAGTAGAGGCATTACACGGAGCACATTGCAATGCAAATGTGAAATATTCTGACTTTAAAAATCATGCTAACTAACACTTGACTCACAAAGATGTTGTTCTAAAGTAGGGGCAGATTCCTTCACCTACTTGCTTTTAAGTTATTTAAATCTCTCTGAAAAGGATTTCCAAAACTGAAATTCTAAATAAAAGCCAATGGCAGATATGGGTCATCGGGAAGGATAGACATGAGACCTCAGCAGACCCTGTCTTAGTGGATTAGACGGGCAAGTTCTTGGAGTCAGCACAGCCAGAGCTTAGCCGTGACATTGGCACTGGAGGAGAGGAGCCCAAGCCAGGTAAACCTGATGGTGGGTGTTCTAGAAGGTTTGGGGGACTAAGGATAGTGAAGAGAAAAGCAAAAGCAATAAAATGTAAGTACGGCTTTTAAAATTTACATTTATTTTTTAATTTTCAAAGGAAGCTGCGTCAACATTAGGAAGTTTAGTAGAAAAACGTGACTAATAATTATAATAAAAATTCTGTTAGTCTTTTTAACTGTCTTTCTTTAAAGTAAGTATATTTTTCTTTTCTTGTTTTTTTTTTTTTTTTAGGCAAGGTCTCACTCCATTTGCCCAGACTGGAGCATAGTGGCGCAGTCACGGCTCGCTTGTAGCCTCAGTTTCCCGGACTCAAGTGGGTTCTCCCACTTTAGCCTCCCAAGTAGCTGGGACTATAGGCGTGGGCCACTACACCAGCTAATTTTTTGCATTTTTAGTAGAGGCCAGGTTTTCGCCATGTTGTTGCCTACCCTGGTCTTGAACTCCTGGGCTCAAGCTGTCTGCCAGCCTCAGCCTCCCAAAGTGCTGGGACTATAGGCATGAGCCACCACGCCCAGACCTATTTTAATTCTAATAAAGCAGCTAAAATTACTATCTGCGACTGGGTGCGGTGGCTCATGCCTGTAATCCCAGCACTTTGGGAGGCCGAGGCAGGCAGATCACTTGCGGTCAGGAGTTCAAGACCAGCCTGGCCAACATGGCGAAACCCTGTCTCTACTAAAAATACAAAAATTAGGCAGGTGTGGTGGTGCATGCCTGTAATCCCAGCTACTTGGGAAGCTGAGGTAGGAGAATCGCTTGAACCCAGGAGGCGGAGGTTGCAGTGAGCTGAGATCGCGCCATTTCACTCCAGCCTGGGCCACAGAGCTAGACTCAGTCTCAAATAAAATAACTATATGCAAATTTTTATTGTTTTTCACTTAGTATATAGTAAGCATTTTCCCAAATTATTACTCTCTCCATTATTGTTCTTAACGATATGTTACAGTTCTTCCAGTAACTATTTAGAGACAAGATCTTGCTGTGTTGCCCAGATTGGAGTGCAGTGGTGCTATCATAGCTCACTGCAGCCTTGAACTCCTGGGCTCAAGCGATCTTCCCACCTCAGCCTCCCAACTAGGTAGGACTACAGGCACGTTCCACCATACCCAGCTAATTGCATCAAGTAACTTTTTGTTTGAGATGAAGTCTCGCTCTGTCACCCAGGCTGGAGTGCAGTAGCATGATCTCCACTCACTGCAGCCTCCGCCTCCCGGGTTCAAGTCATTCTCCCACCTCAGCCTCCCGAGTAGCTGGGATTACAGGCACACGTCACCACACCTGGCTAATTTTTGTATTTTTTAGTAGAAATGGGGTTTTGCCACGTTGGCCAGGCTGGTCTCGAACTCCTAACCTCAGGTGATCCACCTGCCTGAGCCTTTCAAAGTGCTGGGATTACAGGTATGAGCCATTGCACCTGGCTGCATCAAGTAACTTTAAAAAGTTAACTTTAGGCCGGGCGCGGTGGCTCAAGCCTGTAATTCCAGCACTTTGGGAGGCCGAGACGGGCGGATCACGAGGTCAGGAGATCGAGACCATCCTGGTGAACACGGTGAAACCCCGTCTCTACTAAAAAGTACAAAAAACTAGCCGGGCGAGGTGGCGAGTGCCTGTAGTCCCAGCTACTCGGGAGGCTGAGGCAGGAGAATGGCGTAAACCCGGGAGGCGGAGCTTGCAGTGAGCAGAGATCCGGCCACCGCACTCCAGCCTGGGTGACAGAGCGAGACTCCGTCTCAAAAAAAAAAAAAAGTTAACTTTAGGCTGGGTGTGGTAGCTCAAGCATTAGATTCGAGTCTAGCACTTTGGGTGGCCTAGGCAGGAGGATGCCTTGAAGCCAAGAGTTTGAGACCAGCCCAGGCAACATAGCAAGGCCTTGTCTCTACCAAAAATTTCAAAAATAGCTGGGTGTAATGGGTGGTGTCTGCTTCTAGTCCTGGCTACTCTGGAGGCTAAGGTAGAAGGATGGCTTGAACTTCAGTGAGCTATGATTGTGCCACTCACTCCAGCCTGGGCAACAGTGTGAGACCCTCACAGGCATTTTTTTAAAGATGTTACTTTAACTTATTTTATTTAAACTGAAGAGTATAAAAAAATTTTTTTTTTAATCTTTCTTGATTCTAAGACCCCAGATTAGCCTCTGTTAACTTTGTGTGTTGGTGTGTAGGGGGGTTAGTAAGCAAACTGTATTTGAAGAATAATGAGAAGAATAAAAGCTGCTCACCTGTTTCTCTGTCTCCAAAAACACCACCATTAACATCTGATGTGTCTAGAAAAAAGATAGCGGGCCGGGTGTGGTAGCTCACGCCTGTAATCCCAGCACTTTGGGAGGCCAAGGCGGGTGTATCACCTGAGGTCAGGAGTTCGAGACCAGCCTGGCCAACATGATGAAACCCCGTCTCTACTGAAAATACAAAAAATTAGCCAGGCGTGGTGGCGCATGCCTGTAATCCCAGCTACTCGGGAGGCTGAGACAGGAGATGAATCGCTTGAACTCAGGAGGCGGAGGTTACAGTGAGTCAGCACTGCGCCACCGCACTGTAGCCTGAGCAACAAGAATGAAATTCCATCTCAGAAAAAAAAAAAAAAAAAAGGTTGGCTTGCTCTGGCATTGGTGTTTGTCCTTTTTGTTCACACAAAAGCATCATGCTTTGTATTCTTGTTCCATTTTTGTTTTGTTCACTGTCTTCATGGTAGAGATGAAC